>NC_069502.1:1070175240-1070775240 GCF_027579735.1 Bombina bombina
AGATTGAAAGTCCTTATATAATTTGTGACTTCAAGGGTTAAGTCCCATTGCAGGTAATCAAATGTGGGCTAAGTCAGTGTCCGTAATGCTGCTTGACAAACTAGGGCTGAGCCGCGTGGTGAGATGTTGCGCAGTTGTATTTTTATGCAAGATGGCGACTCGCGCCTTAAGTGTAAGCCCCTCTGCCTGTGTATCAGTAGGCCAAATGAATGCGGTGTTGTAGGCAGTATGTGGCCAATGTGGCTTTAGCTGTGACCTGGCAAATAGTCAATCATACCTGGCTTTGAAGCAGTTATAGTCCTGTGTCCTCCTCAGTCCTCCCAGCCCGCTTTCAGCAAAGAGTATTTCACTCCGCTTGCCAACAGGCCGAGTAGCGTGGATCCGGTTAGTCACTACCGTGCAAGGTTGTAATGCTCCTCTATGTTCGATCGGCAGTTTCCTCAGAGCCCAGCCAGGAGCAGCTCCGGCAGTTGCCCACAGCTCGATCGTCTTTCTGAAGTGCCGGGTCTCTTAAGATCTGCGCGGCTGAGGGTACTTTCCCACTACAAGTCACAAGTAGCTTCACAAGTAGCTATAAGTTCGTGGTTCTCAGAGGTGTCACCCCGTAATCCAATAAGTGCAGGATGGCAAAGATAGATGTAGGAGAGGGCAAAAAAATAAAAACATTTTTTCCAAATTAGCTAGAATTATAACTAATTAAGGTGTTTGAGTTGCAGAGCTGCAGGCACACACGTCTACTCGCTCTGCTGGCTAGCTCCACCCCCCGGAAAACTATTTATGACCATTGAGCCAAGCCCGCCCATTCTGCTTCAGCTCTGGAAGCCAATTTTAAACTTCGTACAATGTGGTACCCCACCCCACACAAAATTAAATACTTTTTCCCTAATGAATGAGATAAATGCTGGAGAGGTTGCTCTTTAATGGTGACATGGTACACATTTAGTTGGAATGCTCTAAAAGTCACCTATACTGGGAAGAGATTTCACAAGAGATGAATAAGATCCTAAATTGTAATCTGAAAGTACATTCCACAATTTTCCTATTTAATCTCCCATTTGGCTTTAAAATGTAAAATCAAACAAAACCTGTGTCAAGTACTACTTAAAGGGACATAAAACAGTATGAACTAACATACGTTTCTAAATACAGTATATAATGCAGCCAAAGCTTACCTGCAAAACAGTTTCTGTTTTAACATTGATTAACCCCTTTAATTCAGGCATGGGGGCCTATTTATCATTTCGTGAATCTTGACGCATTCGCTGGAGTCAATACGCTCGCCAGACATCTCTGCCGCAAATCTACATACGACGGCCTTATTTATTAAAAAGTCTGTCAAAAAAGTGCATCAAGTACAGATCGATGAGCATCGGACTGTTGATAAATAAGAGTCATCGATGTCGCGGATATTCTGTTTTTTCCAACTTTATTTATACCATTTCATTCCTGTCCATGAACAAGCACATTTCTCGAAAGCTAATCTTTTATTTTTCATCTGTTAATGTCCAAGAAATAGCTATATTTATACCCGAACAAACAATAATATCTCATAGAAAAGTATTTTCTATGTATTTGTTATACAAAAAACCTATATATGATATTTTCACATACATTAATGTGTATTACTGAATGTGTACATATATCTTTCTAGAAATCATGATATGCCTATCTCATGTTTTTTTGTTTTTTAAAATGATTATTAATGCTAGAATTTGCACATATATCTTCGCACATACTTGTGTGTGTATATATATAGATATATAAATATAGGGAATTAAGGACAAATTGCCAATATACATGAAAAAATGCTGCAAACTGACTTATGATCTAGCATATATATGGTGCAGACCCTATAAAAAAAATATATAGCAATCAACTATAAGAGAAAAATGGAACATCATGTTAAATGCACAAATAGAAAGATAGAGAATCAAGCACTCTTTTTAAATTTTGCAGCTGCAATATTTATTATCCTCTAAAAATAGAGTTATTAGTACATATCCAATATATTGAAATACTCAATGTTAAAATCACATATAGCACAAAGTTATTATGAACATCCCCACATTGTGTAAACTATATTCCGGAAGTCACGTGACTATATATATATATATATATGTCCTGCATGTAAACTGACCCATATGTATCAATATGGATACATTGTATGTGGCTAGATACAGATTCACCTAGCACTACATATCGCTCATGCTACACCCCAGCTGCACTCAGAACCCCTGCAAAGTCAAGGGCCTTTACTGGGCAGGTATAATTATAGGGATCTAAGCAGAGTGATAAGGTGTCAAGTATATACACCAATACATGGATTACAAGCAAATAATATCATGTGCAACAAATATGTCACAATAAATACATATTATAATTGACAGTATCCCAGTTCCAAGTTTGTAACAAAGTTCCGTATTTTGGCAAACAGGTCTATTACCATAGACTCTCCACTGTGCGGTATTGCCAGTTAAGCATAATGATTCAGTGTAATATGTCACTTATCTGAAAGAAGTTGCAGGAACCATGCTCCAACTGCAAATTCCTGATGTGATATACTGATTCAAGTAATCCAGATGGCGGTGAAAAGAAAATCAAGGCTCCAGCCGTACAAACAACAGGCAGACGCCAAATCCTATGGTGTAATGACCAAAAAAACAAACTTCCACATACAGGTGTGTCACATGATCCTCAGATCCCATGCCGACGATCGTTTCACCCCTAACGTCATGTGCAAGACAGGGTTTCCTCAGGGCTAATGGATTAGAGCCCTACTATTAGACTCTAATCCATTAGCCCTAATCCCTTATATATATACAGGGAGTGCAGAATTATTAGGCAAGTTGTATTTTTGAGGATTAATTTATTATTGAACAACAACCATGTTCTCAATGAACCCAAAAAACTCATTAACATCAAAGCTGAATATTTTTGGAAGTAGTTTTTAGTTTGTTTTTAGTTTTAGCTATTTTAGGGGGATATCTGTGTGTGCAGGTGACTATTACTGTGCATAATTATTAGGCAACTTAACAAAAAACAAATATATACCCATTTCAATTATTTATTTTTACCAGTGAAACCAATATAACATCTCAACATTCACAAATATACATTTCTGACATTCAAAAAGAAAACAAAAACAAATCAGTGACCAATATAGCCACCTTTCTTTGCAAGGACACTCAAAAGCCTGCCATCCATGGATTCTGTCAGTGTTTTGATCTGTTCACCATCAACATTGCGTGCAGCAGCAACCACAGCCTCCAGACACTGTTCAGAGAGGTGTACTGTTTTCCCTCCTTGTAAATCTCACATTTGATGATGGACCACAGGTTCTCAATGGGGTTCAGATCAGGTGAACAAGGAGGCCATGTCATTAGATTTTCTTCTTTTATACCCTTTCTTGCCAGCCACGCTGTGGAGTACTTGGACGCGTGTGATGGAGCATTGTCCTGCATGAAAATCATGTTTTTCTTGAAGGATGCAGACTTCTTCCTGTACCACTGCTTGAAGAAGGTGTCTTCCAGAAACTGGCAGTAGGACTGGAGTTGAGCTTGACTCCATCCTCAACCCGAAAAGGCCCCACAAGCTCATCTTTGATGATACCAGCCCAAACCAGTACTCCACCTCCACCTTGCTGGCGTCTGAGTCGGACTGGAGCTCTCTGCCCTTTACCAATCCAGCCATGGGCCCATCCATCTGGCCCATCAAGACTCACTCTCATTTCATCAGTCCATAAAACCTTAGAAAAATCAGTCTTGAGATATTTCTTGGCCCAGTCTTGACGTTTCAGCTTGTGTGTCTTGTTCAGTGGTGGTCGTCTTTCAGCCTTTCTTACCTTGGCCATGTCTCTGAGTATTGCACACCTTGTGCTTTTGGGCACTCCAGTGATGTTGCAGCTCTGAAATATGGCCAAACTGGTGGCAAGTGGCATCTTGGCAGCTGCACGCTTGACTTTTCTCAGTTCATGGGCAGTTATTTTGCGCCTTGGTTTTTCCACACACTTCTTGCGACCCTGTTTACTATTTTGAATGAAACGCTTGATTGTTCGATGATCACGCTTCAGAAGCTTTGCAATTTTAAGAGTGCTGCATCCCTCTGCAAGATATCTCACTATTTTTGACTTTTCTGAGCCTGTCAAGTCCTTCTTTTGACCCATTTTGCCAAAGGAAAGGAAGTTGCCTAATAATTATGCACACCTGATATAGGGTGTTGATGTCATTAGACCACACCCCTTCTCATTACAGAGATGCACATCACCTAATATGCTTAATTGGTAGTAGGCTTTCGAGCCTATACAGCTTGGAGTAAGACAACATGCATAAAGAGGATGATGTGGTCAAAATACTCATTTGCCTAATAATTCTGCACTCCCTGGATATATATATATATATATATATATATATATATATATATATATATATATGTGTGTGTGTGTGTATGTGTGTGTTATGTCAGAAATCTTTTGCAAACATATTGTGTTTCATATCTCTGTGTTTATTTATACCACTATATGTATATAGTGTAAATTTATTATTATTCTGAGCAGAAATAATTGTGAATATAACATGTATTTAGGGTATCATATGTATTTATTTGCAATCAATGGATATTTTAAGAGCTGGGCCAGTTTTCTCTCTGCACCTGTGTAAGCTCTACTGATTGCAATCTAGTTTTAAACACCACTCCTATACAGGTGTTAAAAAATGGGCTGGCATATAAAATTACATTTCTTAATGAAAATGAAATTCAAGAGAAGGAAGAAAAACACTGAAAATAGCATGACAGTAAATAGGTGATTTTAATTTCTTATGTATCTGATTCATGACAGTTTAATGTTAGGTAGACTATCCCTTTGAGCTATCATCTTAAGATTGTATTAAATCTTCAGAGACAGGTCACAAGAGGGGGGACCTCCTTTCCTAATATATTTTTGTATTATGAGGCAGCCTGACTGACCCATATAACGGCATGGAGTCAGAGGGGAGAAAGACCAGGATGGTATAGGTTGGAAGAACTAGCTGTTCCAGATGGTTTAGAACTGGCTCAGATTATATGGGTCCCAAAAGACAAAGGTATGGCTAAGTTAGTAGATAACCCTGTAGTTAAACAGTATATATCCATATGGCATGATCTCAGACACCGGAGTGAAATTGCTCCTCATCTTTCCCCAATCCAAAATTTAGAGGGCCTATTGTGGGATTTCCCTAATATTCATACAGACTGGTGGAAGAACCTTAATATAGTACATATAAAATACTTATATGTAAATAACAGACTGGTCTCGGTAGCCCAACTACTCCTGCCACGGGAGGGGAGCCCCTCCTGGCTCCCTTTTGAAGCACATAGGATCATAAGTTTGTTAAAATCATGGAATTTCCCTAAACATGGACTGTCACCAACAATGTCATCAACAATGTTTAACTTTAATACTAATTTCACATATACATACTTTCAAAGTATAATACACAATGTAACAAATGGCACTTACAAGTTCTGATGAGTGATCAATGATACAAGTATCAAGCAATTTGATTTGTTAGTGATAGTATAAAATGTATATTTAAATCAGATTGGCTGAAGTCATAAATCTTATGATTATGCATTTCCCAATCAAAAGTCGTGGAAAAGTTCACTAGTTTGTGGGTTGTTTTTAAGTATTACATCAAATTTGGTGTGAAGTAGAGAGTGGTACATACCTTAAACATGGTGCAAATAGATTATTTTTTTTAAAACAATACAAAAGGAAGTTAGCTATAGTAGGAATTTATTTCATTGTGATCTCTATATCTACTAGTGCACCAAATTTGGAGCAATACTTTGCACCAAATTTGACGCAACACTTTTCACACAAATTTGGAGCAATAATATTGTCCCCTTGCTTGTAATGAGAGACAAAGATGTAAAATAATCCGTAGTATTGTATTTATTTAATTTTTATCCCTAGTCTACTAGTGCACCATATTGAAGCAATAATATTGTTTGATTTAGAAAAGAGTATACAAGTTTAATAAAGTTCTAATTTACTTTTATCTAATATTCTTCATTCTCTTGCAGCATCAAACATAACCTTTCTGTGTTTTCAGACTCCCATTGATTTCTATGGCATTCGCGGGGCCTCAAGGTCAGCAGGTGAACTATAGGTATGCTGTG
Organism: Bombina bombina; assembly: GCF_027579735.1. Lineage (NCBI taxonomy): Eukaryota > Metazoa > Chordata > Amphibia > Anura > Bombinatoridae > Bombina > Bombina bombina. Next base: position 1,070,181,397 of record NC_069502.1, read on the forward strand.
TCGGAATTGACGCAAACGTACCTGTTGAATGTATGATAAATTGGCAAGAGGATCAAATGCAGTTGAATGTGACGTGGATGATCAGTATTCCGCTCGAATACACAAGCATCGATCTGCGTCGGCTTGATATCGCAGGAGCGTTATATTACTTCACACATTTCAACATTTTGACAATCTTGATGCTTTGTTAACTACGGCAGATTAAATTTGCGTCAAATTTGACGCAGACTTCCAGTTGAAGCTTTGATAAATCGGCCCATAGTTTTGTTTTCAGCAAGCTCCCCGCTGGGCCCATGTGCTTCTGCAGAATGCACTCATGCATGTGCATGGTAAGGGCAGAGTCACATGACATCTGACTAATGTAGTGTACAGTATAAAGCTGAAGGCTTTCAGAAAGCATGTGACATTATCCCCATGGAAAAAGACAAAATGAGTTCACTCAGACACTATAGTGCATAAGTCGACCAGTAATGTCCAGGGTAGACCTATTATAAGTGGAATAGGTTCAATGCTAGAACACTTATCTGAATGGCTGGATGACATTCTCCAGCCTTTAGTGAAGCAGTTTACCCAGCTATATCAGAGACTCAAACATGTCATTAATGTGGTCGAACAGCTTGAATGGAGCAAGGACTCAGGATGGCTCACTATTGATATTGTAGCCCTCTACTCATCAATACCCCATGAAAAGGATTGAAAGCTATACATTATTTTTTGATGAGGGAAACAGCATATAGTGAGCCATTAATTGCCTTCATAATGGAAGTTACTAATTTCCTTTTAAGACACAATTTTTTCCAGTTCGAGGGAGAGTTCTATCTGCAGAGGTGTGGGACGGCTATGGGCGCCAAGTTTGCGCCCACCTATGCCAACCTATACATGGGTTGGTGGGAGCGGTCCCACATCTTTGCAGATGGGAATTCTTTCAGACCATACATTGGACTATACTGTCGTTTTATAGACGACCTGCTATTGATTTGGAGAGGAAATGGTGAACAAGTAAAGGAGTTTGTTGAATTATTATGTTGTAATGACCTAAATTTAAAGTTCACTTATGAATACAACAGCTCCAAAATACATTACTTGGATCTTGAACTGAAGGGGTGGCCCTCAGGGGCTATTACCACTGAAGTATATAGAAAACCCATTTCGGGCAATAGCCTTCTACATGCTAGAAGTTGCCACCCACGCCATTGTCCCCTATTCGGTGCGAAGGGACAATTTGTCCGTTTAAAACGGAATTGTACGTACCAAACAGTTTTGAAAAGCATGCGGAATGACCTTGCAGAATAGGCTCCTGGATAGGGGATAAGGCATGAGTGTGATCAAAAGAGCTAGACAAGAAGTAGCTAGTACAGACAGAAGGAGTCTCCTTAGAGATGTAAATAAAAATAAAAACAAACAAAAACAAATCAATGAGTAAGTTAACTTTTGTGCCTGATTATTCCAAATCAATTACCACCAGATTTGTGGAATAAATACGTAAACACTTTCAGGCCCATTTATCAAAGGGCTTGCGGACCTGATCCGACACTGCGGATCGAGGTCCGCAAGACTCGCTAAATGCGGAGAGCAATACGCTCTCCGCATTTAACATTGCACCAGGCAGCTCACAAGAGCTGCTGGTGCAAATGCCGCCCCCTGCTGACTCGGCGCCAATCGGCCGCCAGCAGGGAGGCTGTCAATCAACCCGATCGTATTCGATCGGGTTGATGGTCCGGCGATTCCTGTCCGTCTGTTCAGAGCAGGCGACAGGGTTATGGGAGCAGCGGTCTTTAGGACCGCTGCTTCATAAGTTGTGTTTCTGGCGAGTCTTGAAGACTCGCCAGAAACACGGCCCTTCAAGCTCCGTATGGAGCTTGATAAATGGGCCTGATAAGGTTGTTAGTGGCAGAAGACTCCTTGGTAGAATCAGTTAACAATGGTTGTAGGTTCTCTTACAGACGCAATAGAACTGTTGGAAACATTGTTTCACCTTCCCAACTAAGGAAATCAGGGCCCAGGCCAGAACCCTCCTCATGGTTAAGACACACAGGAACATTCAGATGTGGATACTCAAATTGTAAGGGCATGTGAGCATGTCCAAGTAGGTACAACTTTTAGCTCTACAGTTATGGGAGAAAGTTTCAATATAGCAGAAAGTTTAAACTGCAGAGCAACTTATTGCATTTATTTGCTCTGTGCTCCACTGCAATCTGCAGTATGTAGGGTTAACCACTAGGGAGGTAAGGTCTCGAATTCGCGAGCATTTATCCACTATAAAAGTGGGTTAAAATCAGTACACCACTAGTGGATCATTTGTCAAGAAACATGATAAAATTTGCAATTCTCGTAAGATGGACAATCATAGAGAAGGTCAAACCAAATAAGAGAGGAGGGGGACATGTTCAAACATTGTCCCCGCCAAGAGATGTATTGGATATTCAGACTTCGGACCAAGTGACCTCTTGGTCTGAACTCTGAATATGATTTTATAAATACTGGAGCTAATCATCCTGTTGAAATTAACCTAACATATACTTATGGCTTTGCAATGGTAAAGTCCTATCCTGGGGTGTTTTCAATATAAATCTTATATACTACACATAGGTACACTGAATCAACATGTGCCTGTGCCTCTGGAAAGTACCATTAATCAAATGAGATCTTATACATTTAGAGTGAATTAATTATTAATTTATAAATTAGTCATATCCATTAGGATACGTATGTTTAAAATACATATGTTTAAAATGATCTTTCCATCCATCAATATTCAGTCAGTCGCCTTTATGATGATAAAGAATCTCTCTACTCATTAGTACCATTAAAAAGGGTATTTTACAAGGATTAATGTGATACACTCCGTGAGGAATATTTTACTAAAATCTAAAAGATGTGTCTCTAAAATGAGATATGTTTCAAACTTTAACTCTGCAAGATTTGGAGTATTTAAAATTTAAACCCTAACATATATCTATAACTCAATAAGATTAGAAATTGTATAAGATAATACCATGTCCTAGCAATAACTTATGATCTATAAGTTAGTTAATTTATTTTGTATATAGTAATACTATTAAACTGTAGATTATGGCAATTCAAACGGTTCTTGTTTAGATTTTGTATAATGAATCAAATTTACTATGAATTGAACGTATGATTGATCCCCTGTACCTTTAAATGTGAAAAGTAGGTAATTTCCTGTGACCAATCAGGGCCCAGTGAGGGCTTTATAAGTCTGTGCACACACTTTGTTTTTAAGGACTATGAATACGGCTCACGGCCGAAACATGTCAGTCTTAGTTAGTTAAAGGGGAATGATGTCCCAATCACTTTTAAATAATTGAAATAAAGATTTTGTTTTTTACTATTTTGTTTACTGGGCGACTTTCCTTCTTGGAACTTTTATTTGGATATATTATCCCCATGGAAACTAGCAATACTAAAGTCTAAGTAATTTTGCAGATTTTTGGAAATTTTATCAAATACTTATAGGCTTTTTTTAAATTTCACACACTGTTTTACCTCAGTTCACCCTTTTATAATATGCACATAACTAGAAATGTTTTATGGCGCTTTAATGCTTCCTAAATTATGGAAAAGTCCCATTCTCCAACTATCCCTGGATTGAAAGAGAGAGTGAATAAAAGTTTATTATTAGAAAGATTTCATTATCCAAAACATGACCAGTTTGGATTTGTTCTATGACATGATGTTTTATTCATAGTCGTATTACCAAAGGAAACCGGCTGAATGTTTGCCATTACATATTATTACTTATTGTACCAAACCTAAACACTCAAAGGGTAGTATATGCTCTCTAGTGAGAACCTGCAGTCTAAGAGCAGGAGAAGGATTGATAAATTGAGCCCTTACTAGTTATATTGAGTATAATGGTGTAATCTTTCACATCTGACAGAACTTCAGCATAGTTATTTTAACATTAATATATTTATAGGTACTTTGTATTCATTTTATTGTTTGTTCTTTGTTGGTTGTCTTTGTTTTAATTAAGTATGCTGGAATATCATCAGGCAAGCTGATACCATATAGACAAGAACTTTTGCTCATGAATAACTGTACCTCTTATTATCAGTGACCATCTACAAGGACTCCAGAACTATATTGAAAATTGTACCTTTTAAATGATACAAAGTCTCTATTATTTTTTGGCCCACAAGGCCATATAGGTCATCTTATGCAGATAAAAGGAGACAAGGTTTCAAATAAATTATTTGTTTGTTGGTAAGCAATATTATAGTAAAACATGGAACAACATAAGATATAAAGCTTAGTGTGTTATGTGTTTCTTGCAGGAAAGCGTGTCAAGAAAAAAAAAATGTGCATACCTGTGTGTGCAAGGGTGGTGGATTGACATAAAAAAAGGGGGTCAGTCGTCAACTAGTCTCTTTAATAGTGTTTATTGTGATATTCTGATCTAGGAGGCTTGGTTCATGATAAGGATGAGTGAGTAGGAGGGGATTTTAGTGGTATGTGTATAATTGGAGTAGGCTTATCTGGGCGCTTTTTTCAAGTTATATATTCTTCCCCAAAGAAAGTAGATAGAATAGTAGTCGTTGATATGTTTTTTTGCGTATAGTGGTATTTTTCTAGTACAAGGGATTGAGAGGTAGTTTCCTCTCCAGGTGGGGGATTGATGGGAGGGTTGTGATTGCCAATTCTCTGGTATTAGCCTCTTTGCCGAGTGACCACAATGGTCAACAATGCAAGTTTAAACTTGCACTTTACTTGGGAGAATTTGTGAAAAGAAAAAGACATAATATCTAATACAAAAGATTTGGCTGAAGCTTTCTCGATTTCTTTTTTGATAGCCATCCAAAATGTTTGGGGCAATAGGGGCAGGTCCCCAAACGTGTATGGGGGTGCCTTCAGCTTTGCAGCCCCTCCAGCATTCCGACGGGAGCGCTGGGAGGATGGAGTATAAGTGGGACGGTGTGTAATACCACCTATAAAGGAATTTTACATTCATCTTCATGGTGTATATAGAGGAGGAGGATTTTGTCATAGAGGGAGGTGTTTGCAATTTCTGCCTCCAACTTTTTGTACGTAGTAGGGAGTGAGGTAGTATAAGATTGCATGAGTGGTTGGTATGTAAATGATAGGAGGCCTTTGTTTAATGTGTCATGAGAACATATGTTTTCGAAGCTGGTTAGAGAGCATGATATTTGGGTCCTGTTAGGATATCTTCTAAGGAAGTCAGTAAGTTGATTATATCTGAACCAGTTTTCATATATATTGCGTAAGTGGGGTGATAATTTCCATTTGAGGCTTGGGTTTCCCGTTTTGCATGAGTATATGGCAAGGGATGGATTTAGTCACATGGGGGGTCAGGGTTGTTTGGGTGGACTGTGGGAAAGGAAAGTCTGGATTTCCTAAGAGAGGGGTCAGCGGGGAGGGTATTGTAGAAATGTGGGTGTATTTGTTGATATGTGTGTGCCATAATTTGAACGTTTCGGTAATAATTATTGGGAGTTGTTTTGGTACGTTCTTATAAAGACTTTTTTTCTTTTCATCTTATTTGGAATTTTTTGTAAAACTGATAAAAAAAAACAGCAGCAAAGCAGCCAGTCAGCTTCATCAGTTGTCATACTTTGCTTACTGTGATTTCTCCTAAATTTTCATATTAAAAATGAGTAGTGAAATAATGTGACTGTGTCTACACATGCCAGATGTACACTCTCTTGTAAGTTCCAGGACATGCTGAGTGGGTGTTTAAAGTCCCTTTACAGTGGGATGCGGCTACTGAGGAAATATTGAAGTAAAACATCTTCCTTTTTTTACATAGAGATGTTTATATGATAATTTTCTAGTCACTTTTTTACATATATGCTACATCACTCTCAAGTGTATCATGTCACTTTAATAAATGATTTTCCGCAGCAACCTTAGGTCTACATTGCAGCACCAGGACACTTTTCTCAGTTATGTGATTCATCAGTGAGATCATTTATGTCAGTGTTGATATACAATATTATTTATCCTATACAATTTATTATATACAATTTCATCAGGAAAGAACACATGGTTACAGAGTTCTGAAATTCTGGCCTTTGTTTATTGGCATTCAATATTATAATATTCTGTAAGTCATTTTGAAACATTAAGTTTTACGGACTATTTACAATTATCAGCTGTCCCAAAAATTCCTTACAAAATATTTTCTCAATTATAAAATTAATTTGAAAATCATAATTGAGGTAACTAGACACCAAACATTATTTTGCACCAATCACAGCAAAGACCTGCAACATGATTGTACAACAAGTATGCAAAGCACAGCAAAGATAATTACAGGCTAAAGGTTAATCTAATTAAGTGTGTATAACTGGTTGCTAATGCTGTGCAAATTAATTATTTTTTTCCAAGGATAATAAAGCTGTTCTGGAGATTGAAGAGTGTTGCTGTATGAGTGAAACATATGTTAAATCTTGCAATGAATTGCCTGATGTAAATTCCCCAGGTAAATACACAAAATGCTCATCAGCATTGTTGTGTATGATTTTTAAAATGCTTATATGTTTTGAATGGCTAAGAGAATTTGGTAGATTTTTGACAGTTTCAAATGGGATAGTTAGTAACTACAAACCTTAAACTTTTTAACTACAGCTGCACAATATTTTTTTTATTTTATGACATTTTGATAGCTCTTATAGGTAGAGTATTTTAGCTTAAAATTTAAAAATCCTGAAATGTATTGTCTGGAAGAATAAATCAATATAACCACAAATCCAGTGAATTATGTTGTAACCCAGGAAAAAAAACCTTAATTAAGGTTTTCAGTAACATTTATAGCCTGGATATACATTTTAGAATATTCAGTATATTAAAAGGAACATGAAACCCAAATACAATTTTTAAAAACATTTTGCAATTTACTTCTATCATCACATTTGCATCATTCTTATGGTGTCCTTTGTTGAAGGAGCAGTGATGCACTACTGGGAGCTATCTAAACACACTGGGCGAGCCAATGACATGAATCATATATGTGCCGCCACTAATCAGCAGCTAGTGTACATTGCTGCTACTGAACCTACTTAGGTATGATTTTCAACAAAGGATACTAAAGGAACTAAGCAAATTAAGTTACAGAAGTAAATTGGAAAGTTGTTTGAAATTGTTATAGCTGATTTGTGAAAGTTTCATTTTGACTTTACAGTCCCTTTAAAGGACCAGTCAACATAGTAGATTTGCATAATCAACAAATGGAAGATAACAAGACAATGCAATAGCACTTAGTCTGAACTTCAAAAGAATAGTAGATTTTCTTTCTGACAATTTTAAAAGTTATGTGTCTTTCCACTCCCCCTGTACCATGTGACAGCCATCAGCCAATCACAAATGCATACACGTACCATGTGACAGCCATCAGCCATTCATAAATGCATACACACTTATTCTTGCACATGCTCAGTAGGAGCTGGTGACTCAAAAAGTTTAAATATAAAAGACTGTGCACATTTTGTTAATGGAAGTAAATTGGAAAGTTGTTTAATTTGGCATGCTCTATCTGAATAATGAAAGTTTAATTTTGATTGAGTGTCTCTTTAAGCATAGTTTCAGTGGATTTGTCAGACACCCAGACTTACTGAACTCCCTCACTTTATTAAAAACCAGCCTACTTTCTTATATGAAAATTAAAGTTATTTAAAAATGAAAACTTCTTACTTTAAAATGGGGAACCCAACTCAGTAACAAATTAATTCCACTTACCTAATAATTGCCCTCATCAAACTCTGGACTAACATCATTCTCACATACTGGACATACATATTTATTGCGACGCCAAGGTGTAAAAACAAGACAACGTTTCACGCCTCTAGCCCTTACTCATGTCATTCTCAACCTCTCTGTTTCTCACACCATCCTACCCTTCTAGATTGGAAGTTCCATGAGAGATAGGGCCCTCAATCCTCCTGTATTTATTTGATTTTTTTATCCTGCCCTCTTAAAAAATATTGTAGTGTTGTACTTTTATTTTTGGTACACATGGAGCAGCGCTGGGGATTTTGTTGGCATTTTTATAATTAAAGAAGAACTCACTTCAATTGTATTTTATGGAAACCCCCCCCCCCCCCCCCCACAATACAATAATGAAAATTGTTGGGTAAGCACCAATTGTACTTACTAGTACTGAAAAAGGGAATATAATAAATGTATACTAAAGAAAGCAATGATTAGACATTCAGCAATACTTAGCGTCAGCATACAATGGTAGGCAGGTACAGCAAAAAAGCAGTTACAAACTGAAGGAGCCTCATCATCAGTTGGCAGACACTCAGTGAGTGGAAAATTATTTTGGATCCAGTAGGAAGACTGGGCAGGATACCCCTTTTAAAGCTATTCCCTTCATATGATACATTAATATATGTGTGTGGTGTGTTTCACTGGGATAAAAACATTTTCTTCATATTAAAAATGGGTCAAAACACAATTAAAAACAGAAATGTCTTAGGCTAATAGTATAAAGGATTGTCTCATAAGCCGAATCTTTGAGCCAGTGTCTAGTATAAAATTGAACCCTGGAATACTATGTGGCCTCACTACTGATTATTCAGAAATAATCTGATAGAGGTTGGATTGGTATACCGGTTATTGTTTGTAATTTATACTCAAATCTGTTGCCTCACAAGAGATTAAGCTACAAATATAAACTCTGGTTATGTGCTATTTTGAATGTATAGGAAACCGTTTATAGTTTTCAAGTATGGCGTTTATAACAATGTATCAAGTTTTGTATCAGTGTATTTGAGCTGCAGTCTTAAAGTGAAGGTTAAGTTTCAGCATATGAAATACACAAATGCATTTGCTAATATTACCCTAACCTAATCGCTAAGTTTCTTTTTTAATTTCTTTTTAAAATTATCTTATTTTTATATTGATATCTTCCTACCGTTGCAATGTTTAACTCCTCCCACATACCAGTTTCTGCTTTTCTTGTGTTTGACCTAGAGTTCGGTTCCACCTGCTTTCTACGTGTTCCTAAAAGCGCATTCAAAGGCTCAGTGAAACAGTGAATGCGCGATTTTACGGTCTTCTGCACAAGCGACAATTGGGCAATCACTATCAGAAGTGCGCTTGCGTTAATCGCATTGGAAACATAATATTGAATAAATAACGGTATTATCATTCAGTACTTTGTTATTCGAGAAAGACAGCAGCTTCATTCTGCATATCTGTGATCCTTTTCCTACCATCTGAGCACTAATAACTTAATAAGTATATAAAAATAGTGATGTCGCGAACTGAAAATTTTTCCGTTGGCGAACGGCGGACTCAAACTTCTGCAACTGTTCGCAAACGGGCGAACCGGGCGAACCGCCATTGACTTCAATAGGCAGGAGAATTTTAAAACCCACAGGAACTTTTTCTGGCCACAATAGTGATGGAAAAGTTGTTTCAAGGGGGACTAACACATGACTGTGGCATGCCGGAAGGGGGATCCATGGCAAAACTCCCACGGAAAATTACATAGTTGATGCAGAGTCTGGTTTTAATCCATAAAGGGCATAAATCACCTAACATTCCTAAATTGTTTGGAATAACGTGCTTTAAAACATCAGGTATAATGTTGTATCGATCAGGTAGTGTAAGGGTTACGCCGCTTCACAGTGACAGACCAAACTCCCCGTTTAACACACCGCAAACAACCGCAAACTGTCCATTTGCACAACCACGAGATAGATAGATTTGATAGATACATAGATACATAGATTAGATAGATAGCTCAATAGATGCAATATACATTTGATAGATACGATAGAATAGATAGATTTGATAGATAAATAGATAGATTTGATAGATATATAATTTCCCAGACAGAGAATTACAAGACGTGCGGTCTGGGACCCATGGTAAGGTTCCCAGAGGCAGTTGCGGTGCCAGGGGACGTGTATATGGCATGGATTTTAGGAACCGGGAGATGGAAAAAGATGCTTGGTCGGTCCTCCTACTTCAAATTTGGGGCACTGCGCGTGCAATCTACTGTGCCACCAGATATGAGTGGTGTGTTAAGTAGTACTATTCTGATCAGTTTAATACCTGTTACTCCCCTATCGGGGGAGGTGTATATGGCATGGATTTTAGAAACCGGGAGATGGAAAAAGATGCTTGGTCGGTTCCTCCTACTTCAAATTTGGGGCACTGCGCGTGCAATTGTGGCCGGACTTTTGGCTGATGGACATTTGGCCGACGGACATTTGGCCAAAACACAAGTGGCTGTCACAAAACAGTCCGGCCATGGGATAGATAGATTTGATAGATAGATACATAGATTAGATAGATCAATAGATGCAATATACATTTGATAGATACGATAGATAGATTTGATAGATAAATAGATAGATTTGATAGATATATCATTTCCCAGACAGAGAATTACAAGACTGCAATTGCAACTGCAATTAGATTACACTAGCAGACTGATGTTTCACAGTCAAAAAAGTTATTTTTTTTAAATGATTTACTCTACTGTTACACCAGATATGAGTGGTGGCACTGGGCAAGTGGGCCGGGCACACACGCTAGCAGGCAGGAAACTGCAATTAGATTACACTAGCAGACTGATGTTTCACAGTCAAAAAAGTTTTTTTTTTTAAAAATTATTTACACTACTGTTACACCAGATATGAGTGGTGGCACTGGGCAAGTGGGCCGGGCACACACGTTGGCAGGCAGGCAACTGCAATTAGAATTACACTAGCAGACTGATGTTTCACAGTCAAAAAAGTTTTTTTAAAAAAAATTATTTACACTACTGTTACACCAGATATGATTGGTGGCACTGGGCAAGTGGGCCGGGCACACACGTTGGCAGGCAGGCAACTGCAATTAGAATTACACTAGCAGACTGATGTTTCACAGTCAAAAAAGTTTTTTTTTTTTTAATTATTTACACTACTGCTACACCAAATATGAGTGGTGGCACTGGACAAGTGGGCCTGGCACACACACTAGCAGGCAGGCAACTGCAATTAGATTACACTAGCAGACTGATGTTTCACAGTCAAAAAAGTTATTTTTTTTAAATTTACACTACTGTTACAACAGATATGAGTGGTGGCACTACATGGCAAGTGGGCCTGGCACACACGCTGGCAGGCAGGCAACTGCAATTAGATTACACTAGCAGACTGATGTTTCACAGTCAAAAAAGGTTTTTTTTACAAAATTTACATTACTGTTACAACAGATATGACTGGTGGCACTAGCTGGCAAGTGGGCCTGGCACACACGCTGGCAGGCAGGCAACTGCTATTAGATTACACTAGCAGACTGATGTTTCACAGTCAACAAAGTTTTTTTTTTAAATTTACACTACTGTTACAACAGATATGAGTGGTGGCACTAGTTGGCAAGTGGGCCTGGCACAAACGCTGGCAGGCAGGCAGGCAACTGCAATTAGATTACACTAGCAGACTGATGTTTCACAGTCAAAAAAGTTTTTTTTTTTTAAATTTACACTACTGTTACAACAGATATGAGTGGTGGCACTTAGCAAGTGGGCCTGGCACACACGCTGGCAGGCAGGCAACTGCAATTAGATTACACTAGCAGACTGATGTTTCACAGTCAAAAAAGTTTTTTTAAAAAAATTTACACTACTGTTACAACAGATATGAGTGGTGGCACTAGCTGGCAAGTGGGCCTGGCACACACGCTGGCAGGCAGGCAACTGCTATTAGATTACACTAGCAGACTGATGTTTCACAGTCAAAAAAGTTTTTTTTTTAAAAAATTACACTACTGTTACAACAGATATGAGTGGTGGCACTGCAGGCAGGCAACTGCAATTAGATTACACTAGCAGACTGATGTTTCACAGTCAAAAAAAAAAAAAAAAAAGACTGATGTTCTAGCCCTAAAAAGGGCTTTTTGGGGTGCTGTCCTTACAGCAGAGATCAGATGAGTCCTTCAGGACTGTAGTGGACACTGAAAACACTAGCCTAGCTATTAATTTCCCTATAAAATCAGCAGCAGCTACACTATCCCTCCTCTCACTAAGAATGCAGGATCAGAATGATTCTAAAATGGCTGCTGTCCAGGAGCTGGGAGGGAGTGTCTGCTGCTGATTGGCTGAAATGTGTCTGCAGACTGTGAGATACAGGGTCAAAGTTTACTCAATGATGACGAATAGGGGGCGGATCGAACATCGCATATGTTCGCCCGCTGCCCCGCGGCGAACGCGAACAAGCTATGTTCGCCGGGAACTATTCACCGGCGAACTATTCGCGACATCACTATATAAAAATAGCAGTTTAGACAATGATAATTTTTTTAAATACATATTATTTATTGATCATATTAAAATTAATTATTAACAAAATAGGGCATATTTATCAAGCAGTTATGAAGCAGCGGTCACAAAGACCGCTGCTCCATAACCTGTCCGCCTGCTCTGAGCAGGCGGACAGACATCGCCGGAAATCAACCCTATCGAATACAATCGGGTTGATTGACACCCCCCCTGCTGGCGGCCTATTGGCCGCGAGTCTGCAGGGGGCGGCGTTGCACCAGCAGCTCTTGTGAGCTGCTGGGTGCAATGCTGAATACGGCAAGCGTATTGGTCGCCGTATTCAGCGAGGTCTGTCGGACCTGATCCACACTGTCGGATCAGGTCCGACAGACCTTGATAACTTGGGGCCTATATCTTTGTTATATCCTTATTAATCCGTATCTCTGGAACCATTATATTTCAATGGAAATATTCTAATTTATATTCCGTTTGTCTTCAGTTTTAAAATATATATTTATTTATTCACTTTCATCAATATTACAATTATTGCCAATCTTTTATTTATATTTTTGAGTCCATTCTAATTTAATCTACAAGCCGTATTTGCAGGGATAGGCACAGACAAAGGCTGTGGCGGACATTTTCCAAAGTGCAGACCTTAGTGAAGGACACCAAGGTACATTTAAAATTAAAAACATTATTTCATAATGCTTGGTGTTATTATACTGATGCAGATACCATTGATCCTATAACCAGCCCTCCTCTGGCTATACCCATGAGCCAGTGTCACCACTGTGTCTTTGTATAGTGCTTGGTGTTAGTATACTGATGCAGATACCACTGATCCTATAACCAGCCCTCCTCTGGCTATACCCATAAGCCAGTGTCACTACTGTGTCTTTGTATAGTGCTTGGTGTTATAATACTGATGCAGATACCACTGATCCTATAACCAGCCCTCCTCTGGCTATACCCATGAGCCAGTGTCACCTCTGTGTCATTATATAGTGCTGGGTGTTATTATACTGATGCAGATACCACTGACCCTATTACCAGCCCTTGTCTGGTTATACACATGTGCCAGTGTCACTACTGTGTCTTTGTATAGAGCTGGGTGTTATTATACAGACCCAGATACACATCCAGTATTTCACTCAGGCTTTATTTATTCCATAACTTATCAACCAATATCGCTAGCAGTCTCTTGACAAGCAACTAACTTTATTCACACTACATATTTTTTTCTTCCTATTATTTAATCAGAAAGAAAATATATACTAAGGTTGTGGTGGACACTGCAAGGGCTAGTCACGGACACCCGTGTCCATGTATGGACACCTTACCTATCCCTGCGTATTTGATTGTTGTTCAAGACAATCTTACAATATTCAGCTGGTCTTCTTTGAACAAATGTGTATCTTATACATTTACTTTCAAAGTAAAGCCATAATTAGAAATCTTGTCACAGAATTTCAGTTGACTGATAGACACGTGGGGCGCGATCACATATACGACGCAGGTTTCGGCGCAAGCGTGGAAACCTGCGCCGCCCGTAATTTCACCTCGCACATCGGGGTATTACACCACTTAGGAAATGCTGGCGTCATATATGTAAGTCGGATAAACTAGCGATGTCCAGAAATAAGCGTAAATACAAATTTCTGGAGTCGCTAGTGACTTACGGCACCTAAGAAAAGTAAAGAAAATAACAAATCTCCCATAAAAGTCTAACACGCCTCCCAAAAATAAGCCCAACATGCAAAACCCCTATATCCGTAATCCCCCCTCTCATTACTAATATTAAATGTACTAACCCCTAGACTGACAACCCCCCACAACGCAATATGCCTATTAACCCCTATATCCGCCATCAAACCCACACCGCAAGTAATAACTTAATTTATTAATAATTATTAACCCCTAAACCGCCATAGCCCACAACGCAATAAACCTATTCAAGTATTAACCCCTAAACCGCCATAGCCCACATAGCCTATTAAATGTATTAACCCCTAATCTGCCACTGCCAACGTTGCCGCCACTATAATAAAGTTATTAAACCCTAAACCTAAGTCTAGCCCTAATAAGAACCTATGAGCCTGGGGGCGGGTGACTCCTAGCTATTACCCAGTGTAAGATACTAAAAATGTGAGAGATTCCCAGGCGCCTACCCTGAGGAGGCTAGGTTTGAGTGAACGGATATACCAGTGTGGCTCAAAAATATATATATAATTTGGAGTCGGCATTATGTTTCGCCACGGTGTCCCATTCCAGTTGGAACAAACTATTAAGGATCCCAATGGGAGATATATAATTCTGATAGGCAAATTATATGATAGACCCATGACCCTGGCCAACCTTTACTTCCCACATAAGGCACAAGACGTTTTTTTTAAGAAAATCTCACAGCTGATCTTGGAATCACAGAAAGGTGTCCTCTTCCTGGGAGGGGATTTTAATGTTTCCCTGAACCCGAGTTTAGATACCTCGGACGGCCTTTCCAGCACCCCACACAAAGTAACTAAACATCTAATTAAATCTATTAGAGACCTGATCTTGCACGATATCTGGCGTACCTTCCACCCAACAGACAAAAATTTCACTTTCTATTCGCACCCCCATAGGAAGTACACCAGAATTGACTACCTCTTTACGGATTTCGCAGGTCTTACGGTCACAACGGGATGCAATATCAAAACGATCACTTGGTCGGATCATGCTCCTGAAAAATGCGCTATTAACTGGCCAAATACCCCAGTGACCCCTCACGTATGGAGGCTCGATGAATATCTCCTTGACGATAAACTCTTAACATTGAAGCTACAAAAAAACATTGAGGAATATTTCCTCCTAAATGCAGATGAGGTTATGGCCGGATCCACTGTGTGGGAAGCTCACAAGAGTGTGATCAGAGGTTGTTTGATTGGACACAGCGCAGCATTGCGCAGGTCCAAAAGAGAAATTTACAGCACGTTGCTAGCACAGGTAACACAAAAAGAACTGGCACACAAAGAACATCCTGCTGATCAGGCTCTACAAACAGAGCTGGCCTCCGCCAGGGCTGCTTTACTACGCCATTTACAAGAAGAACAACACAAAAAAGCCCTCATCATGCGTCAAACGTTTTTTGAACATGGTAATAAAGCAGGAAAGATACTGGCCCGAGCACTAGCTCGGAAAAGACTACGCTCTTACATCTATGAAATAACAGATAATCAAGGGTTGACACATAGAGATGGTCAAGCCATAGCGAATGCCTTTGGCAATTTCTATAAAACTCTCTATAATATACACCCAGCAGCAAACCCGCAGGAGGACTCCCGCAACAGACTGATCTTTGAGCAGGAGATATCTGAATATGTTGAAAAAGCAGGAATACCATCTTTAACTGCTGAACAAGCGGGCCAACTAGATGCCCCTTTCACTGCGGAAGAGATTCTAGCAGCCATCAAAAGCCTTCCGGCTGGCAAAAGCCCGGGCCCAGATGGGTTTGGCACGCGCTACTACAAAAAATTTGCAGGCATCTTAATACCTCATATGCTCAAGGTGTTCAACCGGCTTTCGGAGGCCCCTATCCTACCGAATTCGATGTTGGAAGCATTCATCTCGGTTATCCCTAAACCGGATAAACCGGAAAATCTGCCGGGCAGTTATAGACCGATATCACTGCTTAACTCTGATGTCAAGATTTTGGCCAAAGTAATTGCAAATCGCCTCAAAATATTTTTGCCACAATTGGTCTCCACGGACCAAACAGGATTTATCCCAGCAAGAGAGGCACGGGATAACACTCTCAGAGTGATCCAGTTAATCTCACATGCGCAGGCTACTTCCGCTCCGTTGGTACTTGTGTCGACGGATGCGGAAAAGGCCTTTGACCGAGTCAATTGGACCTTTATGCGTATCACCCTGGAAAAGATGGGTTTTGGAGTACATTTCATAAATTATGTGCTCTCGCTATACTCCAACCCAAACGCTAAGGTTCGTGTGAATGGATTGTTCTCTGAAACTTTTCAGATCTCAAATGGAACGAGACAGGGGTGTCCCCTCTCACCCCTGCTCTTTGCTCTGGTCATGGAGGTTCTAGCATGTAAGATACGTGGAAACCCTGAGATAATAGGATTTAAAACAGGGGGAATTGAGCACAGATTGGCAATGTACGCTGACGATGTGCTGCTGACCCTTGCAGACAATGGAAGATCCTTGCGGGAATCGCTAACCGAATTAGAGATATTTGGGCGGATGTCGAATTTCTCACTCAACCTTTCCAAATCGGAAATCTTGAATATTTCAATGCCTGGAGAGGTGTTTGAATCGTACAGTGAGGGCTGCCCCCTGAAGGTTGCTATAAAGCATCTTAAATACTTAGGTATTACTCTAGCATCATCAGTTGGGGAAATGGTTTCTGTAAACTATAAGCGCATAAGGGATGAAGCCTCACGGGACTTTGCGGCATGGAAAAATAAGACCATCTCTTGGATGGGTAGAATTCAAGTGGCTAAAATGAACATCCTGCCCAGAGTACTATATATTATGCAGGCTATTCCCTTGACATCAGCAGACCACTTAATACATCAAATTCAGTCGGCACTTGAATCATACATCTGGAGTGATCTGAGACCACGGATCAACCAAAAAACGATGCACTTGCCCAGAGACCGAGGAGGGGCTGGTGTCCCCCGACTGAGTGAATACCTTAAGGCTATTCAACTACAACGATTGGTTGAATGGTGCCATGGATCGCCCAACAAAGCCTGGATAGGCCTGGATAGGGAGATCCTCCGTAGGGGCAATGTGGGATCTCTTGCGTGGATCAGCCCTGCGCGGCGCCCTGCTTGGCTCTCACAGTATCCCCTGATCGAGGATATATTGGGTAGATGGGATAGATTGATCAAGGTGAGACCGTATATCTCTACCTCTATCTCACCTGTGACACCCGTTCGAGAAAACCCGGACAACGGAATGGTTAACAAAACCTATTCTCCGGGATCTTGCTATACTCTTGCTGAGACCGCAGTCTCAGGCATCCTATCGGAGGGTAGAATCAAACCACAAATGGAACTGGCTGAATGGGATTGTGACTTATTCTCCTCGTGGTTCAGGGTAGCGCAGTTCCATCATTACTACAACGCCCTACGTGACAAAGATTCACTGAAAAGACAGAAAACACCATTCGAAGTGCTTTGCACCTCGTCAACTCTGCCACGTCATCTCATTTCAATTTTGTATAAGCTGCTGGTGGAGGGGGGTACTGATGTGCTTCCCTCCTATATAGTAGCTTGGCAACAAGAATTAGGCCTTGAACCTGACTCCAAAGCATGGTTATCTATATTTCGCAAAGCGAAGCACGTGTCGGTGTCAATGAAAATCCAGGAGATGCATTTTAAGTTTCTGAGTCGCTGGTACCTCACCCCACAGAGGTTAAAAAAAATATACCCGCACACAGGCGGGGAGTGCTGGAGGGGATGCGGTGAGGAAGGATCCACGCTGCATATCTGGTGGCATTGTCCCCATATACAACCCTTCTGGGGTGAGATATTTCGGGAGTGTAGCAGGATACTGGAAATCATCCTGCCTCCGGAACCTAAGTATCTCATTTTCCATGAGCTACCTAAAATCATCATGGAAGCAAAACGCCACTTATTTCTCCTGATGTTGAATTGTGCGAAAGGACTCATACCAAAGCATTGGAAATCTATACACACACCAAACCTAGAAGAGTGGAGGGCCAGGGTCTGGGATCTTTTGAGCCTTGAGAGGTTCCATTACCTAAAAACTGGGAGACTTGAAACTCATGAATATATGACTCTGATTTGGGAGGGTAAGGGTCTATGAATACCAAGGCAAATCTTGAAATTTGGGTGGGCAGCCGTGGTGAAACCTATGAAACATCTAGCTTACTTGGATTGAGGTTATTATGACCATTTAGATTTATCTCTCCCTCCTTCTCCTTCCCTCCCCCCCCCCCTCCCTTTTTTTTTTTTTTTTTTTCTTTTCCCTCTCTTTCTCTCCTGTTCCTACTCTTTCTATTACCCTCCTCCTACTCTGCAATCTTCAAAAACTGCATTGGGCTGGCACTGCTGGACCTACCCACAGCTAGCATCAGAGTGGCAGTTTCTCTGAAATATGGTTACCCGTCTTGTGGGTCCGGTACTGTTGGCCTTAGGGAATTGTATTTATTATTGGCATTTTGCAAAATAGAATGTATAACAATGAACATACCAAATGTAATATTATAATTCTTTATCAGTCTTTTATAAGAGCATGTTTATGTCTATCAGATAAGAATATCTTGATCACTACGATGTTATTTATCATCTTGAATGTAAGAAATGTAATCTTATATGTGTTCATTCAATAAAGCTTACTTTAAAAAAAAAAAAAAAAAAATATATATATATATATAATTTAATATAATATAATACAGAGTAAAAACAAAGTAAAAGCAAATTACAATACAAACTTCATGGATCCATGATAAAAAATAGTATGTCACAAATATAAATAAAAAATAGTATGTCACAAATATAAATAAAAACAATAATAACAATACGCAATTGATTGCAGCAAGATAAGAACAAACCAATAGTGGTGATACAAATCTATTAGCCTCAAATGGTAATCTTTGTTAATTAGACAGCGAAGTAATTCCTAAAAAGTGTGTAAAATCCTGTAATTAGTAGTCAATGTGTTTTTCAAAGGTAAATTCTATGTGATACGATGGTAGTTGAAAGTCTAAATCAGTGACGAAAGTCTCAAAAAATAGTAACAAAAGTTCCGTGTATCAAACAAGTAGCAAATTGGTGCAGTTGTAGCAAATTCTTAGTGTTGAAACTTCACAGCATAAAAAGTAATGTATAAAAATCCAAAAAATGAGAAAAATAAGAATATAAATAAAAAATGAAAAATACAACAAAAAATTGAATTGTAAATGCTCCAAAAGTCTTCAAAAATTGATATTAGTGATACTTGATAGTTGATGTAAAAGCAATACAACAATAAAAAAACAAAAACAAAAAAGGGAAAAAAGGGAAAAAAAGGGAAAAAAACGATCCACCTGTGGAAAAAGCAAAATTAGAATATAGTGTAGATTGTCCTAAATAAATGGAAAACAATAGAATAAGGCTTACCAGTGCTGGTCAACGCGTTTCGGCCCGTGCTAGGCCTTTCTCAAGACTGGTTTGTGAATGCTAAAGGTGGCCTTATATAGGGTACTTTACCGGATATTGTACAATGTTTACTTCCGGTTTTCCGAAATTAGATACTTTTTGGCAAACTGTTTTTAACTCTATAAAATTAAATATGATTCAGTATGTTGTAATGGAATATAAGGGGATGTTTCCCCGATTAAATCCTCATAGTTAGGTAGTTTTATTTTTCTGTCCTGATCGCTCCGTTGACATTGTGACGTCACTTCCGGTACAGGTAATTTATACGATCAGATTATATAGATCGTCGGTTCAAATACGAGTAAACTTACAATTAGGGGGTTTGTATTTGCTAAATGCATGCTGATAATGATGTCAATTTTCATTCCATTTTTGAATAGGTACTAGAACTAGGTCCGTGATCGGACCAACCTGATTGGTCGTGACGTCACGACCTAGGGTATGCGCCTTAGATTGGATCTGAGAGAGGTGTGTTTATTATCCCAACTGTCTTATTGGTGTATGTTCGGGCTATACTATTGGCCCTAGTTAGAGGTGTGTGAGTATTCTCTAATTCTGATTGGATATAGAGGTTACAGCTTGTTTTGACAGCGGAAATCATTCCGTAGTATTTTTACAAGATTCCTGAATGTAGAAGTGGTAGGAATAGTGCTCTGTAATATGTTTTCAACTTAAAGAAATTTCTAGTGTAAAAGTTTTATAGCTTACAAGATAAGTTTCAGATATTTTGGCGATCATCAAATGGAAATATCTCGATTAGTCTTATATCTGTGTGTTAGGATATGTTAAGATATTGATTACATATGCAAATTTCGTGACCGGTTACGAACAATAAAATTGGGTCTTACAAATTGCGAGAATCGATTAGTGGTATACATTACTAAATGTAGTTTTAAAATATGGAGAAAAGTGTCTTCTTACGATAAGTGGTATTTATAATATGAAGGACCACTTTAATGAAATGCTTAAAAATAAAAGAAGTGAAAGAGCGAGGGAGGCAATAGCCCTTCTCTGGGGGCTTGATTTTCCCAAAAGAATGGTGATCCAGGCAAACAAGGAAACCTAGTTGATTATTCTAGGATCAATCAGTTATTCGCTGGCCGAAAACAAGGGGTAGTTATATCCTGTTTTTTGCATTAGCCTGGCTTTTTCTGTCTGTAAAAAGCCTTCATTTATAAAGGATTTTCCAGTGTGTGAATCTTCACTCTGTGTGTGGTAGCGTGAGGATGGAGATTAACCTTATGTTGGTTTTTTCGACACTTATATGTTCTTTGGGATTTAAAATTCAAAAAAATTTAAAAATTTAAAATTTTTTTTCAAGAGAACTATTATCAAAAAGTCTTCTTTTTACTAAAAAACTTCAAAACCTTTAAAAGAAACATCTCCTAGGGAAATTTTCTTATGGGTACCTGTTGATGGTTACGACGTGATAGGGGATGTGGTATCTTGATTCCTACTTTTTATTATTTTAATATTTTAATCAAAATGATTGTATCAGTAGGTGCTTTCACATTAAGCTTTCATGTTGTGTTTGCCACATCCAAACTGTCGCTAGTTAGGCCTCTACAGTTGTTGTATATAGGTAATGTCTAAACTATCATTAGTTTGTCCTATATATTTGTAGAATGTAGGTATTGGCTAAAATATCTTTTTAAGAGCTAGCATAGATGCTGAGACATCTAGTGATGTAATAGAGGAATTTAGAAGGGAACTAAGGTCAGATATAGAGATAGTGTATAACTATATCATTAAGTAAGATTCTTGTCCGGCCTCTAGCACTATGTTGGATTCTGCTGTGAGGAGTCTCTTTTCATAATGACCTCCTCTCCAATCCTTTTTGATCTTTTGTATCCCTAGAAAGGAAAGTTCTTTTATATTCCCTTTATGTTTTTCGGCAAAGTGTTTATATAGGGCCGTGTCCGTGTTCAATTTTTCAATGAGTAGCAGGTGTTCTCGCATCCTGTCCTTCAAGGTTCTGGATGTTTGGCCTACATATTGTAGGCCACATGAGCATTGGAGCATATAAATAATGCCTTTGTCTTGGCATCTTATTAAATCGTTGATTTTATGTGTTTCCTTGGTATTATGGCAGATGAAGGATGCTGCCTTTATGCCTTGCTTACAGGACTTACATGATATACATGGGAAAAACCCTTTTACTTCTTTTCCGAACACGTTTGTAATTCCAGAGGTCTTTTTCTTAGGTATACTTGGGGCTAGTTTGTTTTTTAAATTGCTGGTTTTCCTATAGATAAACCTTGGTTGTATAGGTAGTTTTTCGCCTATTAAATCGTCATCTTTCAATATACCCCAGTGTTTTCTGAATATGTTTTCAATGATATTTTTATTATCACTGTATTCTGTGATCATAGGGATGTTAAGAAACTCTTCATTTGTCGTTGTTTTAGGTTCTTTATAATTTGTGAGTTTAGTTCTATCAATCATCCTAACTTCTTGGATTTTCTGTTCTAGTTTTGTCTCATTGTACCCTCTCTCTAGAAATTTGGATTTAATTGTTGTTGCCTGTTCTTCCCATTTGTCTGTAGTGGAACAATTTGTTCTCATCCTCAATAGTTGTCCTTTTGGAATGTTGTTTTTTCCAATTGGAATAGTGGCAACTTGTCATGTGTATATAGTTGTTGCTATCTACCTCTTTAAAGTGTGTCGAGGTTTCCAACTTTCCATTTATAACTTCAATTTTCAAGTCGAGGAAGATTATTTCAGTCGTACTACTGACATATGTGAAACGTAAATTGTTTGTGTTTCTGTTCATAATTTCAAAAGTAAAATCTAGATCCGACTGTGTCCCCTTCCAAATAATTAATATATCGTCAATGTAACGACGATAAAGGACCAGGTCCGCGCTAGCTGGGCAGGATTCCCAGAAGATGTGCTCCCATTTGCCCATATACAGGTTGGCATAGCTAGGCGCGAACCTGGTCCCCATTGCTGTTCCACAAATTTGTTGGTAATAATGACCATTATTACAGAAATAATTATGATTCAGTATGTATTGAATACTGTCCAGAATTAAGTTCCTTTGTTCTTCTGGGACTTCCTTGTCCTTCTTAAGGAAGAATTCAACCCCTTCTAATCCTTCTTGGTGTGGGATACACGTATATAATGAAGTCACGTCACAGGTGGCTAAAATGTAGCCTTCTTCCCACATTATATCTTCCAGTAGATTTAAAACCTGGGTGGAGTCTTTGAGGTGAGAAGGTAGTTGTCGAACATATCTCTGTAGATTCAGGTCAACATATTCGGATAGGTTCGGAAAAGAAGTAAAAGGGTTTTTCCCATGTATATCATGTAAGTCCTGTAAGCAAGGCATAAAGGCAGCATCCTTCATCTGCCATAATACCAAGGAAACACATAAAATCAACGATTTAATCAGATGCCAAGACAAAGGCATTATTTATATGCTCCAATGCTCATGTGGCCTACAATATGTAGGCCAAACATCCAGAACCTTAAAGGACAGGATGCGAGAACACCTGCTACTCATTGAAAAATTGAACACGGACACGGCCCTATATAAACACTTTGCCGAAAAACATAAAGGGAATATAAAAGAACTTTCCTTTCTAGGGATACAAAAGATCAAAAAGGATTGGAGAGGAGGTCATTATGAAAAGAGACTCCTCACAGCAGAATCCAGGTGGATCTTTAACCTAGATTGTCTGTACCCAAGAGGTCTCAATAATAAAGAAGATTTATCGCATCTCTTCAATATGTCTTGATCATTCATACATTTTCTGTCTATGAACATGGATTCCTCTAACATGAAAGGAGTCAATCATCTTTGACCAAGTATTCTCTCTCTTAAATTACGCCTCATCATTCAAACCTTGACATACATTCGAAACATAAAGCTTGAAGCCAATTAAGAGCAATATTCGACTTAATGATATAGTCAAATTCTTTCTATTTTTATCACTAGGGTCATACATATTAGACCTTAGCCCCCATCCAAGTCTCCCAATTACTTACTAGATCCTTTAGTTCCCAAAGCTTAAAACACAGTGCTAGAGGCCGGACAAGAATCTTACTTAATGATATAGTTATACACTATCTCTATATCTGACCTTAGTTCCCTTCTAAATTCCTCTATTACATCACTAGATGTCTCAGCATCTATGCTAGCTCTTAAAAAGATATTTTAGCCAATACCCACATTCTACAAATATATAGGACAAACTAATGATAGTTTAGACATTACCTATATACAACAACTGTAGAGGCCAAACTAGCGACAGTTTGGATGTGGCAAACACAACATGAAAGCTTAGTGTGAAAGCACCTACTGATACAATCATTTTGATTAAAATATTAAAATAATAAAAAGTAGGAATCAAGATACCACATCCCCTATCACGTCGTAACCATCAACAGGTACCCATAAGAAAATTTCCCTAGGAGATGTTTCTTTTAAAGGTTTTGAAGTTTTTTTGTAAAAAGAAGACTTTTTGATAATAGTTCTCTTGAAAAAAATGTTAAAATTTAAAAAAAAAATTGAATTTTAAATCTCAAAGAACATATAAGTGTCGAAAAAAACCAACATAAGGTTAATCTCCATCCTCACGCTACCACACACAGAGTGAAGATTTACACACTGGAAAATCCTTTATAAATGAAGGCTTTTTACAGACAGAAAAAGCCAGGCTAATGCAAAAAACAGGATATAACTCCCCCTTGTTTTCGGCCAGCGAATAACTGATTGATCCTAGAATAATCAACTAGGTTTCCTTGTTTGCCTGGATCACCATTCTTTTGGGAAAATCAAGCCCCCAGAGAAGGGCTATTGCCTCCCTCGCTCTTTCACTTCTTTTATTTTTAAGCATTTCATTAAAGTGGTCCTTCATATTATAAATACCACTTATCGTAAGAAGACACTTTTCTCCCTATTTTAAAACTACATTTAGTAATGTATACCACTAATCGATTCTCACAATTTGTAAGACCCAATTTTATTGTTCGTAACCGGTCACGAAATTTGCATATGTAATCAATATCTTAACATATCCTAACACACAGATATAAGACTAATCGAGATATTTCCATTTGATGATCGCCAAAATATCTGAAACTTATCTTGTAAGCTATAAAACTTTTACACTAGAAATTTCTTTAAGTTGAAAACATATTATAGAGCACTATTCCTACCACTTCTACATTCAGGAATCTTGTAAAAATACTACGGAATGATTTCCGCTTTCAAAACAAGCTGTAACCTCTATATCTAATCAGAATTAGAGAATACTCACACACCTATAACTAGGGCCAATAGTATAGCCTGAACATACACCAATAAGACAGTTGGGATAATAAACACACCTCTCTCAGATCCAATCTAAGACGCATACCCTAGGTCGTGACGTCAAGACCAATCAGGTCGGTCCGATCACGGACCTAGTTCTAGTATCTATTCAAAAATGGAATGAAAATTGACATCATTATCAGCATGCATTTAGCAAATACAAACCCCCTAATCGTAAGTTTACTCGTATTTGAACCGACGATCTATATAATCTGATCGTATAAATTACCTGTACCGGAAGTGACATCACAATGTCCACGGAGCGAACAGGACAGAAAAATAAAACTACCTAACTATGAGGATTTAATCGGGGAAACATCCCCTTATATTCCATTACAACATACTGAATAATATTTAATTTTATAGAGTTAAAAACAGTTTGCCAAAAAGTATCTCATTTCGGAAAACCGGAAGTAAACATTGTACAATATCCGGTAAAGTACCCTATATAAGGCCACCTTTAGCATTCACAAACCAGTCTTGAGAAAGGCCTAGCACGGGCCGAAACGCGTTGACCAGCACTGGTAAGCCTTATTCTATTGTTTGCCATTTATTTAGGACAATCTACACTATATTCTATTTTTGCTTTTTCCACAGGTGGATCGTTTTTTTCCCTTTTTTTTCCCTTTTTTTTTTTTTTTTGTTATTGTTGTATTGCTTTTACATCAACTATCAAGTATCACTAATATCAATTTTTGAAGACTTTTGGAGCATTTACAATTCAATTTTTTGTTGTATTTTTCATTTTTTATTTATATTCTTATTTTTCTCATTTTTTGGATTTTTATACATTACTTTTTATGCTGTGAAGTTTCAACACTAAGAATTTGCTACAACTGCACCAATTTGCTACTTGTTTGATACACAGAACTTTTGTTACTATTTTTTGAGACTTTCGTCTACCATCGGATCACATAGAATTTACCTTTGAAAAACACATTGACTACTAATTACAGGATTTTACACACTTTTTAGGGATTACTTCGCTGTCTAATTAACAAAGATTACCATTTGAGGCTAATAGATTTGTATCACCACTATTGGTTTGTTCTTATCTTGCTGCAATCAATTACGTATTGTTATTATTGTTTTTATTTATATTTGTGACATACTATTTTTTATTTATACAGGGAGTGCAGAATTATTAGGCAAGTTGTATTTTTGAGGATTCATTTTATTATTGAACAACAACCATGTTCTCAATGAACCCAAAAAACTCATTAATATCAAAGCTGAATATTTTTGGAAGTAGTTTTTAGTTTGTTTTTAGTTTTAGCTATTTTAGAGGGATATCTGTGTGTGCAGGTGACTATTACTGTGCATAATTATTAGGCAACTTAACAAAAAACAAATATATACCCATTTCAATTATTTATTTTTACCAGTGAAACCAATATAACATCTCAACATTCACAAATATACATTTCTGACATTCAAAAACAAAACAAAAACAAATCAGTGACCAATATAGCCACCTTTCTTTGCAAGGACATTCAAAAGCCTGCCATCCGTGGATTCTGTCAGTGTTTTGATCTGTTCACCATTAACATTGCATGCAGCAGCAACCACAGCCTCCCAGACACTGTTCAGAGAGGTGTACTGTTTTCCCTCCTTGTAAATCTCACATTTGATGATGGACCACAGGTTCTCAATGGGGTTCAGATCAGGTGAACAAGGAAGCCATGTCATTAGATTTTCTTCTTTTATACCCTTTCTTGCCAGCCACGCTGTGGAGTACTTGGACGCGTGTGATGGAGCATTGTCCTGCATGAAAATCATGTTTTTCTTGAAGGATGCAGACTTCTTCCTGTACCACTGCTTGAAGAAGGTGTCTTCCAGAAACTGGCAGTAGGACTGGGAGTTGAGCTTGACTCCATCCTCAACCCGAAAAGGCCCCACAAGCTCATCTTTGATGATACCAGCCCAAACCAGTACTCCACCTCCACCTTGCTGGCGTCTGAGTCGGACTGGAGCTCTCTGCCCTTTACCAATCCAGCCACGGGCCCATCCATCTGGCCCATCAAGACTCACTCTCATTTCATCAGTCCATAAAACCTTACAAAAATCAGTCTTGAGATATTTCTTGGCCCAGTCTTGACGTTTCAGCTTGTGTGTCTTGTTCAGTGGTGGTCGTCTTTCAGCCTTTCTTACCTTGGCCATGTCTCTGAGTATTGCACACCTTGTGCTTTTGGGCACTCCAGTGATGTTGCAGGTCTGAAATATGGCCAAACTGGTGGCAAGTGGCATCTTGGCAGCTGCACGCTTGACTTTTCTCAGTTCATGGGCAGTTATTTTGCGCCTTGGTTTTTCCACAAGCTTCTTGCGACCCTGTTGACTATTTTGAATTAAACCCTTGATTGTTCGATGATCACGCTTCAGAAGCTTTGCAATTTTAAGAGTGCTGCATCCCTCTGCAAGATATCTCACTATTTTTGACTTTTCTGAGCCTGTCAAGTCCTTCTTTTGACCCATTTTGCCAAAGGAAAGGAAGTTGCCTAATAATTATGCACACCTGATATAGGGTGTTGATGTCATTAGACCACACCCCTTCTCATTACAGAGATGCACATCACCTAATATGCTTAATTGGTAGTAGGCTTTCGAGCCTATACAGCTTGGAGTAAGACAACATGCATAAAGAGGATGATGTGGTCAAAATACTCATTTGCCTAATAATTCTGCACTCCCTGTATTTGTGACATACTATTTTTTATCATGGATCCATGAAGTTTGTATTGTAATTTGCTTTTACTTTGTTTTTACTCTGTATTATATTATATTAAATTATATATATATTTTTGAGCCACACTGGTATATCCGTTCACTCAAACCTAGCCTCCTCAGGGTAGGCGCCTGGGAATCTCTCACATTTTTAGTATCTTACACTGGGTAATAGCTAGGAGTCACCCGCCCCCAGGCTCATAGGTTCTTATCAGGCGCTGAGGTCTATCTTTCAAATTAGATTCTCATTTATCCTAGCCAGTCCTTAGCCGCCGATTTAGCAGTTACCATCCTAAAATCAGATGGATTCTATAATGTACTTATAGATGTAAACCAACACACTAAATTGATTAGCATCGAAGTTGAGGAAGAGGACACTATAGATATCCAGTCTATTTTTAAAGACTTAGAAAAGTTATTAATTTCAGAAGTCAAATTTAAGGCTGAAATATCTTTTTTTTTTAAATGCCTAGAATTAGACATCATACCAAAGGGACTGATTACTCACAAAGAGTGTGCCTTCCCTCTGTCGGATTCCATTTCTGATAAATGGAAAATGGTGTTAATTAACACATCAAGACAGTTAATGAAGCTTATCATTGAATATAGAGAATCTCTTGCCACAGAGATGGATCATGAGATCAAAGAGAATGAAGCAATATTACTGAATCTAGAACACTCCGGACATGAGTCCAAAGACCTTACAGATAAGAGAGAAAATTTGGTCAAAAGAGTAAAAAAAGCCAGAGAAGATGTCATTCAAAAGAAAACTAAAAAACTCATGAGGGAACTGGAAAATAAAGAAAGTAGTAATCATACAAAGGAAACCACTACTAAAATTGAGAAGATTGTGGCAGAGACAGACAACACCAAAAGCCAAACCACACGGACTTTGAACAGACCGAATCATAGAGATGAGACACACATCTCAGATTACGATCAAGAGTATAAAGGACATCCTTATAAACAGGAACAATCTGATATTACAAATCACGATCAGCATAAGACATACGATTATGATATACGAACCAAAAACCGTAGACGATCACCATACCCTAACTAGGGGTACAAGCCTGGATACAGACAGAACTTCAGGCAATACAACAACAACTACAGGGAACCCAATGACAACAGAGACAGAAGACCGAGAGATAATTACTCTCCCGATAGAAGGAGAGATACAAGGCCCAGAGCCTACTACTCCCCAGATGGAAGGAGAAACCAATGGAACAATGGGTGGGACTATTCTCAAAATAGGACACCAAATTATCAAAACTTCCATAACCAAACAAATTGGAGAGAGGAATATTATCCACAAAGAAGACAACAACACTATAGGAGGCCACAAGAGAACAGACATAACGAGTGGAGACCTGCCTATTATCAACAGAGACAAAATGTTGACTTTGAAGAGTATAAAAGAAGAGACAATTCCAACTATGCACATAGGGATACATACAAAACACCTCAAATAAAAGGGGGTTACAAGAAAGTTCGAGAAGAACACCCAGGGAAGATACCAAATGATGGAAACACAAAGGATGAGTGGAGGATCCAACACTGTATTAAAAGAACAGAACCAAGGGTGGATCCACAAACATCCACAACTCCAAATATCGAGGACTCACCTTCCTCTTTTTTAGGGCTGGAATATCCACCCAGCAAAGAGAAAGACAGGTTGCTAAAAACACAGAAAAGCGGAGGGCCAGAGAAGCCCAAAGCACTAAAAAGAAGACACATCGAGGAAGAAGAGGAGGAATGAAATCGAACAAGAAACCAAACCAGGCAAATGGATCAGACTTAGATGATAAAAATGCAAAGAGTAACTCCGGCATCTTTAATCTAAGCTCACATACTCTAACTAAAGACGAAAACTCAGTCCTGAAGTTTGGATTATCCTTTGCTCCCACTAAAAGTTTGGACAAATTCCAAACATTTGTTAACACCAAGGAATTTGTGAGGAAACTCACACTGAAAAGGTATTTCTCGAGGTCCCCAGCTGAGAGATTAGTTTATACACCAAGAGAATATACAGATCCCTACAGACATACGGAACTTAAACCGAAATCAACCTTTTATCCAACTGCGAGCAAAGGAGTAGCCATAGAAACCTTTGAGAATATAGTATGTCGAGAAATTAGGGACATTCAACAGAGGAAACTTAAAATAAGGAAGCATAATTTAACTACTCAACAGTTGAAAACAATCAAAGAACTTGAAAACAACCACGATCTGAGCATTAAACCAGCTGACAAGGGAGGAGGAATTGTAGTCATGAATAGGATTGATTATGAATTGGAGAATGAAAGAATATTGAGCGACCAAAACACATATCGTAAATTGCGCTCAAATCCGTTGGCACTATATAAGAAAGAACTATTGACGATACTGGATAAAGCAAAAGAGAAGGGGATTCTCAATGACAAAGAATACAACTACATCAATATAAATCATCCCATTACTCCTGTGATATATCATCTACCGAAAATCCACAAGTCGCTACAAAAGCCCCCCGGAAGACCAATAATTTCAGGTATTGGATCATTGAGTAGCAACCTATCCGAATATGTTGACCTGAATCTACAGAGATATGTTCGACAACTACCTTCTCACCTCAAAGACTCCACCCAGGTTTTAAATCTACTGGAAGATATAATGTGGGAAGAAGGCTACATTTTAGCCACCTGTGACGTGACTTCATTATATACGTGTATCCCACACCAAGAAGAATTAGAAGGGGTCGAATTCTTCCTTAAGAAGGACAAGGAAGTCCCAGAAGAACAAAGGAACTTCATTCTGGACAGTATTCAATACATACTGAATCATAATTATTTCTGTAATAATGGTCATTATTACCAACAAATTTGTGGAACAGCAATGGGGACCAGGTTCGCGCCTAGCTATGCCAACCTGTATATGGGCAAATGGGAGCACATCTTCTGGGAATCCTGCCCAGCTAGCGCGGACCTGGTCCTCTATCGTCGATATATTAATTATTTGGAAGGGGACACAATCGGATCTAGATTTTACTTTTGAAATTATGAACAGAAACACAAACAATTTACGTTTCACATATGTCAGTAGTACGACTGAAATAATCTTCCTCGACTTGAAAATTGAAGTTATAAATGGAAAGTTGGAAACCTCGACACACTTTAAAGAGGTAGATAGCAACAACTATATACACATGACAAGTTGCCACTATTCCAATTGGAAAAACAACATTCCAAAAGGACAACTATTGAGGATGAGAAAAAATTGTTCCACTACAGACAAATGGGAAGAACAGGCAACAACAATTAAATCCAAATTTCTAGAGAGAGGGTACAATGAGACAAAACTAGAACAGAAAATCCAAGAAGTTAGGATGATTGATAGAACTAAACTCACAAATTATAAAGAACCTAAAACAACGACAAATGAAGAGTTTCTCAACATCCCTATGATCACAGAATACAGTGATAATAAAAATATCATTGAAAACATATTCAGAAAACACTGGGGTATATTGAAAGATGACGATTTAATAGGCGAAAAACTACCTATACAACCAAGGTTTATCTATAGGAAAACCAGCAATTTAAAAAACAAACTAGCCCCAAGTATACCTAAGAAAAAGACCTCTGGAATTACAAACGTGTTTGGAAAAGAAGTAAAAGGGTTTTTCCCATGTATATCATGTAAGTCCTGTAAGCAAGGCATAAAGGCAGCATCCGTCATCTGCCATAATACCAAGGAAACACATAAAATCAACGATTTAATCAGATGCCAAGACAAAGGCATTATTTATATGCTCCAATGCTCATGTGGCCTACAATATGTAGGCCAAACATCCAGAACCTTGAAGGACAGGATGCGAGAACACCTGCTACTCATTGAAAAATTGAACACGGACACGGCCCTATATAAACACTTTGCCGAAAAACATAAAGGGAATATAAAAGAACTTTCCTTTCTAGGGATACAAAAGATCAAAAAGGATTGGAGAGGAGGTCATTATGAAAAGAGACTCCTCACAGCAGAATCCAGGTGGATCTTTAACCTAGATTGTCTGTACCCAAGAGGTCTCAATAATAAAGAAGATTTATCGCATGTCTTCAATATCTCTTGATCATTCATACATTTTCTGTCTATGAACATGGATTCCTCTAACATGAAAGGAGTCAATCATCTTTGACCAAGTATTCTCTCTCTTAAATTACGCCTCATCATTCAAACCTTGACATACATTCGAAACATAAAGCTTGAAGCCAATTAAGAGCAATATTCGACTTAATGATATAGTCAAATTCTTTCTATTTTTATCACTAGGGTCATACATATTAGACCTTAGCCCCCATCCAAGTCTCCCAATTACTTACTAGATCCTTTAGTTCCCAAAGCTTAAAACACAGTGCTAGAGGCCGGACAAGAATCTTACTTAATGATATAGTTATACACTATCTCTATATCTGACCTTAGTTCCCTTCTAAATTCCTCTATTACATCACTAGATGTCTCAGCATCTATGCTAGCTCTTAAAAAGATATTTTAGCCAATACCCACATTCTACAAATATATAGGACAAACTAATGATAGTTTAGACATTACCTATATACAACAACTGTAGAGGCCAAACTAGCGACAGTTTGGATGTGGCAAACACAACATGAAAGCTTAGTGTGAAAGCACCTACTGATACAATCATTTTGATTAAAATATTAAAATAATAAAAAGTAGGAATCAAGATACCACAT
This sequence comes from Bombina bombina, assembly GCF_027579735.1. Classification (NCBI taxonomy): domain Eukaryota; kingdom Metazoa; phylum Chordata; class Amphibia; order Anura; family Bombinatoridae; genus Bombina; species Bombina bombina. The sequence continues at coordinate 1,070,213,578 of NC_069502.1, forward strand.
CCCCTATCACGTCGTAACCATCAACAGGTACCCATAAGAAAATTTCCCTAGGAGATGTTTCTTTTAAAGGTTTTGAAGTTTTTTAGTAAAAAGAAGACTTTTTGATAATAGTTCTCTTGAAAAAAATGTTAAAATTTTAAAAAAAATTTGAATTTTAAATCCCAAAGAACATATAAGTGTCGAAAAAACCAACATAAGGTTAATCTCCATCCTCACGCTACCACACACAGAGTGAAGATTCACACACTGGAAAATCCTTTATAAATGAAGGCTTTTTACAGACAGAAAAAGCCAGGCTAATGCAAAAAACAGGATATAACTCCCCCTTGTTTTCGGCCAGCGAATAACTGATTGATCCTAGAATAATCAACTAGGTTTCCTTGTTTGCCTGGATCACCATTCTTTTGGGAAAATCAAGCCCCCAGAGAAGGGCTATTGCCTCCCTCGCTCTTTCACTTCTTTTATTTTTAAGCATTTCATTAAAGTGGTCCTTCATATTATAAATACCACTTATCGTAAGAAGACACTTTTCTCCCTATTTTAAAACTACATTTAGTAATGTATACCACTAATCGATTCTCACAATTTGTAAGACCCAATTTTATTGTTCGTAACCGGTCACGAAATTTGCATATGTAATCAATATCTTAACATATCCTAACACACAGATATAAGACTAATCGAGATATTTCCATTTGATGATCGCCAAAATATCTGAAACTTATCTTGTAAGCTATAAAACTTTTACACTAGAAATTTCTTTAAGTTGAAAACATATTACAGAGCACTATTCCTACCACTTCTACATTCAGGAATCTTGTAAAAATACTATGGAATGATTTCCGCTGTCAAAACAAGCTGTAACCTCTATATCCAATCAGAATTAGAGAATACTCACACACCTCTAACTAGGGCCAATAGTATAGCCCGAACATACACCAATAAGACAGTTGGGATAATAAACACACCTCTCTCAGATCCAATCTAAGGCGCATACCCTAGGTCGTGACGTCACGACCAATCAGGTCGGTCCGATCACGGACCTAGTTCTAGTACCTATTCAAAAATGGAATGAAAATTGACATCATTATCAGCATGCATTTAGCAAATACAAACCCCCTAATCGTAAGTTTACTCGTATTTGAACAGACGATCTATATTATCTGATCGTATAAATTACCTGTACCGGAAGTGACGTCACGATGTCCACGGAGCGAACAGGACAGAAAAATAAAACTACCTAACTATGAGGATTTAATCGGGGAAACATCCCCTTATATTCCATTACAACATACTGAATCATATTTAATTTTATAGAGTTAAAAACAGTTTGCATTTTTCCACAGGTGGATCGTTTTTTTCCCTTTTTTTCCCTTTTTTCCCTTTTTTTTTTTTGTTATTGTTGTATTGCTTTTACATCAACTATCAAGTATCACTAATATCAATTTTTGAAGACTTTTGGAGCATTTACAATTCAATTTTTTGTTGTATTTTTCATTTTTTATTTATATTCTTATTTTTCAAATTTTTTGGATTTTTATACATTACTTTTTATGCTGTGAAGTTTCAACACTAAGAATTTGCTACAACTGCACCAATTTGCTACTTGTTTGATACACGGAACTTTTGTTACTATTTTTGAGACTTTCGTCACTGATTTAGACTTTCAACTACCATCGGATCACATAGAATTTACCTTTGAAAAACACATTGACTACTAATTACAGGATTTTACACACTTTTTAGTAATTACTTCGCTGTCTAATTAACAAAGATTACCATTTGAGGCTAATAGATTTGTATCACCACTATTGGTTTGTTCTTATCTTGCTGCAATCAATTGTGTATTGTTATTATTGTTTTTATTTATATTTGTGACATACTATTTTTTATTTATATTTGTGACATACTATTTTTTATCATGGATCCATGAAGTTTGTATTGTAATTTGCTTTTACTTTGTTTTTACTCTGTATTATATTATATTAAATTATATATATATTTTTGAGCCACACTGGTATATCCGTTCACTCAAACCTAGCCTCCTCAGGGTAGGCGCCTGGGAATCTCTCACATTTTAAGTCTAGCCCTAACCGTAACACAACCCTAACTGAAATATTATTTAAATAAATATAAATAATATTACTATTATTAAAGTGTCAGTAAACTTTAAAAATAATGTTATGTAATTCTGCACATAGTGCAGAATTATAAAACATTAACGGCTACATTTGGAGTTTTGTCGGTAACGACCCGAAAAACTAACGCCGGCTTTTTTCTGGCCGCACCATAAAAATAACTCTGGTATTGAGAGACCACATAAAGGCTGCGTTAGGCTCCAAAAAAGGAGCGTAGAGCATTTTTAACGCAGCTTCAACTCTCGATACCAGAGTTGCTTACGGACGCGGCTCGCCTCAAAAACGTGCTCGTGCACGATTCCCCCATAGGAAACAATGGGGCTGTTTGAGCTGAAAAAAAACCAAACACCTGCAAAAAAGCCGCGTTCAGCTCCTAACGCAGCCCCATTGTTTGCTATGCGGTAACCCTTCCTACGTCTGCACTTAACACTCTAACATGTACCCCGAGTCTAAACACCCCTAACCTTACACTTATTAACCCCTAATCTGCTGCCCCCGCTATCGCGGACCCCTGCATATTATTAACCCCTAATCTGCCGCTCCGTAAACCGCCGCTACTTACATTATCCTTATGTACCTCTAATCTGCTGCCCTAACATCGCCGACCCCTATATTATATTTATTAACCCCTAATCTGCCCCCCACAACGTCGCCTCCACCTGCCTACACTTATTAACCCCTAATCTGCCGAGCGGACCTGAGCGCTACTATAATAAAGTTATTAACCCCTAATCCGCCTCACTAACCCTATCATAAATAGTATTAACCCCTAATCTGCCCTCCCTAACATCGCCGACACCTAACTTCAAACATTAACGCCTAATCTGCCGACTGGAGCTCACCGCTATTCTAATAAATGTATTAACCCCTAAAGCTAAGTCTAACCCTAACACTAACACCCCCCTAAATTAAATATAATATAATCAGCCAATCGGAATTAAGGTAGGAATATTCTGATTGGCTGATGGAATCAGCCAATCAGAATCAAGTTCAATCCGATTGGCTGATCCAATCAGCCAATCAGATTGAGCTTGCATTCTATTGGCTGATCGGAACAGCCAATAGAATGCGAGCTCAATCTGATTGGCTGATCGGATCAGCCAATCGGATTGAACTTGATTCTGATAGCACTAAGTGCAGTTCGCTCCTGCTCTGTCAGACAGCAGGAGCGAGCTGCACTTAGTGCTATGGTGCGGTCGGGCCGGGCTGTGACTATACAGCTGGCCCGATGCGCTGAGTAAATATAACAGACCCGCTCAGCAGAGTACAGAGAGCGGGTCTGTAAAACAGCGTTTTTTTTAAAAAATTAATAGGGTATATTATGTTTTATAAAGAAGAAGATAGAAGATGCCGCTTGACTGAAGACTTCTGTCCGTATGGAGGACCTCTTCTGCCAGGATTCGATGAAGACTTCTGCCCGGATCGGATGAAGACTTCTGCCCGGCTGGGAGAAGACGGCTCAAGGTAGGGTGATATTCAAGGGGGTATTTTTAGGATTTTTTAAGAGGGGATTGGGTGGGTTTTAGAGTAGGGTTGGGTGTGTGGGTGGTGGGTTTTAATGTTGGGGGGGTTGTATTTCTTTTTTTACAGGTAAAAGAGCTGATTACTTTGGGGCAATGCCCTACAAAAAGCCCTTTTAAGGGCTATTTGTAATTTAGTATAGGGTAGGGAATTTTATTATTTTGGGGGGCTTTTTATTTTATTAGGGGGCTTAGATTAGGTGTAATTAGTTTAAACTTCTTGTAATTTTTTTATTTTCTGTAATTTAGTGGGGTTTTTTTGTACTTTAGTTTATTTTATTTAATTTATTTATTGTTAGGTAATTGTAGTTAATTAATTTAATTTATTTAATGATAGTGTAGTGTTAGGTGTAATTGTAACTTAGGTTAGGATTTATTTTACAGGTAAATTTGTACTTATTTTAACTAGGTAGCTATTAAATAGTTATTAACTATTTAATAACTATTGTACCTAGTTAAAATAAATACAAAGTTGCCTGTAAAATAAAAATAAATCCTAAAATAGCTACAATGTAATTATTAATTAAATTGTAGCTATTTTAGGGTTTATTTTATAGGTAAGTATTTAGTTTTAAATAGGATTAATTTAGTTAATAGTAAATTTATTTAGATTTATTTAAATAATAGTTAAGTTAGGGGGGTGTTAGGGTTAGACTTAGGTTTAGGGGTTAATACATTTATTATAGTGGCGGCGACATTGGCGGCGGCAGATTAGGGGTTAATACATTTAACAGGCTATGTGGGCTATGGCGGTTTAGGGCTTAATACTTGAATAGGTTAATTGCGTTGTGGGCTATGGCGGTTTAGGGGTTAATAATTGAGTTATTACTTGCGGTGTGGGTTTGATGGTGGATATAGGGGTTAATAGTTTAAATAGGCATATTGCGTTGTGGTGGATTGTCGGTCTAGGGGTTAATACATTTATTATTAGTAGTGAGAGGGGGGGGATTGCGGATATAGGGGTTTTACGTGTCGGGCTTATTTTTTATGAGGCGTGTTAGACTTTTACGGGAGATTTGTTATTTTCTGTATTTTTCTTAGGTGCCGGCAGTTTCTAAAGTGCCGTAAGTCACTAGCGACTCCAGAAATTTGTATTTACGCTTATTTCTGAACATCGCTAGTTTATCAGACTTACGGCACTTTATGAACTGCCGGCGCCATATATGTAATACCCCGATGTGCGAGGTGAAATTATGGGCGGCGCAGGTTCCCGCGCTTGCGCAGAAACCTGCGCCGTATATGTGATCGCGCCCGCAGTTTTAAGCAACTTTCTAATTTACTCCTATTATCAAATTTTCTTCGTTCACTTGGTATCTTTATTTGAAAAGAAAGCATGTAAGTTTAAGAGCCGGCCCATTTTTGGTTCAGAACCTGGGTTGCACTTGCTTACTGGTGGCTAAATGTAGCCATCCAATCACAAGCGCTAGTCAGGGTGCTGAACCAAAAGTGGGTCGGCTCCTTGGCTTACATTTTCTTCTTTTTCAAATAAAGATACCAAGAGAACTAAGAAAAATTGATAATAGGAGTAAATTAGAAAGTTGCTTAACCCCTTAACGACCAAGGACGTATGTCATACGTCCTCAAAAAAAATACACTTAACGCTTGAGGACGTATGGCGTACATCCTCAGTCTGGAAAGCAGCTGGAAGCGATCCTGCACGCTTCCAGCTGCTTTACGGTTATTGCAGTGATGCCTCAATATCGAGGCATCCTGCAATAACCCCCCTTGGCCATCCGATGCAGAGAGAGCTACTCTGTGGCCCTCTCTGCACCGGACATCGATGGCCGGTATCGTTGGTGGGTGGGAGCCAGTCTGGGAGGTGGGTGGGCAGCCATCGATGGGCCGTGTGGAGTGGAGGGGGGCAGGCGCGTGCATGGGGCGGGAGCGGGCGGGAACCGCTACACTACAGAAATTTATTTTTATAAAAGTACAAAAAAAAAAGTATTTATATTAGTATTTAAATAACCATCTAAGGGATCTGGAAGGGGTGGGGGTTGGTCTTGGCGGGGGGGAGCTACACTACAGAAAAGGGCAATTTTTTTAATAAAAAAAGCATACTTTTTTTTTTACTAAACTGGGTACTGGCAGACAGCTGCCAGTACCCAAGATGGCGCCCATTAAGGCAGAGGGGGAGGGTTAGAGAGCTGTTTGGTGGGGGATCAGTGAGGTTGGGGGCTAAGGGGGGATCCTACACAGCAGCATATGTAAATATGCTTACAAAAAAAAAAAAAAACCAAATATACCTTTTTATTTTAGTACTGGCACAGCTAAACACAAACACCGCAAAAATGTAAAAATAGCCTTGGTCCCAAACGGACAGAAAATGGAAAAGTGCTGTGGTCATTAAGGGGTTAAAATTGCATGCTCTATCTGAATCATGAAAGAAAACATTTGGGTTTACTATCCCTTTATGCTTGCATATCGACTATTCTCTTGGATTAACTTTGTGTGCTGACATTTAGTTCTGCTTATCTTGTGACAACCTTCGGCCTGTTCCTGACATCTGCATACTTCACAACGCCTACAAGCTTGGTTCTAGACAACAGTCAAGGCAAATGTATTATAAATAACTATATGGCCAAAAGTATGTGGACACTTCTAGTAATTGAGTTCAGCTACACCCATTTATAAATGTTGCATAAAATCTAGCATAGTCATGACACCTCCATATATAAACTTTGAGAGTTTAATGGGTCATACTGAAGAACTCAGTTACTTTAAACATGGCACTGTCATAGGATGCCATATTTGCCACAAGTCAGTTCAGGAAATGTCTGCCCTTCTAGATGTACCCTGGTAAACTGTGAGTGCTATTATTGTAAAGTTGAAGGGTCTAACCAGCGAGGGACCCGCGAGTGTAAAAATTGCAAATTTCCTCTGGAAGCAACATAAGTACAAGAACTGTACATCGGGAGCTTTATGAAATGGGTTTCCATGGCTGAGCAGCCTAATACTAGCTTTGCATTACTTGTACAATGCCAAGCTTTGGCTGGAGTACAGCATGCCGCCACTGGACTCTAGAGCAGTGGAAACGTGTCCTCAGGAGTGATGAATCATGCTTCACTATCTGGCAGTCTGATGGAAGAGTCTGAGTGTTGCAGATGCAAAATGAATACTACCTACTGGAATGCATAGTCCCTACTGTAAAGTTTGGTAGAGTAGGGATAATGGCATGTGGCTGTTTTACATCGTTTTTTATGCTACAGGGTACAAATACATTTTAAACAATTGGGTAATTCTAACTTTGTGGCAAAGGTTTGTGAAAGACCCTTTCTGTTCCAGCATGATTGTGTCGCTGAGGAGTAACTCAATTGCCCTGCACAGAGCCCTTAACACAACTGAACACCTTTGGGATGAATTAGAATGCCAACTGTGAGCCTTCTTGTCCAACATCAGTGCACAAATTCCCTCAGACACACTCCAAAATCTTGTGGCAGCTGTTATAGTCATAAAGGAGGTGCAAAAAGCTAATTTAGATGTGATGATCAGGTGTCCACATCCTTTTGTCCATATAGTTTGTGTGTGTGAATATATATATATATATATATATCACACAGAGAAAACCCAGCACTCACTTACAAGCTCTCAGTTAAGATTTAAAAGCAAAAATGGAAAGGTTAGTCACCGCATCTGGCCGAATGGGACAAGCTCAGGTACCACGTCAAGGTCCTTTCCAATACCTGAGACCCTAAAACAGCCACACAATGCAAGCTTTCAAATCCAAACAAACTGAAAACAAGGGAAGGGTGCACAGGAATATGTAACCACCCTAGACATAAACAAAACACGGAAGGGAACTGCACTCTCATACCGGACCGGGTACACATCCCATGACCCTGCAACATGCTCAGCCCCTGGGTGCCACTGACACTCACAGGAAGCTGTGCTGTCCCCAGAGCCACAAGCAGTTAACCCCAGACAGGTCTGGGTGCAAGAACCATAGGGAAAATTACAAAACAAATTAATACAACACACAGAGAAAACCCAGCACTCACTTACAAGCTCTCAGCTAAGATTTAAAAGCAAAAATGGAAAGGTTAGTCACCGCATCTGGCCAAATGGGACAAGCTCAGGTACCACGTCAAGGTCCTTTCCAATACCTGAGACCCTAAAACAGCCACACAATGCAAGCTTTCAAATCCAAACAAACTGAAAACAAGGGAAGGGTGCACAGGAATATGTAACCACCCTAGACATATACAAAACACGGAAGGGAACTGCACTCTCATACCGGACCGGGTACACATCCCATGACCCTGCAACATGCTCAGCCCTGGGTGCCACTGGCACTCACAGGAAGCTGTGCTGTCCCCAGAGCCACAAGCAGTTAACCCCAGACAGGTCTGGGTGCAAGAACCATAGGGAAAATTACAAAACAAATTAATACAACACACAGAGAAAACCCAGCACTCACTTACAAGCTCTCAGCTAAGATTTAAAAGCAAAAATGGAAAGGTTAGTCACCACATCTGGCCAAATGGGACAAGCTCAGGTACCACGTCAAGGTCCTTTCCAATACCTGAGACCCTAAAACAGCCACACAATGCAAGCTTTCAAATCCAAACAAACTGAAAACAATGGAAAGGGTGCACAGGAATATGTAACCACCCTAGACATATACAAAACACGGAAGGGAACTGCACTCTCATACCGGACCGGGTACACATCCCATGACCCTGCAACATGCTCAGCCCTGGGTGCCACTGGCACTCACAGGAAGCTGTGCTGTCCCCAGAGCCACAAGCAGTTAACCCCAGACAGGTCTGGGTGCAAGAACCATAGGGAAAATTACAAAACAAATTAATACAACACACAGAGAAAACCTAGCACTCACTTACAAGCTCTCAGCTCATTTGGCCAGATGCGGTGACTAACCTTTCCATTTTTGCTTTTAAATCTTAGCTGAGAGCTTGTAAGTGAGTGCTGGGTTTTCTCTGTGTGTTGTATTAATTTGTTTTGTAATTTTCCCTATGGTTCTTCCCAGGGCTGAGCATGTTGCAGGGTCATGGGATGTGTACCCGGTCCGGTATGAGAGTGCAGTTCCCTTCCGTGTTTTGTATATGTCTAGGGTGGTTACATATTCCTGTGCACCCTTCCCTTGTTTTCAGTTTGTTTGGATTTGAAAGCTTGCATTGTGTGGCTGTTTTAGGGTCTCAGGTATTGGAAAGGACCTTGACGTGGTACCTGAGCTTGTCCCATTTGGCCAGATGCGGTGACTAACCTTTCCATTTTTGCTTTTAAATCTTAGCTGAGAGCTTGTAAGTGAGTGCTGGGTTTTCTCTGTGTGTTTATATATATATATATATATATATATATATATATATATATATAAATTGCTTTAATACACACATATGTATGTATATATATATATATATATATATATATATATATATATATATATATATATATATATATATATATCCTACTGATGAGTTCCAAAAAAGAACAAAACAGGCTGTCTAGTGAGTGATTTCTGGATTGCTCCAATAATCCTGTTAAAAGGATCACTGTGTTAAAACAGTATATGAAGCAAAAACCTGAGAATTTGCATATCTAATTTGCATATCTTAACCAGAATTCTCTTGTGCATCGGTAACATTGTATATGGAGTATTTCTGGGAAAAAGCAAGCAAGAAATCTTGCCTAGATGTGCTAATTTCCTATGCAAATCTTTACATTGATATATATATATATATATATATATATATATATATACACACATATAAATATATATATATATATTTATTTATATATATTTATATATATATACATACATACAGTAAATACAAATAATAGCTGCTTTTCTCATTTCTAGATAGAAACAAAACCATTTAATTTTGTTAGTCTTTTTAATCCAACAGAAAGTCATTACTTTATTACTTACAAAAAATAGCCATTGAACAAACTGAATGTGTCATTAATAGAGTGTCTGATGATCTAGCATTGCCTTTAATGGAAGACTCTCTGTGTGTGCCAGGGCTGTTATCTTACCACAGGCAGTGTGCACACACTGTAAAGTCAGCCTCTTCATTTTCTGCATGAAAAGATCATTGTAAAAAAAAGTCACCGGGTGGAGGTCATGCTGATTTATTGCCAATTAAACCTACAGGATTTCAGCACTCACTACAAAATGGCAGATCAGTGGATATCCTGCTTGATATATTGGATGCTGGGCTCTGAAATGCAAAAGCTTTTCTGCTCTTTTAACAATCAAAACAATTTACTTGACCACACTAAGAAAATTATAGTTATTTTCCTTTCAGTTTCTTCTTGCATATTTTGCAAACCAACCATGTTTATGATGACATCTCTTAACCTGGTTTATTTTAAGCATTAATGATTTTTCTATGAACAGCTACTATTAGCAAAATGCAATTCCATGACCACAAAATGCATTATCTCAGGCATTTAAGAGCTTCAGGTACTGGTTTAATTAAAAGAAAATACGTTATTAAAATTAGTAAAAAAAAAAAAAACTTGACATCCTAATATTTTTTATCCCAAACCAAAAGATTAAAGAACTCAATTTATCTCTCTAAATAAGGAGTGTTCATTCTTTTTAATGGAGGATCACACAAGAATTTATTTACATTTGCAGGGCTGGCAGATAAATTAAAAAATTCTAAAAGCTAAAGGAAGAAGAAAATATACTTCTAAATGATCAAAATTCAGATGACCAATATATTAGCAAGATGTGAAAAACCTACATATAAGCATACACCAAAAATAAAGAGAGGGAACTACTGAAAAAGAAGCAGAGTATAAGGTCATTAGGTAATTACCTGGTTTAGTGTCTGGAACCAAAATGAGTTTAGGATGGACTACAGGAGCACATAAGTGATACGGTAGAATAATCTGTAGACAGGTCAGGAGTATAACACAGAATCTTTAGCAAGGAGACATTTCCAGAGGTCTTTAGCCAACAAATCAGTCCATAGATAATGTATCTTAGTAAAAGGGTCAGACAGGTTGCATTAGCCAGAAATGTTGCCAGGGTCAGGGCGTTCAGGAACAGGAACGCTTTAGTCTTCATACAAAATAAACAAGCGCTAAATGGGAGGCGCTACAAATGGCAGGATCACTTCAAATAGAAAAGGTAGAAAAAAGTGCTTAGTGCACTCACTTCCAAAAATCACATCCAAAAAGCAGAAACACATCCGTGGAACCAGCTGCTTTAAGCCGACACTCACTTTTTCTGTTAGACTAGACTACCAGAGCATCTTCTCCACTCCTAGAGCACCTGCCATCTCTAGTCATCAAAACAGCACGACTCCCAGTGAGCTACACAACGGTAAGTATAGCACTGCTCCTGCCGGGCCTCAGGTCAGGGTCATTGAGTCAATTAGGAGCAGCATACATACATATCCAAGACTAAAAAAATGTATGCTGCCTTAAGGAAATAGAGCATTTTATGCTTTCAGTATAATAGCCTTTACATATTCTGCAGGTTCCTTTGCCTTGCTACATGATGCACAGTGATTGCTCAGTTCAGTCCCTGTGATAATTTACATATAGCTTCTGATTTGCCATATCAAAGAGATAATGTAGAGGTAAATGTACTCAAACAGCAAAAGCCTTCAAATATTTGTATTAAAATAATAAATTATTTCATAACGCAGTGCTTAAATGATAATATATAAACTAACTGGAAGGCACTCTCTGGTATTAAAAGTCAAAAACTTTAATTAAGTGATATATATATATATATATATATATATATATATATATATATATATATATATATATATATATATATATATACATACACTATATATACTTATACTATGGGGTCCATTTATCATTGTGCGGACGGACATGATCCGCTATAGCGAACCATGTCTGCCGCACATCGATAAATGCCGACAGCATAAGCTGTTGGTATTTATCATTGCACCAGCAGTTCTTGTGAACTGCTGGTGCAATACCGCCCCGCTAGCAGGGAGTGTCAATCAACCCAATTGTATTCGATCGGGTTGATTTTTGTCCGCCGATCTTTAGACCGCTGCTTCATAACTTGTGTTTCTGGCGAGCCTGAAGGCTCCGTATGGAGCTTGATAAATAGACCCCTGAATGTCCCAATCTCATTCCAGCAATGCCTGTAACGGAACTTCCATGGCGTCCTTGATGTGCAACTGATGCCCCGTCAGGCCTACTGTAAGAAAAATCACATTAAAAGTGCTACCCATTTAATATTGTTACAATAAACATCAACATGCTACTAATACAACTGTCATTCTGCAAATACATTGAACATATATAATTGCTGTCAAACACCTACAATCATGTCCCTTCAAACTATTTTTACAGAAAGCACTGCCAATCTAAATGGGTATTTAACCCCTTTGTTATAAGTGTATCTAAAGTATAGGTCAATTTTGATTCATTCTGTACTATTATTTTAGCTCTATCTCCTCGTCTGCTAGGTCTTGACCGATAATCTATAATAATATATCTAAGATTTGAAATATTATGCTTGGTTTGGGCAAAAACCCTCGCTACAGGCTGCTCTGAAGTACGGGTAGTCAAAGCTGTACAAATTGTAGCAAGGTTATTCGCCATGCTTACTTGTAGTTCATTATTGGTTTTACCAACATAGGGTTAGATTACAAGTGGCTCGCTAAAGTGCATATTACAAGTTGAAAGTAAATGGATGTGCTCAAGCACAAAAAAAAAAAATTTGTGCTTGCTGGGTTAGCGTGACTGAAGACCTAAAGTGTAAGGGTTAAAACAAAAGTTGCACCAAGCACAACATAAGTAAATACAAAATAAAGTGTTACACTCATATATACGCTATCTGATAAAAAAAATAATCATATAAATATTTAAAAAAATGTATAAGGGTTAAATGACATAGGTATATGACAAGGTGTTTCAATAATGAGGGCTATTTATATATACATATACACACACACTTTGGAGACCTTCCCAGACAAATACCTTTAAACATTAAAAATAATATTTATTAAAATTTTAATATTGTTTATTATGTTTAACTGTGTTTTAATGTAAATACTTCACATTCCAATGTTCTTCACACAAAGGAAAAATTAGAGAGCCACTTGTAATCTGGTTTATAGTATTTCCCACACGTGCAATGCAATAAGTACACTGTATATTTTGTTGTACAGTATACTCTATAGTTAATATAGAATTTTCTATTTGTCCATGGGTGCAAAAAAATGTGTTATGGGTCAACCCATTATAGATTGTGAACACATCATATCTGTAGCACTCTTTCCTGTTGGTATTTAACCAAGTTGTAGGAGTATATGCAGATCTTAAGTCAGGTCTTAATAGCATGTCTCTTTAAACCTGGCACCTAAGATTTACTACAAGTGGTTCCATATGTTTAAATTGTAAACTCTGATCACTATGTGCCAGTTCTCTGATAATATCCTATAAAACAGTGCATTGCACGTGTGGGATATGTTATGTTGGTAAAACCAATGATGACCTAAGTTTTAAATTTACCATTTACTTGGGCCATTAACCAGAGCATTGTGTATACTTTATACATACTGTATATACTGTGTGTGTGTTTATGTTTTTATATATATATATATATATATATATATATATATATATATATATATATATATATATATATATATAAAAGCACCAAGAGATATAAAGAGTGCTGGATAGTGTATTCTTAGTAAAAATAACTTGAAAAGACCCGGTATTACCAACAACCAACAGCAGCTATTACCTATGGAGTATATTGTGTACAAGCCCTCTATAGTACACTCAATAATAAGGAAAAAATGTGTTGCAAGCGAGGGTACAGCGCTATGTTAGAAAATACCTTAAGTCTTTTGATAAATTGATTTAGCGAAAACCCATTTTACCTATTGTCTATATATCCTGTTTCATTGGCAAATATTTTCTAGACAAAAATGTGTATATAAATGTATATACCCCAATAATATTAGAAAAACTCTTATAAGAGATGGTTAAGCGCCTTGTAGATAAATAATTATCCAAATATTTTGTAAACACCAAATAATCTGATGTTGCAATGTTATTATGATGTGCAGTTCCTTGAAATAATCCGAAGTCGAATAGGAGAGAAGAGTGACAGTCCCCGTCGGGGTTCCTACTTACATTCCTTAACCCCAATCTTATGAGGTAAGTGCTGCACCATAAGAAGGATAAATCCCGAGGTTTTCCAAAAGCCCTTGTTCTGCTTCTTGAGGGAATCTTCTTCCAATTGTATTTTTCAAATCACATGCAGTGGAAATAAGTAGAAAGCAAAAATAGTGCAATACCGTAATTTTATTGACACTTAAGCACAAATAAACCCTCTAAAAGAAAACTTCTTACAATATTCAACCTCAATCTGTTATGAGGTAATGTACAGGCTCTATTAAAAAACAGTTCTACTGGTAAATTTGTAATGAAAGTTCCCATACAATTCAAAGTTCATTTAGTTATTACAGAAAGCTGTGAGAGCGATAACACCAAATTTATCACACCTGCTCCCCATTCACACTTGAGACCTTGTAACACTAACGAGTCACATGACACTGGTGAGGGAAAATTGCTAATTGGGCCCAATTTGGACATTTTCACTTAGGGGTGTACTCACTTTTGTTGCCAATGGTTTAGACTAATGGCTGTGTGTTGAGTTATTTTGAGGGGACAGCAAATTTACACTGTTATACAGGCTGTACACTCACCATATATATATATGGAGTATTGCTGCTTCAAAAAAGTCTATAGGACAGTGCTAAATAGATATATAGTTTTAACATCATTAATATTTTAAATTGCACACACAAAGCAACTTTAACAAGTATATATTTGCCTGAAAAATCAACTTCTATGTGCCATTCAGTTAGTGATTAGCAAAAAAAATCTCCTTCATTGGTCATATTTGAGGCCCCTGAATCCTTAAAATGGGTCATACAATACCTGTAACTCTTATGTGGTAAAAGCAGAAAATGTGTTTAAATCCATTGTATATGTGTAGAGCACACAAAAATAGATAAAATAGGAGAAAATCTTAGCTTTCGAGTAAATATTTGAAAGAAAAAACTTTTAAAAACCACTGCTACTTATGTTTAATGCTAGCAGGACAATAATTCTGCTGTACAGCATGTATGGAGTGGTTTTTTTTAAAAAAATATAGTGGATACTCTGCAACAACAGAATAGAAAAACAACTGTGAGAGAATAAAAACCAGAACTGTATTTGATAACCTTTGGTTTCATTGTTTCTTGGGTATAATTATCCAGCATATTCTGCAGAGTGAAAAGCTTCTCACCTACAGGCTTATCTTTTGTTTTTGGGCTTTGGAGTTCTGTCTTCTTCTTTTTCCTTAAAAAGGCTTTGCTATTGGTTGTGATTTTGGTTTAAAGGGATATTAAATTCAAAATCAATTTTGCTTAATTCTCTTGGTATACTTAATAAAGAATAATTCCAGATGAGCTCAGGAGCCTGCACGTGTCAATAGCCATCTAGCAACCAAGTTTACAACATTGTTTATAGCAATGTTATGCATAGATACAAACACTGCTGCTATAGACTTCTGTAAACACATGCACGCTCCTAAGCTCCTATCGGCCTAACTAGCATTACCCTTAACAAAGGATATTAAAAGAACAAAGCAAATTTGATAATAGAAGTAAAATGGAAAGTTGTTTAAAATCACATGTTCTATCTGAATAATGAAAGTTTTGATGTTACTGTCCCTTTAAGGAGGGAGGAAGTATTTGAGTTACAGCAATTAGTGCCAAGGGTTTTAGTGGGTTTCTGTTTTGAGGTTGCATAGAGTTTTGATTTGATGTATTTTCTTTTTACTGGTTGATCTGTTGCCATTGAATGGGACCTGCAGACAGGGGAGGCCGAGCCTAACCTGTCATGTAAAAGACATAAAGTTAAAGTAACATTAAACAAATTACCAAATATTCTGACCTTAGCTGCAAACACATGAAGAGAGGCAGTGACCAACTCAGACTCCCACTCTGTCAGGTCAGGAGACAAATTTCATCATTGAGCCAATCAAAATAAGCCCCAAGTGAGGCAGCTCTCATATCTGCCTCTTGGGGGCAGCATGACAGTGTTAGAGTAAGAGAATTACTGACAATCTGTGCTGTGGGCGGGAACCAATAGAAGAGAGAGGTCTGGGTGGCAGAAATATAGTGCTGCAACTGCCTTTCCACTTCAAACTGTGCACAGCAATTTTTGTTTTGAACACAATGTCTGCAGCTTCAAGAGAAGTAATTATTTTAGTGCCTCCCTCTGCTCTGCACTGTGTGTCCTGTGTGGGCGGGGGAAAGGTTCCACTTACACAGTTCCCCATCTAGGGGGCTGCTGGAGCGTGCAATACACGGATCTCTCTCCAAAAAAGCTATTTGCCTCTATTGTGTAACTAAGAGTATTTTAACAATTACTTTAGGGACATGAGTTACTATTTATTTACTATTTTAACTGATTGTGTAGGAACAATACTTTTTTTTAAATCATAACATGTTTATTACTTGTAAAACAGAAAATAAGAAGTGTTTGCATATTTTTATAAATAAAGTAAAGCATCTCCTTTTCTAATGGGTTAATAGAGGAGACAATAAGCTAAAGGCCTAGGTTTTTCTGAAAGGGTGATAAATTAAAAACATTTTCTATTAAGCATACAAATGTACAGAATTTTCCTTTTCACATTAAAAAATGTTAATATGTTTCAGCAAAACCATTTCAATTAATACAGTGAATAAATGGAAATGCAGGGTTGTGCACAACTGATTTCTGAAGGTTTATAGTTCACTGGGGTTGAAAAGAAAGACTGCCACAGCTGTGATGGTGATTAGGGAAATGACGCCACAGCAACACAAAGGGCCAGATTACGAGTGGAGCGCAAATGTTTGTGCATGAGCGATAAGGGGTTTATCATGGGTGTTTGCGCTCATCAGGCTTACTGCTCGTATTACGAGTGGAAAGTAAACGTTGTTGCTTGAGCACAATCACAATTTACGCTAGAATGATTGACGATTCAGAGCTCTGGTTAACTGTTTCACAAAACAATAAAGTGTCGCAAAACATTACAAATGCATTACAAAGTACAGTTACACTCATAATAACACTATCTGATAAAAATGATTGAAAATAAATATTGCACAAAAAAGTTATAAGGGCTCCAAGATATGAGGTCTCAGGTGTTAGAAAAAAAAGGCAGGCAAAGTGCTTTAACATTGAGATACATACATATGCATGTCTAAATATGTATATGTATGCATATATATATATATATATATATATGTCTATTTATGTATACATATGTACTTGTGTACTATATGTATATGTGTATATATGTATTTACAAACATATATACACATAAACACATAAATACATATGTATACTAATATAGACATATTTATAAATGCATTGGAACCCTTTGAAGTTAAGTAGAGGAAAACATGTAAAAGCATATTTATGCAACATTCCTATTTATTAAAGTCTTATACTGTATATTTACTGTAAATATTTCACTTTCCAATGTTCTGCACATAGGGGAATATGTTCAAAGTATTTAAAAATAGATATTACTATATATATATATATATATATATATATATATATATATATATATATATATATATATATATATATATATATATATATATATATATATATATATATAGTTGGTATATACCAGGGTTACATTTTTTTTTATTATTCTTTAAAATAACCTCCAATTAAAATGTATATATGAAACAATGAAACAATTGAAATTAATATTTATTCCTAAATTCTTGAGATTAGTTAAATTTATAAACACATTGAAATATATTAAGTAGAGACTAGCTTATGAATCAATTATACACATTTATTCTGTTGTAATATTCTATACTACAGATCATAAAAATAAATCTCTAAAATGAACCTTACTTACAATAAACACCACGCATGAGAATCCCAGTACAGTCTATAATTATCCAGCTTAGTTCATTCCAAATATCAGAATATGGACTATTATCTTAACAATGCTTAAAGGGCCACTAAACTCAAAATCTTTCTTTCATGATTCAGATAGAGAATATAAATTTAAACAACATTACAATTTACTTCTATTATTTATTTTGCTTCATTTTTTAGATATCCTTAGTTGAAGAAAAAGCAATGCACATGGTGAGACAATCACACAAGGCTTCTATGTGCAGCAACCAATCAGCAGCTACTGAGCATATCTAGATATGCTTTTCAGCAAAGAATATCAAGAGAATAAAACAAATTAGATAATATAAGTAAATTAGAAAGATGTATTAAATTACATTCTCTTTCTAAATCATGAAAGAAAAAATGTGGATTTCATGGCCCTTTAATTAATAACTACCAGGGATTTGATCACAATAACCAATTTATGTACAGTTCTGAAATAGTTCACTATAATGACTGACTTATAAATCTGGAGTGCAAAACCCTGTCTAGCAAATAAATTACTTAGCACTGAATATAACTAGTTATAAACTACACAGGATTATGAACATAAACTTAAAATACAAACACCGAGATTTCGCGTTTTGTGGTAATAGGGGTGCGTTGCTATCAAGCATTTTTTGTTTCAACGCTCCCATAAGACAACGCTGGTATTACAGGGTTTTTAAACCCGGCGTTAGCTGCAAAAAGGTGAGCGTAGAGCAAAATATAGTTCCCCATCTCACCTCAATACCAGCGTTGCTTACGGTAGCGGTAAGCTGGCTAAACGTGCTCGTGCACGATTTCCCCATAGGAAACAATGGGGCAGATTCAGCTGGAAAAAAAAAACTAACACCTGCAAAAAAGCAGCGTTCAGCTTCTAACGCAGCCCCATTGATTCCTATGGGGAAATAAAATTAATGTCCACACCTAACACCCTAACATGAACCCCAAGTCTAAACACCCCTAATCTTACACTTATTAACCCCTAATCTGCCGCCCCCGACATCACTGACACCTACACTATACTTATTAACCCCTAATATGCCGCCTCCATCGTCGCCGCTACTATATTAAATTCATTAACCCCTAAACCTAAGTCTAACCCTAAGTCTAACACCCCCTAACTTAAATATAATTTAAATAAAACGAAATAAAATTACTACAATTAAATAAATTATTCCTATTTAAAACTAAATACTTACCTATAAAATAAACCCTAAGCTAGATACAAAATAACTAAGTTACATTTGTATCTATCTTAGGGGTTTATTTTTATTTTACAGGCAACTTTGTATTTATTTTAACTAGGTACAATAGTTATTAAATAGTTATTAACTATTTAATAGCTACCTAGTTAAAATAAGTACAAATTTACCTGTAAAATAAATCATAACCTAAATTACAATTACACCTAACACTACCATTAAATTAATTGCATAAACTAACTACAATTACAGGGAAAAAATTTTTTACAAGACTTTTAAACCAATTACACCTAATCTAATCCCCCTAATAAAATAAAAAAGCCCCCCCAAAATAATAAAATTCCCTACTCTATTTTAAATTACAAATAGCCCTTAAAAGGGCTTTTTGCGGGGCATTGCCCCAAAGTAATCAGCTCTTTTACCTGTAAAAAAAAAATACAATACCCCCAACATTAAAACCCACCACCCACACTCCCAACCCTACTCTAAAACCCACCCAATCCCCCCTTAATAAAACCTAACACTACCCCCTTGAAGATCACCCTACCTTGAGCCGTCTTCACCCAGTCGGGCACAAGTGGTCCTCCAGAGGGGCAGAAGTCTTCATCCGATCCGGGCAAAAGAGGACCTCCAGATGGGCAGAAGGCTTCATATCCAGGCGGCATCTTCTATCTTCAGCCATCCGAAGCGGAGCGGGTCCATCTTGAAGCCATCCGACGCGGAGCATCTTCTTCCGACGGCTAAGACTGAATGAAGGTTCCTTTAAATGACGTCATCCAAGAAGGCGTCCCTTAAATTCCGATTGGCTGATAGGATCCAATCAGCCAATAGGATTGAGCTTGCATTCTATTGGCTGTCCCAATCAGCCAATAGAATGCGAGCACAATTCTATTGGCCGATTGCATCAGCCAATAAGATTTTTCCTACCTTAATTCCGATTGGCTGATAGAATCCTATCAGCCAATTGGAATTCAAGGGACGCCATCTTGTATGACATCATTGAAAGGAACCTTTATTCAGTCTTAGCCGTCGGAAGAAGAGGATGCTCCGCATCGGATGACTTCAAGATGGACCCGCTCCGCTCCGGATGGATGAAGATAGAAAATGCCACCTGGATGAAGCCTTCTGCCCATCTGGAGGTCCTCTTCTGCCCGGATCGGATGAAGACTTCTGCCCCTCTGGAGGACCACTTGTACCCGGCTGGGTGAAGACGGCTCAAGGTAGGGTGATCTTCAAGGAAGTAGTGTTAGGTTTTATTAAGGGGGGATTGGGTGGGTTTAGAGTAGGGTTGGGAGTGTGGGTGGTGGGTTTTAATGTTGGGGGAGTATTGAATTTTTTTTTTACAGGTAAAAGAGCTGATTACTTTGGGGCGATGCCCCGCAAAAAGCCCTTTTAAGGGCTAATTGTAATTTAGTATAGGGTAGGGAATTTTATTATTTTGGGGGTCTTTTTTATTTTATTAGGGGGATTAGGTGTAATTAGTTTTAAATTCTTGTAATTATTTTTTTCTTTTCTGTAATTTAGTGGGGTTTTTTGTACTTTAGTTAATTTAATTGTAGTTAATTGTAGTTAGTTTATGTAATTAATTTAATGATAGTGTAGTGTTAGGTGTAATTGTAATTTAGGTTAGGATTTATTTTACAGGTAAATTTGTACTTATTTTAACTAGGTAGCTATTAAATAGTTAATAACTATTTAATAACTATTGTACCTAGTTAAAATAAATACAAAGTTGCCTGTAAAATAAATATAAACCCTAAGATAGATACTAATGTAACTATTAGTTATATTGTAACTAGCTTAGGGTTTATTTTATAGGTAAGTATTTAGTTTTAAATATGAATAATTTATTTAATTGTAGTAATTTTATTTTGTTTTATTTAAATTATATTTAAGTTAGGGGGGTGTTAGGGTTAGACTTAGGTTTAGGGGTTAATAAATTTAATATAGTAGCGGTGACGTTGGGGCGGCAGATTAGGGGTTAATAAATGTAGATAGGTGTTGGCGAAGTTAGGGACGGCAGATTAGGGGTTAATACAATTTAACTAGTGTTTGCGAGGCGGGAGTGCGGTGGTTTAGGGGTTAATAAGGAAATTTATGCTTACCTGATAAATTGATTTATTCTACGATACGACTAGTTCACGGATTTCATCCTTACTTGTGGGAGATTATCCTCCTGCTAACAGGAAGTGGCAAAGAGCACCACAGCAGAGCTGTATATATAGCTCCTCTCTTCCCCTCCACCTCCAGTCATTCGACCGAAGGTTATAGGAAGAGAAAGGAAAAACTAAAAGGTGCAGAGGTGACTGAAGTTGTAAATAAAAAATAATCTGCCTTAAATTGACAGGGAGGGCCGTGGACTCGTATTGTAGAAGAAATCAATTTATCAGGTAAGCATAAATTTCCTTTTCTTCTACAAGATACGAGTCCACGGATTTCATCCTTACTTGTGGGATACAATACCAAAGCAACAGGACACGGATGAAAGGGAGGGACAAGACAGAGACCTAAACGGAAGGCACCACTGCTTGAAGAACTTTCCTCCCAAAAACAGCCCCAGAAGAAGCAAAAGTATCAAATTTGTAAAATTTGGAAAAAGTGTGAAGGGACGACCAAGTCGCAGCCTTACAAATCTGTTCAACAGATGCATCGTTTTTAAAGGCCCATGTGGAAGCCACAGCCCTAGTAGAATAAGCCGTAATTCGTTCAGGAGGCTGCTGTCCAGAAGTCTCATATGCCAGGCGGATGATACTTCTCAGCCAAAAAGAAAGAGGTAGCCATAGCTTTCTGACCCCTACGCTTTCCAGAATAAACAATGAATAATGAAGATGACTGACGGAAATCCTTAGTTGCCTGTAAGTAAAACTTTAAGGCACAGACAACGTCCAGGTTATGTAACAGACGCTTCTTCTTAGAAGGAGGATTAGGACACAAGGAAGGAACAACAATTTCCTGATTAATATTCTTATTGGAAACAACCTTGGGAAGAAATCCAGGTTTAGTACGCAAAACCACCTTATCAGAATGAAATATGAGATAAGGCGAATCACACTGTAACGCTGAAAGCTCAGAAACTCTTCGAGCAGAAGAAATAGCAACCAAAAACAGAAACTTCCAATATAATAACTTAATATCTATGGAATGCAAAGGTTCAAACGGAACCCCTTGAAGAACTCGAAGAACTAAATTCAAACTCCAGGGAGGAGTAATTGGTCTAAATACAGGCTTAATTCTGGTTACAGCCTGACAAAAAGACTGAACATTTGGCACATCTGCCAAACGTTTGTGAAACAAAATTGACAACGCAGAAATTTGTCCCTTTAAGGAACTAGCTGATAAACCTTTCTCCAATCCTTCTTGGAGAAAAGACAGAATCCTAGGAATCCTAACTTTGCTCCATGAGTAGCCCTTGGATTCACACCAATAAAGATATTTACGCCATATCTTATGATAGATTTTTCTAGTGACAGGCTTTCTAGCCTGTATCAACGTACTGATAACTGAATCAGAAAATCCTTGCTTCGATAAAATCAAGCGTTCAATCTCCACGCAGTCAGCTGCAGAGAAAGTAGATTTGGATGTTGGAAAGGACCTTGTATGAGAAGGTCCTGTCTCAAAGGAAGTTTCCACGGTGGCAGAGAGGACATCTCCACCAGATCCGCATACCAAGTCCTGCGTGGCCACGCAGGCGCTATCAGAATTACTGAAGATCTATCCTGTTTGATTTGCGCAATCACGCGAGGCAGGAGAGAGAAATGTGGAAACACATAAGCTAGGCTGAACGACCACGGCACTGCCAAGGCATCTATCAGTGTGGCCTGAGGATCCCTCGACCTGGATCCATATCTTGAAAGTTTGGCATTCTGTCGAGATGCCATCAGATCCAATTCTGGTCTACCCCATTGATGAACCAATGCTGCAAACACATCCGGATGGAGTTCCCACTCCCCCGGATGAAAAGTCTGACGACTTAGAAAATCTGCTTCCCAGTTCTCTACACCTGGGATGTAAATTGCTGATAGATGGCAAAAGTGAGCCTCCGCCCATCGGATTATCTTGGATACCTCTATCATCGCTGAAGAACTCCTTGTTCCCCCCTGATGATTGATATAAGCCCCAGTCGTAATATTGTCCGACTGGAATCTTATAAATTTGGCTGAAGCCAACTGAGGCCACACCTGAAGCGTCCGTCGTCACAATTACCCATGAGGGTCTGCGGAAGCATGTCCCTTGGGACAGATGATCCGGCGATAACCACCAAAGATAAGAGTCTCTGGTCTCTTGATCCAGAATTATCTGAGGAGATAAATTAGCATAGTCCCCATTCCACTGGTCTGAGATGAAAGCGAGCAAACGGGATGATGTCCATTGCCGCTACCATTAATCCAATGACCTCCATGCACTGAGCCACTGATGGCCCGAGGAATGGACTGAAGTGCTCGGCAAGTATTTAGAAGCTTTGATTTTCTGACCTCCGTCAGAAATATTTTTATCTCTAACGAGTCTATCAGAGTCCCCAGGAAGGGAACTCTTGTCTGTGGAACCAGTGAACTCTTTTCTATGTTCACTTTCCAACCGTGAGTTCTTAGAAACGACAACACGATCTCCATGTGTGATTTGGTAAGAAGATAGATTGATGCCTGGATCAAAATATCGTCCAGATAGGGCGCCACTGCTATGCCCCGCAGCCTGAGAATCACTAAAAGGGACCCCAACACTTTTGTGAAGATTCTTGGAGCTGTGGCCAACCCGAAAGGAAGAGCCACAAACTGATAGTGTTTGTTTAGAAAAGCAAACCTTAGAAACTGATGATGATCCTTGTGAATCGGAATGTGAAGGTATGCATCCTTCAGGTCCACGGTGGTCATGTATTGACCCTCCTGGATCATTGGTAATATTGTCCGTATAGTCTCCATCTTGAACGATGGGACTCTGAGAAATTTGTTTAGACCTTTGAGATCTAAAATGGGTCTGAAAGTTCCCACTTTTTTGGGAACCACGAAAAGATTTGAGTAAAGCCCCTTTCCATGTTCCAGCTTTGGAACTGGACAAATTACTCCCCTGGTATAGAGGTCTTCTACACAGCGTAAGAACGCCTCTCTCTTTGTCTGGTCTGCAGACAAACGTGAAAGATGAAATCTCCCTTTTGGGAGAAAATTCTTGAATTCCAGTAGATATCCGTGGGTTACAATTTCCAGTGCCCAGGGATCCTGAACATCCCTTGCCCAAGCCTGAGCAAAGAAGGAAAGTCTGCCCCCTACTAGATCGGGTCCCAGATCGGGGGTCGCCCCTTCATGCTGTCTTGGTAGCAGCAGCGGGCTTCTTAGCTTGTTTACCTTTATTCAAAGCCTGGTTAGGCCTCCAGACTGACTTGGATTGAGCAAAATTCCCTTCCTGCTTAGTGGAGGAAGAGGAAGCAGAGGGTATTCCCTTAAAATTTCGAAAGGAACGAAAATTGTTTTGTTTACCCCTCATCTTAAGAGACTTGTTTTGAGGTAGGGCGTGACCTTTACCTCCAGTAATGTCAGAAATGATCTCCTTCAATTCAGGCCCGAATAGGGTCTTACCCTTGAAGGGAATAGCTAAAAGCTTAGATTTGGATGACACATCAGCAGACCACGATTTTAGCCATAACGCTCTGCGCGCCAAAATGACAAAGTCTGCATTTTTCACCGCTAATTTAGCAATTTGAAAAGCAGCATCTGTGATAAAAGAATTGGCTAACTTGAAAGCTTTAATTCTGTCCAAAATGTCCTCCAAAGGTGTCTCTACCTTCAGAGACTCTTCTAGGGCGTCAAACCAGAAAGCCGCTGCAGTAGTTACTGGAAAAATGCAGGCTGTAGGCTGTAAAAGAAAACCCTAGTGAACAAATAATTTCTTTAGAAGACCCTCTAACTTTTTATCCATAGGATCTTTGACAGCACAACTGTCCTCGATAGGTATAGTTGTACGCTTAGCTAGAGTAGAAATTGCTCCTTCCACCTTAGGGACCGTCTGCCACGAATCCCGAATGGTGTCTGATATAGGAAACATTTTCTTAAAATTAGGAGGGGGAGAAAACGGTATACCTGGTCTATCCCATTCCTTTTTAACAATTTCCGAAATTCTTTTAGGAACCGGAAAAACATCAGTGTAAGTAGGTACCTCTAGATATTTATCCATATTACACAACTTCTCTGGAGGAATTGTAATAGGGTCACAATCATCTAGAGTTGCTAAAACCTCCCTGAGCAACAAGCGGAGGTGTTCAAGTTTAAATTTAAAGGACGTGACGTCCAAATCTGTCTGAGGCAACACCTTTCCTGAATCTGAAAATTCTCCCTCAGACAACAATTCCCTGACCCCCAAATCAGAGCACTGTGAGGGTACATCGGAAATGGCTAATAAAGCATCAGAGGGTTCAGTATTTGCATTAATACCTGGCCTACTGCGTTTACCCTGCAATACTGGTAATTTAGATAAAACCTCTGTAAGGGTAGTTGACATGACTGCAGCCATATCTTGCAGAGTAAAAGAAGTAGACGCAGTAGAAGTACTTGGCGTCACTTGAGTGGGCGTTAAAGGTTGTGACACTTGGGGAGAATTAGATGGCATATCCTGATTCTCTTCAGACTGAGAATCATCCTTAGACACACTTTCATTACCTAAAATATGTTCTTTACAGTGTAAGGCCCTTTCAGTACAAGAAGGACACAATATAAGAGGGGGTTCCACAATGGCTACTAAACACATAGAACATTGACTTTCTTCAATGTCAGACATGTTGAATAGACTAGTAATAATCACAACAGTCGTTAAATACTTTATTTACTGAATTAAAGAATATTTGGAAGAAAAAAAAAAAACGTGTACTGTATCTTTAACCCCTTAACGACCGAGGACGTGCAGGGTACGTCCTCTAAAGGATGTCAGTTAACGACCAAGGACGTACCCTGCACGTCCTCGGTGTGGAAAGCAGCTGGAAGCGATCCTGCTCGCTTCCAGCTGCTTTCCGGTTATTGCAGCGATGCCTCGATATCGAGGCATCCTGCAATAACACTGTCTGGCCATCCGATGCAGAGAGAGCCACTCTGTGGCCCTCTCTGCACCGGACATCGATGGCCGGTATCGATGGTGGGTGGGAGCCGACTTGGGAGGCGGGTGGGCAGCCATCGGTGAGATGTGTAAGGTGGAGGGGGGCGGGATCGTAAGCGGAGCCGACGGGGGCGCGCACGGGGCGGGAGCGGGTGGGAACCGCTACACTACAGAAAAAAAGTTAAAAGAAAAGTTAAAAAAAAATGAAATAAACTTTTTTTTTTTAAAGCATCTAAGGGATCTGGAAGGGGTGGGGGGTTGGTCTTGGGGGGGGAAAGCTACACTATAGAAAAGGGATTTTTTTTTTTTTAAAAAAAAGCATTTTTTTCACTAAACTGGGTACTGGCAGACAGCTGCCAGTACCCAAGATGGCGCACATTAAGTCAGAGGGGGAGGGTTAAAGAGCTGTTTGGTGGGGGATCAGTGAGGTTGGGGGCTAAGGGGGATCCCTACACAGAAGCATATGTAAATATGCTAACAAAAAATGCACAAAAAAGCCCAAATATACCTTTTATTTTAGTACTGGCAGAGTTTCTGCCAGTACTTAAGATGGCGGGGACATTTGTGGGGTAGGGGAGGGAAGAGAGATGTTTGGGAGGGATCAGGGGGTCTGATGTTTCAGGTGGGAGGCTGATCTTTACACTAAAGCTAAAATTAACCCTGCAAGCTCCCTACAAGCTACCTAATTAACCCCTTCACTGCTAGCCATAATACACGTGTGATGCGCAGCGCCATTTAGCAGCATTCTAATTACCAAAAAGCAACGCCAAAGTCATATATGTCTGCTATTTCTGAACAAAGGGGATCCCAGAGAAGCATTTACAACCATTTGTGCCATAATTGCACAAGCTGTTTGTAAATTATTTCAGTGAGAAACCTAAAATTGTGAAAAATTTACGTTTTTTTTAATTTGATCGCATTTGGCGGTGAAATGGTGGCATGAAATATACCAAAATGGGCCTAGATCAATACTTGGGGTTGTCTACTACACTACACTAAAGCTAAAATTACCCCAAAAAGCTCCTTACATGCTCCCTAATTAACCCCTTCACTGCTGGGCATAATACACGTGTGGTGCGCAGTGGCATTTAGCGGCCTTCTAATTACCAAAAAGCAATGCCAAAGCCATATATGTCTGCTATTTCTGAACAAAGGGGATCCCAGAGAAGAATTTACAACCGTTTATGCCATAATTGCACAAGCAGTTTGTAAATAATTTCAGTGAGAAACTGAAAGTTTGTGAAAAAATTTGTGAAAAAGTGAACAATTTTTTGTATTTGATCGCATTTGGCGGTGAAATGGTGGCATGAAATATACCAAAATGGGCCTAGATCAATAATTTGGGATGTCTTCTAAAAAAAAATATATACATGTCAATGGATATTCAGGGATTCCTGAAAGATATTAGTGTTCTAATGTAACTAGCGTTCATTTTGAAAAAAAATGGTTTGAAAATAGCAAAGTGCTACTTGTATTTATGGCCCTATAAGTTACAAAAAAAGCAAAGAAGATGTAAACATTGGGTATTTCTAAACTCAGGACAAAATTTAGAAACAATTTAGCATGGGTGTTTTTTGGTGGTTGTAGATATGTAACAGATTTTGGGGTTCAAAGTTAGAAAAAGTGTGTTTTTTCCATTTTTCCTCATATTTTATAATTTTTTTTATAGTAAATGATAAGATATGATGAAAATAATGGTATTTTTAGAAAGTCCATTTAATGGCGAGAAAAACGGTATATAATATGTGTGGGTACAGTAAATGAGTAAGAGGAAAATTTCAGCTAAACACAAACACCGCAGAAATGTAAAAATAGCCTTGGTCCCAAACGGACAGAAAATGGAAAAGTGCTCTGGTCACTAAGGGGTTAAAAAATAAAAGCGCAGAATTTTTTCCCAAACTGCTAGAAAAAGCTAATAACATTAAATAGTTATATACACTTATACATAAGTGCCAAAAATTATTGCACCCTAAGGCAAGGGGTGAAATTACCCTCTACAGGATGAATAAACAGAAAAAACTGTATTAGAATGAAAAACAACCCCTGCACCTCGCCACAGCTCTGCTGTGGCGCCTACCTGCCCCCAGGGAGCTGCAGAACGACTCAACATCAATCCGGTCAGCAAAAACAAGGTTTGGGCCCTCCCGGAGCTAATGCCTGCTGCCTCTTTCCTCAGAGTAAACTGCGCGTCTAAGGCGCGAAAATTAGGCCCGCCCACTATGGACGTCGCATTAGCCGACTAAGCAACTGCATCGAAAGCGGTTTAGAATAAGCCATGTGGTATTAAAATATGTTCTTTATCCAAACATAAATGTATAAACATGCCAATCTTTCGCCTAGATTTAGAGTTCTGCGTTAGTCTTAAAAAGCAGCGTTAAGGGGTCCTAACGCTGCTTTTTAACGCCCGCTGGTATTACGAGTATGGCAGGTACAGGTGTACCGCTCACTTTTCTTCTGCGACTCGAGGCTACCGCAAATCCCCTCAATTGTGTATCCTTTTCTATGCGATTTGGCTAACGCTGGTATTACGAGTCTTGGAAGAAGTGAGCGGTACAGCCTCTACCGCCAAGACTCCAACCGCAAAAAAAAGTCAGTAGTTAAGAGTTTTATGGGCTAACGCTGGAACATAAAGCTCTTAACTACAGTGCTATAAAGTACACTAACACCCATAAGCTACCTATGAACCCCTAAACCGAGGCCCCCCCCCCCATCGCAAACCCTATAATAAAATTTTTAACCCCTAATCTTCCGACCGGACATCGCCGCCACCTACATTATCCCTATGAACCCCTAATCTGCTGCCCCTAACATCGCCGACACCTATATTATATTTATTACCCCCTAATCTGCCCCCCCAATGTCGCCGCCTCCTACCTAGAATTATTATCCCCTAATCTTCCGACCGCACATCGCCGCCACTATAATAAATGTATTAACCCCTAAACCGCCGCACTCCCGCCTCGCAAACACTATAATAAATGTTATTAACCCCTAATCTGCCCTCCCTAACATCGCCGCCACCTACCTACAATTATTAACCCCTAATCTCCTGCCCCCAACGTCGCCGCTACTATAATAAAGTTATTAACCCCTAAACCTAAGTCTAACCCTAACCCTAACACTAAATTACAGAAAATAAGTTTAAACTAATTACACCTAATCTAAGCCCCCTAATAAAATAAAAAAGCCCCCCAAAATAATAAAATGCCCTATCCTATCCTAAATTACAAAGAAATCAGCTCTTTTACCAGCCCTTAAAAGGGCTTTTTGCGGGGCATTGCCCCAAAGTAATCAGCTCTTTTACCTGTAAATAAAAATACAACAGTCCCCCCCAACATTACAACTCACCACCCACATACCCCTACTCTAAAACCCACCCAACCCCCCCTTAAAAAGACCTAACACTAACCCCCTAAAGATCTCCCTACCTTGAGTCGTCTTCACAATAGCTATTTAATAGCTATTGTACCTAGTTACAATAAATACAAACTTGCCTGTAAAATAAAAATAAACCCTGAGATAGATACAATGTAACTATTAGTTATATTGTAGCTAGCTCTGGGTTTATTTTATAGGTAAGTATTTAGTTTTAAATAGGAATAATTTAGTTAATGATAGTAAATTTATTTTGTTTTATTTAAATTATATTTAAGTTAGGGGGGTGTTAGGGTTAGACTTAGGTTTAGGGGTTAATAACTTTATTATAGTAGCGGCGACGTTGGGGGCGGGAGATTAGGGGTTAATAAAATGTATTATAGTGTTTGCGAGGTGGGAGTGCGGCGGTTTAGGGGTTAATACATTTATTATAGTGGCGGCGCTGTCCGGTCGGCAGATTAGCGGTTAATAAGTGTAGGTAGGTGGCGGCGACGTTGGGAGGGGACAGATTAGGGGTTAATAAATATAATATAGGTGTTGGCGATGTTAGGGACAGCAGATTAGGGGTTAATAGCTATAATGTAGGTTGCGGCGGTGTCCGGAGTGGCAGATTAGGGGTTAATAATATAATGCAGGTGTAAGGTTAGGGGTGTTTAGACTAGGGGTTCATGTTAGGGTGTTAGGTGTAGACTTAGAAAGTGTTTTCCCATAGGAAACAATGGGGCTGTGTTAGGAGCTGAACGCTGCTTTTTTTCAGGTGTTAGTAGGTCTTTACCGACAACACTCCAAATCTAGGCGTTTAGATTTTTAATCGTTATACATGTAATGAGTAAAACCCGAAAAATCTAAACCATGTGGTCCCAATCACCAATTCTCATATCACAGCCATCTCTCCCAGTGTCTTTTGCAATAAAACTCTGCATGAAGCCCATTTATATAAAACATACAAGGAGCTCAGTAATACCCTCTTACTAGTTAAAGGTGTACTGCTTACCCCTTTTCCCATTTTGGAATTAAGTCAGCCAATTCTGATGTACAAAGTCTCCACAGAAATAAATGAACATACCTCAATGCTGCTTGTAGCATACAAATGTTCTCCACACTGAAAATTTCTCTTGTACTACCTTCAGGACTTCTGTGGGAACCAGCCAGGATCTTAGTGACAGCTGCTAAGATCAGGGAAGAAATCTTCTTCTATATTCTCCCTGATGAAAGTACTCACCGGTACCATTTAAAATAAAAAACTTCTTGATTCAAGAAACTAAAAATTAACACCTCTTTCACTTTACCTCTTCCTATTACAACATAGGCAAAGACAATGACTGGGGGTGAAGGGGAAGGGAGGAGCTATACATACAGCTCTGCTGTGGTGCTCTTTGCCACTTCCTGTTAGCAGGAGGATAATATCCCACAAGTAAGGATGAAATCTGTGGACTCGTCGTATCTTGTAGAAGAAATATTTATTACAGTGGCGGCGATGTCCGGTCGGTAGATTAGGGATTAAAAACTTTATTAAAGTGTTTCCGATGTGGGGGGGGGGGGGGGCTCGGTTTAGGGGTTAATAGGTAGTTTATGGGTGTTAGTGTACTTTGTAGCACTTTAGTTAAGAGTTTTATGTTACGGAGTTAGCCCATAAAACTCTTAACTACTGACTTTTAAATGCAGTAGGAGTCTTGACAGGAGAGGGTTACCGCTCACTTCTTCCAAGACTCATAATACCGGCGTTAGGCAAGTCCCATTAAAAAGATAGGATACGCAATTGACGTAAGGGGATTTGCGGTAAGCTTGAGTCGCGGAAGAAAAGTGAGCGGTAGACCCTCTCCTGCCAGACTCGTAATACCAGCGGGCGTTAAAAAGCAGCGTTGGGACCTCTCAATGCTGCTTTTTAAGGCTAACGCAAGACTCGTAATCTAGCAACCACCAGCTTTAATTAAACTATAGCTATAGAATACCTTTGATTTAAATATAAAAGTATGAAACAACCCTTTATACGTTACAGTTAAACCAAATTGATGTTTCAGCTTTTTCAGATAAGTCCAGTTCACCTCATAAATTAAGAGAAGTATTTTGCAATATGGATAAGAAAAGGTAGCCCAATTTTGCTTATAGTGACTGTGTCTTAAAAAGGCAGCAAGGTTACCAGTCAAAATTTTAGTAAGCAAAGACCACTTCTATCTTCTTGCATGAGGTTATATCACGTGATATACCCCACCCCTTTTTATTCTAATCATTAGTGAACCTTTTTGGATATGCACCATGGTGCTGTCCCTTATAGGCTACAGGGAATGCCATTTGGTTGTAACACTGGATTTAGGCCATCGGGACAGCAGAGAATTAGAAATGCAGTTTCATTATGAATATTGTTAACAGTCTAATATCTAACCTTTAAAATATTTATTAAATACCCTTTAATTTCCGGTATCAACAAACCACATGTTACATGTGTATTGGATTATGTCATACTATTTACCCTGAGTATTTCAAGACTAAATATGAGTATACTTCTAGTATCATTTTAAAAAAATCACATTTTTATGAGGGGACTTAAAAGGACTTTCAGTATAAATGTATTTAATATATCAATTATTATTCTGATATAACATTGTTTTGAATGAATGAAAACACAGACATGATATACTTCATTAGACAACACTGGTTTCTCACAGGTCTGAAATGAAAGAAACAATGTTGTTATTCTGACACAGTTAACCATTTTAAATTGATTATATAGTCACTTATTAAATTCAGAAAATATTTATCTAATATATTACTGTTAGGCATCTCAGATCCACAATTACACATTTATACCATACTGAGGTATACCTTAACTGAATATTTTACATAAGTTGTATTTAAAATGAATTTCAAAGTTATAGTATAGACGTGTTCATAATGTGTATTTAGAATTACCCAGAGGCTTTCTGACCTAACATTTGATTGCTAAGTAAGTGTTAATTACTATTTCCCTGAGCTTCAAAGGCTAAGTTTCAAAGAGTCATTGTAGACAGTGTGTCTGTATATCTCCACATGGGGTCATTACCTGATAACTTTTATTACATAGATTTTGATCTGAGCAAATATGATTTAGCATATTGAGTGAGGAGGGGGTCTGATGTGTAATCAGCAAGGCATCTCATGTCTGACCTCAGATTTGCAATACACAGAATGTATTCAGCAATAAAATAAACATGCTCAAATTTAATATATTGCATATTATATGTATATATATATATATATATATATATATATATATATATATATATATATATATATATATATATATATTTTATCTACTGACATTCACAGATACCCTGACAATATATATATATATATATATATATATATACAGTCGTATGCAAAATTTTAGGCACCCCTGACAATTTCCGTGATTTTCATTTATAAATAATTGGGTGCTTGGATCAGCAATTTTATTTTGATCTATCAAATAAATGAAGGACACAGTAATATTTCAGTAGTCAAAAGGAGGTTTATTGGAGTAACAGAAAATGTGCAATATGCATCAAAACAAAATTAGACAGGTGCATAAATTTGGGCACCCCAACAAAAATATTGCATCAATATTTAGTAGAGCCTCCTTTAGCAGAAATAACAGCCTCTAGACACTTTCTATAGCCTGTAATGAGTGTTTGGATTCTAGATGAAGCTATTTTGGACCATTCCTCCTTGCAAAACATCTCCAGTTCAGTTAGGTTTGATGGTTGCCGAGCATGGACAGCCTGCATCAAATCACCCCACAGATTTTCAATGATATTCAGGTCTGGGGACTGGGATGGCCATTCCATAACAT
Source organism: Bombina bombina (assembly GCF_027579735.1). NCBI lineage: Eukaryota > Metazoa > Chordata > Amphibia > Anura > Bombinatoridae > Bombina > Bombina bombina. Next base: position 1,070,246,612 of record NC_069502.1, read on the forward strand.
TGTACTTGTTCCACTGCATAAATGCCAGAGTAGATTTTGAGCAGTGTTTTGGGTCGTTGCCTTGTTGAAATATCCAGCCCCAGCATAACTTCAACTTTGTGACTGATTCCTCAACATTATTCTCAAGTATATGCTGATATTGAGTGGAATCCATGCAAGCCTTAACTTTAACAAGATTCCCAGTACCGACACTGGCCACACAGCCTCACAGCATGATGGAACATACACCAAATTTTACTGTGGGTAGCAAGTTTTTGTCTTGGAACACTGTGCTCTTTTGCCGCCATGCATAACACCCCTTGTTATGACCAAATAACTCATTCTTTGTTTCATCAGTCCACAGCACCTTCTTCCAAAATTAAACTGGCTTTTTCAAATGTGTGTTTACATACCTCAAGCGACTCTGTTTGTGGCGTGTGTGCAGAAAAGGCTTCTTCTGCATCACTCTCCCATACAGCTTCTCCTTGTGCAAAGTGTGCTGAATTGTTGAATGATGCACAGTAACAACATCTGCAGCAAGATGATGTTGTAGGTCTTTGGAGGTGTTCTTGACCGTTCTCACCATCCTTTGCCTCTCCAATATTTTACTTGGCCTGACACTTCTGGCCTTAACAAGAACTGTGCCTGTGGTTTTCCATTTCCTCACTATGTTCATCACAGTGGACACTGACAGCTTAAATCTCTGTGATAGCTTTTTCTAGCCTTCCCCTAAACCATAAATGTTGAACAATCTTTGTTTTCAGGTCATTTGAGAGTTGTTTTGAGGCCCCCATGTTGCCACTCTTCAGAGGAGAGTCAAAGAGAACAACTTGCAATTGGCCACCTTAAATACATTTTCTCATAATTGGATGCACCGGTCTATGAAGTTCAAGGCCTAATGGGTCTCTTAACCAATTAGAGGAATTACTCTTCAAGTTGCTGGGTGCCTGGATTGTTTTAAAAATTTAAACACTACTCGTTGTGATCCTGTTTGTATCACATCCCTCAAAAACACATCTTTTTCAAGAATATGCCATGTTATAAAGTTGCCATTGTATAAAGTTGACTTGATCAGATTGTATTTGTTTACTTTGTTTTTGTTCATTTGTTTAACTTTTTGATAGATCTCTTCCAGATTCCATGTGGAATAGACCTTTTGCATTGTAATTTGTTTTAAGTAACACCACCTATTTTTAAAAAAAGTATCTTTTGGAGCAATTCAGCTGGAAAAACAGGACTGGCCATATTTTATCCAAAATAATAATGAAAAAGTGCTGCCAATAAATAATGAAAACGGCTAATTGTGATTGAATCAATCATAAAAGCTTCTTATCAGCAGCTGATAACATGCTTATAATTTATTAAAAAAAAATGGGTATTATCCTGCTTGTAAACCAAAAGCTATACACAGCATGAAATGTTAATATTAGAATATCCCTTTAGTTTCAAACTATACTACTAGCATAATTAAAGGGAACGGCTACTCCAGAATTGGTATTGTTTAAAAAGATAAATAATCCCTTTATTACCCATTACCCAGTTTTGCATAACCAACACTGTTAAATGAATACACTATTTACCTCTGTGATTACTTTGTATATAAGCCTCTGCAATCATCCCCTTATCTCTGTTCTTTTGACAGACTTGCATTTTAGCCAATCAGTGCTGACTCATAAATAACTTCACTTGAGTGAGCACAATGTTATCTATATGGCACACATGAACTAGCACTGTCTAACTGTGAAAAACTAATAAGAGGCATCCTTCAAGGACTAAGAAATTAGCATATGAGCCTACCTAGGTTTAGCTTTCAACAAGAATACCAAGCTGAAATTATATTTTTAAAAAAAACCCTCTGATACTCTCCTAGTGACTGGGCAATTAAAAAGTAGCATTTTTCTAAGATCTTTACAGCTTTGAGAACATTGTTAGTCTGATTGCTGTAAAATAAATCAAAAGGACATAAAAGCACAGAAGAACAACGGGACTTGCTGAACACATCTGTGAACTAATGGCTGGAGGCGTATTTGTGTAGCCACCAATCACCAGTTAGCTCCCAGAAGTGTGTTGCTTCTCTGAAGCTGCTTTTTAGGGGATAAAGTACATACAAGCAACAGTGCAATACTAAAATGCTCTCATACATTAGAGCATTTTTGTTTCTTTTAAGTTTCCTATCCCTTTAAAGGGGCAGAAAAGTGCAAAGTAAACTTCCAATATAGTATGTAATTTTAAGACACTTAAATTCCATTCTGTTATAAAATTTACTTTGTTATTTTGGTATTATTTGTTGAAAAGTATATGTACATATTGCACACTATGGGGAGCTAGCTTGTGATTGGTGCCTACAAACATTCATCTCTTGTCATTGACTCACCAGATGTGCTTAGCAATCTCGCAGTATATTGATGCTCTGCAGCTGAATTTCACTATGGGTTTAATCAATTTGCAAGGGTTAAAGGCACAATTATATAGAAGCAACAGCACAATAATAAAATGCATTATCTTTTTGTACTTTGATATCCCTTAAAGTTTCTCTTTCTAATATGATACTAACAATAGCTACAGTCTTGCAGTAGAGGTGATCATATTATAGCAAAGAAATAAATCCTTGGAAGCACATTGCTGTTTCATTATTGTTCTGTATCTATTAAAATGATGTTTGAATTAGCAGATATATTTATTTTAGTGAAATAATGAGACTAAATTTCACTTAGATGTATATTAGTACTAAAATAAATACTTTTTCAAATATTACCAAAGATGCCAATTAGTGTGTAAATTGGGTTAACCAGCTGTAATGCTTTACTGGATCCATTTACGAGGCCCCATGAGGAGTACTGTACATGATTATGATGTATTGTGTCCTTGTTACAGGTCATTATAAACAGTCTGATTATTCTGCAAAAGCATCAGTAACCATCCGTCCTTTATTTTTTTATTCCATCCAATTGCAAATGCTTAGAAGCTGACAGCCCATTGGCATTGTGTAATCTAGATGTTGCTAATTTTAGCGTCTATCAAAATAAACAAACCAATGTACTAAATTGTTACTAAATTAAACTATATTAGCCAATTCTTTTCTGCACATATTTAATAATATGTATAGTAAATAATAGGCTATAGTCAGGTATGTAAAATGACGCTCCAATAATAATAATAATACCAATTGATAATACCAATTGGTTCCTATTTTTACTATTTTTTACAGGACACACAAATATTTTAATTGGACACTTTTCATGTTGGACACTCGTTCTATTTTTACTTTTATTCTCATTAGGGTACCCTAATGCTATGTATTTTGGATAATAAAATGTTAATTGTTTGTATATACAGGATTGAGATATATATATATATATATATATCTTCAATCACTTAGCCTCTTTTGGCACTCCCTATTTGTGATATTTCTATTTATTTTAGTTTTTTTAGGGAAACTTATTTGGGAGTTTGTGAGATTGTATGTGTAGGCGCTGCATTAATTGCATATAGTGATGTCCCAAACCGGGCAAACTGCCATAGATTTCAATAGGCAGGCGAATTTTAAAACCCACAGGGAGTCTTTCTGGCCACAATAGTGATGGAAAAGTTGTTTCAAGGGTACTAACACCTGGACTGTGGCATGCCGGAGGGGGATCCATGGCAAAACTCCCATGAAATTACATAGTTGATGCAGAGTCTGGTTTTAATCCATAAAGGGCATAAATCAGCTAACATTCCTAAATTGTTTGGAATAACGTGCTTTAAAACATCAGGTATGTACACTACTGTTACATCAGATATGAGTTGCACTGGGGTGACACTGTGCCCTGGCAGGCAGGCACCTAAACGCACACGTGTGAAGGAAACTGACTGCTATTATTTAACACAGTCAAAATAGTGTTGTTTTTTTAAATCTACACTACTGTTACACCAGATATGAGTGGTGGCACTGGGCAAGTGGGCACAGTATACGCTGTGAGCCTGACACACACGCTGGCAGGCAGGCAACTGCAATTAGATTACACAGGAAAAAAAAGGGCTTTTGGGGTGCTGTCCTTACAGCAGAGATCAGATGAGCCCTTCAGGACTGTAGTGGGCACTGAATACACTAGCCTAGCTATAGATTTCCCTACTAAATCAGCAGCAGCTACACTGTCCCTCCTCTCACTAACAATGCAGCTTCCGAATGAATCTAAAATGGATGCTGTCCAGGAGGTAGGAGGGTCTGGGAGGGAGGGAGGGTCTGCTGCTGATTGGTTGGAATATGCCTGCTGACTGTGAGGTACAGGGTCAAAGTATTACTCAATGATGACGAATAGGGGGCGGATAGAACATCGCATATGTTCGCCCGCCGCGGCGAACGCGAACATGCTATGTTCGCTGGGAACTATTAACCGGCGAACAATTCGCAACATCACTAATTGCATATCCTCAGTTGTGTTTTTAGATTTTGTGCTGCTCTAGGCATTTGTAAATCTGCTGTCCCTCCAGACTTACAGACTTCTTCCCCAACAATTTAAGTTCATATTTGCCTCATATGTTTCTCCCAACTAGAGCAGTAGTTTTTTTTTCTGGCAAATTTCAAAGTTTCCTTCATTTCCATGCCTCTGTATCGTGTGACAGCCATCAGCCAATAACGGACATATATTCAATAAGTATGGTAAACTCTTGCACATGCTCTGTAGAAAATTATGTTTCAGAAAGTGTGGATATAAAAAGACTGTTTACAATTTGATAATGGAAGTAAACTGGAAAGTTATTTTAAAATTGCATGCTCTATCTGAATCATGGAAGCTTAATTTTGACTTTAGTGTCCCTTTAAGGTATTTAAAGTGCATAAGGTAGAAAGGCATAATATCATAGAAGTATTCCTCAAAATGTGCTACCCCCTCAAATCCTGCAGATTTAGGTACAGGCCTAGTTGGCCTAGGACAAAATATGTTACTGATACAATGTAATCATTCACTGCCCACCTTCAGAACATGCTGTCTAGTCAACAGAAGAACCTCTAAAGTAAAAATATAATAATGTACAGGGGACAAACATGTAAAGCATGGACAGAGTGACATCTATTTGTATGCTCTCCCACATACTCTACGTATTACTGTCCCTTTAATGCACAAGGCATAGGTCATTTTTCTATATTTTATAAATTATCCAGTCCAGCTGTACTGGACGCCTAATACTCTGCTGTCAGATCACCCACTTGTCTCTATTTATAAAATGCTTCCTATGCTTCAGGTACTGTGACAGTTCGTAGAATATATTTAGTGGGTTTATGTTGCTATCAACAGCAGTTAGTCATTTAATTTTTCTATTTTTAGCGTCACACTCTTATGGTTATTAACACCTCCGTCCTGAGAGACTGAATATATATAGAGAGAAAAAGAGTTGATTAAAGGTGTGAAATGGCAAGCGACCAGTTATCATTTGTAGGCCATTGTTAATCCGTCCCTTGCATAAAAGGCTTGTGATATCTTTTCAGTAATTGCATATTATTACAAGTTGTCTGGAACAAAATACTATGTATAGGTTTTGTGGTTATACAAATTTGAACCAATGTTATTTTTTAAAATGTGTATCAAGTGGAATAAAAAAAGTCCCTGCCACTGATATGAATGCAACATTTAAGTAAATTTGCTTTTAACAAAAATCCTCATGATTCAGGTAGAGAATACAATTTTAAACATCATTCCAATTTACTTCTATTATCTAATTTGTTTCATTTTTTAGATACCCTTTGTTGAAGAAATAGCAATGCACATGGGCGAGCCAATCACACGAAGCATATATGTGCAGCCACCAATCATCAGCTACTTGAGCCTATCTAGATATGCTTTTCAGCCAAGAATATCAAGAGAATTAAGCAAATTAGATAATAGAAGTAAATTAGAAAGTTGTTTAAAATTGTATGTTCTTTCTAAATCATAAAAAGAAAAATATTTAGGTTTCATGTCCCTTTAATGCAAGCTGGATAATGACATCATCACACATCATACAGTTTTTGTTTTTTTTGTATGTGGAGGGATCTGGGCTATTTGCGATCTCCTGTTCTCTAAAGTCTAAAGAAAACACACAAAATAACTAATTGGAAGATGCATTTACTGTCTTTCAAATTAAGGGCCTCATGTTTTTCTAACTAGAATATCATTGCCATAGAAGTGACGAAAAAAAACGTGGTCATTTTGAGTACCTAGTGTTCTAAAAATGACCTTTACTGTTTCAATGCAAATAAAAAATATACAGGGAGTGCAGAATTATTAGGCAAGTTGTATTTTTGAGGATTAATTTTATTATTGAACAACAACCATGTTCTCAATGAACCCAAAAAACTCATTAATATCAAAGCTGAATAGTTTTGGAAGTAGTTTTTAGTTTGTTTTTAGTTATAGCTATTTTAGGGGGATATCTGTGTGTGCAGGTGACTATTACTGTGCATAATTATTAGGCAACTTAACAAAAAACAAATATATACCCATTTCAATTATTTATTTTTACCAGTGAAACCAATATAACATCTCAACATTCACAAATATACATTTCTGACATTGAAAAACAAAACAAAAACAAATCAGTGACCAATATAGCCACCTTTCTTTGCAAGGACACTCAAAAGCCTGCCATCCATGGATTCTGTCAGTGTTTTGATCTGTTCACCATCAACATTGCGTGCAGCAGCAGCAACCACAGCCTCCCAGACACTGTTCAGAGAGGTGTACTGTTTTCCCTCCTTGTAAATCTCACATTTGATGATGGACCACAGGTTCTCAATGGGGTTCAGATCAGGTGAACAAGGAGGCCATGTCATTAGATTTTCTTCTTTTATACCCTTTCTTGCCAGCCACGCTGTGGAGTACTTGGACGCGTGTGATGGAGCATTGTCCTGCATGAAAATCATGTTTTTCTTGAAGGATGCAGACTTCTTCCTGTACCACTGCTTGAAGAAGGTGTCTTCCAGAAACTTGCAGTAGGACTGGGAGTTGAGCTTGACTCCATCCTCAACCCGAAAAGGCCCCACAAGCTCATCTTTGATGATACCAGCCCAAACCAGTACTCCACCTCCACCTTGCTGGCGTCTGAGTCGGACTGGAGCTCTCTGCCCTTTACCAATCCAGCCACGGGCCCATCCATCTGGCCCATCAAGACTCACTCTCATTTCATCAGTCCATAAAACCTTAGAAAAATCAGTCTTGAGATATTTCTTGGCCCAGTCTTGACGTTTCAGCTTGTGTGTCTTGTTCAGTGGTGGTCGTCTTTCAGCCTTTCTTACCTTGGCCATGTCTCTGAGTATTGCACACCTTGTGCTTTTGGGCACTCCAGTGATGTTGCAGCTCTGAAATATGGCCAAACTGGTGGCAAGTGGCAAGTGGCATCTTGGCAGCTGCACGCTTGACTTTTCTCAGTTCATGGGCAGTTATTTTGCGCCTTGGTTTTTCCACACGCTTCTTGCGACCCTGTTGACTATTTTGAATGAAACGCTTGATTGTTCAATGATCACGCTTCAGAAGCTTTGCAATTTTAAGAGTGCTGCATCCCTCTGCAAGATATCTCACTATTTTTGACTTTTCTGAGCCTGTCAAGTCCTTCTTTTGACCCATTTTGCCAAAGGAAAGGAAGTTGCCTAATAATTATGCACACCTGATATAGGGTGTTGATGTCATTAGACCACACCCCTTCTCATTACAGAGATGCACATCACCTAATATGCTTAATTGGTAGTAGGCTTTCGAGCCTATACAGCTTGGAGTAAGACAACATGCATAAAGAGGATGATGTGGTCAAAATACTCATTTGCCTAATAATTCTGCACACAGTGTATAGTATCTATTACCTTTGGTTTAAAAAAAAAACAGGTGTCTCTATTAAAAAACAAAAAACAAAAACAAGAACAAAAAACTTTCTAGGTTATGGAGTTTTAGCTCAGAATTCCCATTTAAAATATGCATCTGCTATATTTCAATTGCCACTTTTTTTTTTATGAATAATAAATAATAAAACATGTGATCTGCACATTGGCAATAAAGCCAGGGGGGCTTTACAATACAGCTTAAAAGAATAAAGTGATACAAAATATATCTTCAGTAGTAAAAAGGTCATTTTTAATCACTAAGCACAAGTATATTCATACCTGCTCCATTATTTCAATGATTTTTGTGTTATCTGGTAATAAAGTTATACCAAAAATATATATTTTTTTAGATTTTAAGAAAAGCACAACCCAGGAAGGCCTTGTGACTTGTTATCTTGACAAAATATCTACATCTCAGTTTCCCTTTCTAAAACAATACATTGATATAACACATTTTTGCCAGCATTTTGTGAAATATACTACATATCGAGAATTAATCACAATTTAAGGGATCTTTATTTCAACTTGAACAGCAATTTGCATAGCAAATATTATGAATCTTGGTGTGTCCACAGATCTATAGTTAGGTTGTTTTATGAAAAAAAAAAGCTTATAACTGGGGCGCGATCCGATATAGATCGCAGTTTGTTGCGCAAGCGAGGGAACCCACGTCGCCCGCAGTTTCAGCTTGCAACTCGAGCCATCCAATATGCGGCGCCGTCACTTGCTAAAGTGGCGCAAGTCTCACAAACCAGCGATGTCCAGAAATCTGCGTAAGTACAGATTTTTGGAGTCGCCAGTGAATTGCGCCACGTTAGAAACTGCCGGCGCCTATAAAACCTGACTAAAGTCTAAATCACTCGCACTGTCTAACACGCCTCCTAAACATAGCCCGACACGTCTAACCCTCTATCCGCTATCCCCCCTCACTATCCTAACAATAAAAAAGCTATTAACCCCTAAACCGCCGCTCCCGGACCCCGCCGCAACCTAATAAAGTTATTAACCCCTAAACCGTCGCTCCCGTACCCCGCCGCCAGCTATATTATATCTATAACCCCCTAAAGTGAGCCCCTAACACCGCCGCCATCTCTATTAAAATGATTAACCCCTAATTTAATCTACCTACCCCGCCGCCAGCTATATTATCTATATTAACCCTAAGTATATTATAGTTAATATAGGTATTACATTATATATATTAACTATATTAACCCTAATTATATTAGGGTTAATATAGTTACTATAGTATTTATATAAACTATATATTAACTCTATCTAACCCTAACACCCCTAACTAAATTTATATTAAATTAATCTAATTAATTTATAAACTAAAATATTCCTATTTAAATCTAAATACTTACCTATAAAATAAACCCTAAGATAGCTACAATATAATTAATAATTACATTGTAGCTATGTTAGGGTTAATATTTATTTTACAGGTAAATTGTTAATTATTTTAACTAGGTATAATAGCTATTAAATAGTTATTAACTATTTAATATCTACCTAGTTAAAATAATTACCCAATTACCTGTAAAATAAATCCTAACCTAAGTTACAAATACACCTACACTATCAATAAATTAAATAAACTACAAACATCTATCTAAAAATACAATTAAATTAACTAAAGATTACAAGATTTTTAAGCTAATTACACCTATTCTAAGCCCCCTAATAAAATAATAAACCCCCAAAATAAAAAAAATTCCCTGCCCTATTCTAAATTAAAAAAATTTCAAAGCTCTTTACCTTACCAGCCCTTAAAAGGGCCTTTTGTGGGGCATGCCCCAAAGAATTCAGCTCTTTTGCATACAAATACAATACCCCCCCCCCCCCATTACAACCCACCACCCACATACCCCTATTCTAAAACCACCCAAACCCCCCTTAAAAAAGCCTAACACTACCCCCCTGAAGATCTCCCTACCTTGTCTTCATCACACCGGGCCGAACTCCTGATCCGATCCGGGCGATGTCTTCCTCCAAGCGGCAAAGAAGAATTCTTCCTCCGGCGAGGTCTTCCTCCAAGCGGCAAAGAAGAATTCTTCCTCCGGCAATGTCTTCCTCCAAGCGGCAGCAAAGTCTTCATTCTTCCGGCGGCATCTTCAATCTTCTTTCTTCGCTCCGCCGCCGCGGAGCATCCATCCCGGCCGACGACTGAACGACGAATGAGGTACCTTTAAATGACGTCATCCAAGATGGCGTCCGCCGAATTCCGATTGGCTGATAGGATTCTATCAGCCAATCAGAATTAAGTTAGAAAAATCTGATTGGCTGATTGAATCAGCCAATCATATTCAAGTTCAATCCGATTGGCTGATCCAATCAGCCAATCAGATTGAGCTCGCATTCTATTGGCTGATCGGAACAGCCAATAGAATGCAAGCTCAATCTGATTGGCTGATTGGATAAGCCAATCAGATTGAACTTGAATCTGATTGGCTGATTCAATCAGCCAATCAGATTTTTCTAACTTAATTCTGATTGGCTGATAGAATCCTATCAGCCAATCGGAATTCGGCGGACGCCATCTTGGATGACGTCATTTAAAGGTACCTCATTCGTCGTTCAGTCGTCGGCCGGGATGGATGCTCCGCGGCGGCGGAGCGATGAAAGAAGATTGAAGATGCCGCCGGAAGAATGAAGACATCGCCGGAGGAAGAATTCTTCTTTGCCGCTTGGAGGAAGACATCGCCGGAGGAAGAATTCTTCTTTGCCGCTTGGATGAAGACATCGCCCGGATCGGATCAGGAGTTCGGCCCGGTGTGGTGAAGACAAGGTAGGGAGATCTTCAGGGGGGTAGTGTTAGGCTTTTTTTAAGGGGGGTTTGGGTGATTTTAGAATAGGGGTATGTGGGTGGTGGGTTGTAATGGGGGGGGTATTGTATTTGTATGCAAAAGAGCTGAATTCTTTGGGGCATGCCCCACAAAAGGCCCTTTTAAGGGCTGGTAAGGTAAAGAGCTTTGAAATTTTTTTAATTTAGAATAGGGCAGGGAATTTTTTTTATTTTGGGGGTTTATTATTTTATTAGGGGGCTTAGAATAGGTGTAATTAGCTTAAAAATCTTGTAATCTTTAGTTAATTTAATTGTATTTTTAGATAGATGTTTGTAGTTTATTTAATTTATTGATAGTGTAGGTGTATTTGTAACTTAGGTTAGGATTTATTTTACAGGTAATTGGGTAATTATTTTAACTAGGTAGATATTAAATAGTTAATAACTATTTAATAGCTATTATACCTAGTTAAAATAATTAACAATTTACCTGTAAAATAAATATTAACCCTAACATAGCTACAATGTAATTATTAATTATATTGTAGCTATCTTAGGGTTTATTTTATAGGTAAGTATTTAGATTTAAATAGGAATATTTTAGTTTATAAATGAATTAGATTAATTTAATATAAATTTAGTTAGGGGTGTTAGGGTTAGATAGAGTTAATATAAATACTATAGTAACTATATTAACCCTAATATAATTAGGGTTAATATAGTTAATATATATAATGTAATACCTATATTAACTATAATATACTTAGGGTTAATATAGATAATATAGCTGGCGGCGGGGTAGGTAGATTAAATTAGGGGTTAATCATTTTAATAGAGATGGCGGCGGTGTAAGGGGCTTACATTAGGGGTTAATAATATTAATATAGCTGGCAGCGGTATAGGGGGATTAGATTAGGGGTTAATAATTTTTATATAGGTGGCGGCGGTGTAAGGGGTCAGGTAGGGGATAGATAAGGTAGATGACAGCGGTGTAAGGGGTTCTAATTAGGGGATAGATAAGGTAGATGGCGGCGGTTTTAGGGGCTCACAGTAGGGGGTTAGTTTATGTAGATGGCGGCGGGGTCCGGGAGCGGCAGTTTAGGGGTTAATAACTTTATTAGGGATTTCGGGGGGGGGGGATCGCGGTTGACAGGGAGATAGACATTGCGCATGCGTTAGGTGTTAGGTTTATTTTAGCAGCCAGTTTAGGGAGTTACGGGGTTCCAATAGTCAGCGTAAGGCTTCTTACGGCTGCTTTTTGTGGCGAGGTGAAAATGGAGTAAGTTTTCTCCATTTTCGCCACGTAAGTCCTTACGCTGCATATTGGATACCAAACTGCGCTGGTTTGGTATACCTGCCTATAGCTCAAAAAACTACGGGCGACGGCAGAAATATACGCGCGTAACTTCTAGGTTACGCCGTATATGTGATACCAAACCAGCGTAAATATTGGCGTCGCCGGCTTTTGCGGGCGACGATTTTTATCGGATGGACCCCCTGATGTGTAATTCCACTGACTCCCACTGTAATGTACTTTCTCATCCATCTTTTAGAAACAAGTGTAATCCTGTATTTGCCTACTAATATATTGTATTCATATTTTAAAGTGTGCCTAAAATATAACAGGGCGAGTCACTTACAGGGTTAACTGGACATAAAGATCAATAATAAATTGCTAAAATGTTGTAATGTGCTAGAAGATTTTCTTGTTGCACAAATGCTTGCACAGGCCTTTGTATTTAACCCTAACAAAGAGGTTAAACACATCTTTAAATTCAGCTCTGGAGTGGCAAAATACAGCTAATGATTGATGGCTAAACACTTATGCTGCCCAGATTGGCTCACTGGCTATAATCAGTTTCGGTCCGTAAGTGCACTGCCATTTAGAAGTGGACTTAAAGGGACTTGAAAACTCTTTTTTTTTTTAATAATTCAGATACAGCATACAATTTTAACCCCTTAACGACTACAGCATAACCTGTACGTTGCTGGTCGTTTAGGGTTTTTTGGCCCATAATAACAAAGGTCTTGCCGCCAGCTCCCTTCCACCTGTGAGCCTACAGAAATAGCTACAAAAATAAAAACCCCATTGAGTTAAAAACTTCCAATTTATTTTTATTATTTATATTGCTTCATTCCTTTGGTATCCTTTGTTGAAAAGCATACCTAGGAAGGCTAAGGGAGCTAGCTGCTGATAGGTGGCTGCAGATATATGCCTGTTGTCATTGGCTAACCAATGTGTTCATCTAGCTCCCAGTAGTGCATTGCTGCTCCTTTAATAAAGGATACAAAGAGGATGAAGCAAAATTGATAATAGAAGTAAATTGGAAAGTTGTTTAAAATGATATACTCTGTCTGAATCATGAAAGAATAATGTTGGGTTTCATGTCCCTATAAAGGGACACTGAACCCAATTTTTTTCTTTCATGATTCAGATAGAGCATGCAATTCTAAACAACTTTCTAATTTACTCCTATTATCAATTTTTCTTCGTTCTCTTGCTATCTGTATTTGAAAAAGAAGGCATCTAAGCTTTTTTTTTTAGTTCAGACCTCTGGACAGCACTTTTTTATTGATGGATGAATTTATCCACCAATCAGCAAGGACAATCCAGGTTGTTCACCAAAAATGGGCCGGCATCTAAACTTACATTCTTGCATTTCAAATAAAGATACCAAGAGAATGAAGAAAATTTGATAATAGGAGTAAATTAGAAAGTTGCTTAAAATTGCATGCTCTATCTGAATCACAAAAGAAAAAAAATTGGGTTCAGTGTCCCTTTAAGCACTTTGTCCCCACAACCGCGCCATAACACTAAGTGCAGCTCGCTCCTGCTGTCTGACAGAGGAGCGAGCTGCACTTAGTGCTATGGCGCGGTCGGGCCGGGCTGTGACTATACAGCTGGCCCGATGCGCTGTTTGAAAAAAAAAAAAACAGACCCGCTCAGAAGATAACAGAGAGCGGGTCTGTAAAACAGCAGTTTTTTAAAAAAATTCAAAGGGGAAATTATGTTTTACAATGTTTGTATATAACATTATTTTTGAGGTTTACTGTCCCTTTAACTAACACATCTGTTATGTTCTGTGTGTAGTCAGGATTAGAACATTCAGTTGTGTGCTGTTACCTTGTGTCTGATGTCTCTTGCACATATCACTGAGACTCTGCAGCAGGAACTTTAGATAACTTTTATTCAGCTACAGCCACATGGCTATTTACTAGCAGGTTCCATCAGTAAAACTAACATGGCTTCTGATGATATCACAGAGACCCAGACACACCCAGAGGGTGTGGTGAGCTGAGCTTAAAGCTGCAGCACTTCTAACATATAATGATAACACAAGGTTAGTGCAAAGATACAGTAAAAGCTGCAGTAATCTTAACATCCCCTTTTTTCTCAAAAAAAAAAATATAAAAAATAAATAAAAATAAAGAACAGACAGTGGATAATATTGTAACATGCAACAAGTAATAGACATACATGTTTATCACTAAACCATACACTTGTACTTAGAACAGTTTATCTTTATAGTCTATGCACAAGACCTAGGTTGCAGCCTAGATTTTAGTCACAGTTATGTTTTCTGCGATAAGTCCGCCTTCGGATTTGTTCATTCCTTGCTGAATAATCTCTCACTGAATCCTCACATTGCCATCTAGAAGGTGGCCTTCTGTTTCTAGAGGGCCGTAGAGTATTTGGTTCAGGAGAAATAGTCTGTGGAGGAGTACCCAACGGTTGTTGATCATCTGTGATATTTTGTTGTTGGACAGAATCATTCTGAGGTTGATCTGTTTCAGTTGTGTTCATTGTATTTTCATCCTCAGAAGACTCAGGTGGGCACCACACTCCATGCCAGATATCCTCACCATCTGAATCATTGGATATTTGTGTAGCTGGTTGAGATCTATGTCTCATTTGTTCTACATGGCGGGAAACTGTACCACCAGCTTGTAGTTGAACTTTAAACATTCTGTTGCCCATGCCTTGTATTATGACAGCTGGAATCCATTTATTTGGGCCACGGTAGTTTCTAACCCATACTCTGTCATGAATGACAAATTCTGAAACGCTAGAAGTATTCAACTCTTGTTTGGAATGTTCTGGTCTAACTTTATCCAGTGGAGTTCTCAGGCGTCTTCCAAACATTAACATTGCAGGTGATAGCCCAGTAGTGGCATGGGGAGTGTTTCGATAGTTAAACAAAAAGTTAGAAAGGGAGTTTGGATTAAATTTTGATTTGTGAGAGACAGCTAAGTGGCGTTTTAAAGTTTGTACAAATCTTTCAGCCTGTCCATTAGAGGCTGGAAAATATGGAGCTGTCTTACAGTGTTTGATGTTATTTGTAGCTAGAAATGTTTCAAATTCATGTGATATGAACTGTGGACCATTGTCTGAGACTAAAGTTTGTGGCAGTCCAAATCTTGCAAACATACTGGAAAGAATGACAATGGTTTGTTGTGTTGTAGTACTTGACATTTGAACTACTTCTGGCCACTTGGAATGAGCATCCACAGCCACCAAATACATTCGTCCATCCACTGGCCCTGCAAAATCAACATGGATTCTTGTCCAAGGTTCATTTGGCCATGGCCAAGTTTTTGAGGTGTCCCTGCTGGGATTCCGCTGTGTCTGTGCACATGCATTGCAAGCAGCTACATAAGAAGCAATATCTGTATCCAATTTAGGCCACCATAAATATTCTCGTGCTCTTTGCTTCATTTTTACTACACCCTGATGTGAGCTGTGTAGTAACTTTAATGCTAATGTTTGCAGTAAGGTCGGAATTATCACTCGTGACCCCCATAACAGACAGCCTGAGTCATGCACAATTTCCTTCTTCCTTGTAAAATATGGCTGAAGGTCAGAGCGAACCACTTTAGGCCACCCATGTTGAACAAAAGACTTAATTTCCTGTAAGGTAGAATCAGAGCATGTATAAGTAGCAATCACTTTGGAATTTAGATTTAAAGGCTGTGGAGGAGTTTCTATAATTTTAGAAGATGCTGTCATGTGATGTACCATTGGTAATCTTGAAAACATATCCACATTTGTATGATCACTGTGGCATAGATATTTAATGGAGTAGTTGTAAGCCGCCAGCTGAAGTGCATAGCGCTGAAGTCGAGCAGCTGTTGTGTTGGAGATACCCTTCTGAGGGTGCAGAATGGACAAGAGTGGTTTATGATCCGTGATCAGAGTAAAAGGTCTGCCATATATATAAATGTGGAATTTCTTCACAGCCCAAATTATTGCTAAAGCTTCTCGATCAATCTGGGCATAATTTCTCTCAGATGGAGTTAGAGATCTGGACGCAAAAGACACAGGACGTTCAGAACCATCGGGCATAATGTGTGAAAGTACTGCACCTAAACCATATGGTGAAGCATCGCAGGCTAGTACCAAAGGCTTCTTAAGGTCATAGTGGACAAGGAGTCTTGATTCCAGAAGAAGTTGCTTTGAGCGTTCAAATGCTCGTGTACATAAGTCAGTCCAGGCCCACTGGTTTTTACTATCTAAAAGGCGGTGTAGTGGATATAGTAAATGAGCCAAATTTGGTAAAAATCTGTGATAGTAATTGAGCAACCCCAAATAAGAACGTAGCTGAGATACATTAACAGGGGTGGGAGCATGAACCAGCGCTTTCACTTTTTCAGCAGTTGTGTGGAGACCATTCTTGTCCACTACATGTGCACAATATTCTAAACTCTTGCAGAAGAACTCACACTTTTCCATGTTAACTTTCAGTCCGAATTCCTGTAGGCGCTGTAAAACAGCTTCAACATTGGCTTTATGAGTGGCATCATTTTCACCAGTGATAAGCATGTCATCTAACATACAGTGGGTATGTGGAATACCTGCCAAGATCTCATCCATTATCCGTTGCCACACTGCAGGTGCTGGGGCAATGCCAAACACCATTCGCGTATACTGAAAAAGTCCTTTGTGAGTGTTGATAGTTAACAGGTGTCTGGAGTCTGGATGCACCTCTAACTGTAAGTATGCTTGATGCAAGTCAATTTTCGTAAATTTTTCACCCCCTGCCAGAGAACTAAACAATTCTTCAATCCGTGGTAAAGGATACTGATCCACAAGTAATTGAGGGTTAAGGCCCACTCTGAAATCTCCACAGATGCGAATGTCCCCATTTTTTTTTCTGACAGGAACTATTGGGGAAGCCCATTCACTGCTAGACACTGGAACAATAATCCCCTGATTTCGTAGTCTTTCTAGTTCTGCTTCAATTTTAGGTTTAAGTGCAAATGGTACAACTCTTGGTTTACAAAATTTTGGAATAGCATTTTCTTTTAGGTGAAGCTGAATCTGCTTGTCTTTCACTAAACATAGGTTCCCATCAAATACAGTCTTATATTTGTGCTTTAGTGAATTAATCCAAGTAGAATTTGAATTCCCACTTTGGTCCAGCAGTTTGTTAAGCGGTAACTGTTGTGGTAACTTTGGCATGCCCAATGCTTGGATCCAGGATCTACCAAACAAAGGTGGTCCTCCTTTAGGTAAAATGTAGAGTCGTAGCTTTTTAGTTATACCATTAAATGTCACTGTAGGTGATACACACCCAATAGGCTTTATTATTTCATTTGAATATGTTTGCATTGTGACATCTGTTGGAACAATTGGTTGCCTTAGTCCCAGGCGGTTCCAATCAGCAGCTGTGATAACAGAGACTGCTGCTCCTGTATCAACTTCCATAATGAGAGGTTTACCATCTATATTCACCTTTGCTTGCAGTTCTGGAATTTTATTCTCAAGGCTGTAGATCTGTAATGTGTATAATGGTTTGTCTTCCTCTGAATCAGTGTGTGGTGTATCTACTTGCACATGAAAAGCTGCACGTGACTTGCTGCCTTTCTTACTTTTATCTCTGTCTAAGGAACTTCTGCACACTCTCTTTGTATGACCAATCTTCCCACACCCATAGCAGGTGCTGTTCCTAAACCTGCAGGCATTTGCTGTGTGATTTGTGTCACCACATCTGTAACAGGCGGTCAGTGACCCTTGTCTAGCTGGATACCGTTTATTAAGGTGCATACTTGTATGAAAAACATCTATTTCCTTATCACAAACTGCCTGTGCTGGGGCCTGGAGCATTTGTGCATCTTTAGTAGCAAGTTCCATGACTGTAGCTATCTCTATAGCACGCTTTAGTGTTAAATCATCCTCTGCTAATAGTCTCTTTTGTACTGTACAGTCCATGAGCCCAATAACAAACATATCACGTAAAGCAGTGTTTAAATAATCACCAAATCTGCAGCTACTTGCTAGTTTCTTTAAACTGATCACATAAGTTTTAATGTCCTCATGCTGCAATTGCTTGCGTGTGTAAAACTTAAAGCGTTCTGATATCTCTAGAGGCTTAGGTAGGTAGTGGTCAGATAACAGGCAGATCAGGTCAGACAGAGGTTTAGCATTAGGTTTATCTGGTGAAAGAATGTCCCTTAATGTAGTGTAAGCTGCTGAGCCTATAGTTGTCAGAAACACAGCCACTTGCTTATCAGCTCCTATGTTATTTACTGTACAATATAGCTCAAACTGTTCAACCCATGTGTCCCATCTGTCTGTGTCTGCTGCAAACACAGGTAAGGTGCCAATAAGTGCCATTATAGGGTCAGACCACAGATCCTCGTCGCCAGCTGTTATGTTCTGTGTGTAGTCAGGATTAGAACATTCAGTTGTGTGCTGTTACCTTGTGTCTGATGTCTCTTGCACATATCACTGAGACTCTGCAGCAGGAACTTTAGATAACTTTTATTCAGCTACAGCCACATGGCTATTTACTAGCAGGTTCCATCAGTAAAACTAACATGGCTTCTGATGATATCACAGAGACCCAGGCACACCCAGAGGGTGTGGTGAGCTGAGCTTAAAGCTGCAGCACTTCTAACATATAATGATAACACAAGGTTAGTGCAAAGATACAGTAAAAGCTGCAGTAATCTTAACATCAACTTTTCACAGAGCCTTTTCGGATCACATTGGAATCTGCACACATTTTTTGGACACTTACTGTAGTCAATTTGGCCCCTTTTCTGCCTTTGACTTTTTTATTCGATTTTTGATCTTTGTTTTTTGATTTTTATTACACCCTCCACACTGATTGGTCCATTTTTGTTATTGTTTTTATGGTTGTACACCCTTAGGCACACTATCACCATTCTATGTGTATTTAGAATATCTATGACACATATATGTACCACAAAGTTAACGGATTGCACACACAGCTAAATTAACACCAAACAAAGCTTATTTAAACACCAAGTTGCATTGATCCACCTAATCTCTTTATACCATTGGTAATTCCTTGAATTTCAAGCCATTTTGCATATACACTCGCATGTATATTGTTTCAGAATTATCTGATTATGTTTGTAGTAAATATGTTTGATATCTGATTTTATAGTATTTTAAGCTATTTTTTTTGGACATGGTTCCATGTGTTTATGGTTAATACATTGTTAATATACATATACCTTTGGAAATCAGTTGTATAAGCCCTGTATAACATAAATAGTTCAAATTGACCAGGAGCGCTAAAAAAGCTAAAAGTGATAGGGTAATGATAGCCTAATAATAATAAAGTGCCAAGTGTAAGTACAAAAGATAATGTGCGAAATTATTTCATAAAGTGCAAAAATTCGAAAATATAAAAAAGTGTTCAGCCAGGTATATATATCTTAATATATGCCTAAGTGGTATTTAAATAATCCTGATATGTCTAAAAAAGACTTTCATAAAGTGCACAAGTGTAGAAGATAATCTAAACAGGTATATATATATATATATATCTCTTAATATATGCCTATGTAGAATACTGATGCGTCTAGAAATACTTTCATAAAGTGCATGAGTGTAAAAATGGTCCTGACCAAAGTGTGTGTAGAAACCAGAACAGTAATTACAAAGATAATTATCTAAAATAGTGCAAATGGGGAATATACATGAAAATTTATTAGTGCATGGCCAAATATGCAAACATTATATGCAATAAAAAAATTAAATATAAAAAACGGACGTCTCCGTATAAAAGTTAGGTTGCCACCACACAAGTTATCTAAATGCGTATAGTCAGTTGAAAAAGCTTTTAGTTTTAGTGCAAGAGTCACTTCTCTTAATAAATAGTTTGCATTTTTGAAGGGAAAACCTTTTAGCTTACCCCCAGCAGTTCAGTCAGACCAGTTCGTCAGTTTGGAATTACCGCCGTGGCGGAGTGACGTCACTCTTATAGGCGTTGTCCTCAATGTATGATCCGATTGGTCCTTAGGTCCCGGCTCAAGTTTCCAAGCTGCCGTGTTCCGTCAATTGTTGTATCCGCTCTTTAGTGCTGAATAGCACGCAGGATACTATTTGTAGTATGCAGACAGTTAGAATAAATGCTGGAACTCCTGATTTCACCTTAGAGTTCAGTAGGCACTATATCAGTGCATAGGAGCAAGTTCCAATGGGTTTGTGAATATTCGCCTGTCAGGGTATTAGTATGACAGGAATAGGTCCACAGCTTCAAAAGCGAATTCAGCAACAACAGTACATAACATCAACGCGTTTCTCCCTATACAGGGCTTTTTCAATATTTTTATATTTTCGAATTTTTGCACTTTATGAAATAATTTCGCACATTATCTTTTGTACTTACACTTGGCACTTTATTATTATTAGGCTATCATTACCCTATCACTTTTAGCTTTTTTAGCGCTCCTGGTCAATTTGAACTATTTATGCTAATTTTCTACACTTTTGAGAGGGACCCCAAGGTGACTCTGGAGTTTAGTGATTACACTCTGCGCTTATTAGTCTCTTCTATATTTTTATGCCCTGTATAACCAAGCCATTAATGTTATTATCTGAATAAATCCAATCTCTTTTATTATTGAATTGTTCACTCAGACCCAGCCTCCGTTAGGTTAGGCGCTTTGGTCTACACTCTCACTAAATAATGAAAAGAATACCTAGAATTCACCACAAGCCCTGTAGTATAATTATTTGTATATTTAACTATTTTAAAGTAAGTATCAAAAGCTTTGGGTCTGTCATATAACACATAACAGGTAAATTACCCTAATGTAGCCAAATAATTTATTTCCAGGTAGACTTGGGATTTGTATATATGAAAAATACTATTTAGATAATCTATGCAAATAAGACGCTAATTACACTAATTTCCCATATATAGATTGTAGTGCATACAGTTTTAACCAGTGTTCTCTCATCAGTTTAATTGAACTATTATTGCTGTTCTGATTAAGAGTGCTAAATCTAGGCCACGGTATCTTGGCAGATTTTGTATTTTACAGAGCTAATGAGGTTGTCTTAAGGCTCAACATCTGGATGTGTAATTAAGAATAAATAACTTGTCATTTTTGTAAAATCTGCAAAAATGAATTTGTTATATTTCAAACCAAAACTTTTTTAATTGCACCTGCTTATAATAAATTAGTGATGGCTAACTTCCAAACATGTGGGGGGCCACAGATCAATACTTTAGAAACCTTAATGGTGGCATATAAATTTATAGAAATTAAATTAATAAATATATTTCCTAAAAATGTACAGTAGTACAGGCCAGATTTAGGTAAGGTTGCAGGCTATCCTCTATATATTGTTTGTCCCTCCAGAGGGCTCTTTTGAGTTAAGATTACCCCAAAGCACACATTTTCTTGACTCTACTTTTTCCTGGGACCACATAAATGATGACATACATTTTATTGTGGGCTGCAAAAACTAGTGCCACATATAGCACTCGGGCTATATGTTTTAAATAATAAAACTAAAAATAGTGTCACAATATCGAGTGTATTGCGACCCGTTTGCGAGCATCGGAAGGAGCGCCCATATTACAAGTTGAAAGTAAATGCGAGAGCATAAGCGCAATCGTGATTTACGCTAGAACAATTAACGTGACCTCAGAGCTCTGGTAAAAGGGACATTAAACCCAATTTTTTTCTTTCATGATTCAGATAGAGAATACAGTTTTTAACAACATTCCAATTTACTTCTATTATTTAATTTGCTTCATTCTTTAGATATCATGTGTTGAAGAAATAGCAATGCACATGGGTGAGCCAATCAAATCAGAAATCTATGTGCAACCACCAATCAGCAGCTACTTGAGCCTATCTAGATATGATTTTCAGCAAAGGATATCAAGAGAATGCAGCACATTAGCTAATAGAAGTAAATTAGAAAGTTGTTTAAAATGTCATGCTTTTTATAAATCATGAAAGGAAAAAAAATGTGAGTTTCATGTCCCTTTAACTGTTACACGAGATGAAATGTCACAAAACACATCAAAAATACATTGAAAAGTACAGTTACACTCATAACACTATCTGATAAGACTTATTTAAAACAAATAATGCACAAAAAAGTTATAAGGGCTCAAATATATGAGGTTTCAGGTGTTTGAAAAGAAAAGGACTGCAAGGGCATCAAATAAATTATTTGGAAATCCCCTCAAGCCTTGAGTGGTAAGTGTCCTGCTCTCATTTGAAACAAGGATATCCAATTTACACTCCTAAGGTTGAGTTCTCACTCAGACACACAAAATGTAATAAAGTTTTTTACAGTTAGTTCACAAGTATATCACGCGTTCTAGTAATTTACAGCAGTGTTTTTCAACCAGTGTGCCGTGGCACACTAGTGTGCCGTGAGAGATCCTCAGGTGTGCCACGGCAGACTGGCAGTTTGTAGGAGGCATGGCATAACAGCACAATACATACAGTATGTGTGTGTTTGTGTGTATGTGTATATATATATCTCCTGTATTAGGCTACAATGTGTGATTTTTTTTTAATTTTGGGATGGTGGTGTGCCACAGGATTTTTTAATGTAAAAAAGTGTGCCACGGCAAAAAAAAGGTTAAAAATCACTGATTTACAGTTTGTGTCAAAGGTTGAGTAACTGTATGCTCACAGTCTTTGATCCTTTCTCTGCAGACATAATTTTCTATGACACCCCTGGGTGTTCCTATACCTTTGTTGAAAATTATTAGTCTAGATGATAACTGGTATATTAATTTTGGGTAGAGTCCCAAAACATGCAGGTTGTCTGCTATTGGTTTAATTCATTCGTTTAATTTGCTGAATAAGCCTGTGCTATAGAACAACTGTAATAAAAACAGATAACAAATGCAATAAATGTTTCAAGGCCCAAAAAAACTACCATTGTGTAGTTCAAGTGGAATTTGAACAATTCTTAATCTGAATAGTGATAGTCTGTAACTAGTTGGAAAATGGTTAGCACTATGAGTGTAATAAAAAAAGCAAAGAGAAAAAATAACCTTGTGCAGCTGTTCCCAGCATACAACTGACCAAGCAAAGGAATACAGGACACTTAAAATATCCATTTTGTGAATGGAAACCACATAAATTTACTGTGTTACTAGTATTCATGGGAGGTGTTAAAACACTGATCTTTGTGTTTTACATTAAGTCATTGGGGTATAATGTCTTTTTACTGTAAATTATAGGTATGTACAAACATTGCTATATGTTTGCTACTGGCAGTCAAGGGCTCTCAAATCACTGCTGTATTTTTGTGGAGACAGCAGGAAACCCTATTTGCTTGATGATAGCTGAACACCTCAGTGCTAAGAGGAGATACCATTGTGTGACTAAAAAAAGAGAAAAAGTGAAAAGGATTACACAATTCATGCCATTTACAGGCCTTTATCACACCCAAATCAGCTGGGGAAAAAAGTCATCTTATGACACAAAAGACAGATCAGATCTTCTTCTGGGCAGAAAGGAATGTAAGTTCATCTTTCTGAACCAGAGAATACACAAGTGACTTACCTAAGCAGGTCTCAGGTTTACCAGGAGGATGGAAACTCAACAAGTGCATATTCCAGAAAACTTTCAGGACATATGGCCCACAACCCCTTAACAACATTATTAGCTTCTAGTTTAGTCAGCCAGATCAGACAGCTTATGTGACAAATACTTTCAGTCTAACTTGAAAATTTAGCTAGATAGATAGATAGATAGATAGATAGATAGATATATCTCCACCCTGTACTTCCAACAGATCTGTGCAATAATCTTAAAAACAAGACAGGCAACAGCAATTTAACCATATTGGCCAAGCCATCCTTTGGAAAACTAGTATGTAGCTGCTTTGCAATGCATGAAAGAAGACAATCTGATAAAGTTACTGAAATGCTGCCTAAAATAAGAAAGCATCTTATGTTGCATCCACTGGTGAAAATTAGATTCCCCACATGGGATTTTCCCTTGGTTTTAGAAACACTTATGCTGCATCCATTTGTTCTATTACAAGTCTCTATAAAATATGAAATTGAAGGTGCTCTTGTTGGCAATAACTTTGGGTTGCAGAATGGCACAATTACATACCTTGTGTTCTTCCTCACACATTTTTTTACCGTGAGAAAATGGTTTTATGTTTAGTGGAAGAATTTCTCCCAAAGTGTCTCAGTTTCACACCATATAAGCAAACAGTGTTTCTTTAATATGCCCTTTAAAGTAACCTGTGAACAATTCCCCATTGTACACTTTAGATATGATTTAAAAAGTTCATATTTATGTAGAACAAACTAAAGAGAGAGAGCGGGTAATAGACTCTTGCTGGTTCCCTAAGCTTCAAGATGTCAAATGCCTGTCAAATGTATAATTTCCAGAGGGATTGTACTCTGTGGAGTTCACCCTGGAAATATTCTGTGAGGTTAAATACTGTGAGTCTTCAATACATAGGTGAAGGGTGCCAAAAACAGAATTTATGCTTACCTGATAAATTACTTTCTCCAACGGTGTGTCCGGTCCACGGCGTCATCCATTACTTGTGGGATATTCTCCTCCCCCACAGGGAAAGGCAAGGAGAGCACACAGCAAGAGCTGTCCATATAGTCCCTCCCAGGCTCCGCCCCCCCAGTCATTCGACCGACGGTTAGGAGAAAGAAAGGAGAAACTATAGGGTGCCGTGGTGACTGTAGTGTATAGAGAAAGAAATTTTTCAAACCTGATTAAAAAAACCAGGGCGGGCCGTGGACCGGACACACCGTTGGAGAAAGTAATTTATCAGGTAAGCATAAATTCTGTTTTCTCCAACATTGGTGTGTCCGGTCCACGGCGTCATCCATTACTTGTGGGAACCAATACCAAAGCTTTAGGACACGGATGAAGGGAGGGAGCAAATCAGGTTACCTAAACAGAAGGCACCACGGCTTGCAAAACCTTTCTCCCAAAAATAGCCTCCGAAGAAGCAAAAGTATCAAATTTGTAGAATTTGGCAAAAGTGTGCAGAGAAGACCAAGTCGCTGCCTTACATATCTGATCAACAGAAGCCTCGTTCTTGAAGGCCCATGTGGAAGCCACAGCCCTAGTAGAGTGAGCTGTGATTCGTTCAGGAGGCTGCCGTCCGGCAGTCTCATAAGCCAATCGGATAATGCTTTTCAGCCAGAAAGAAAGAAAGAGAGGTAGCAGTAGCTTTTTGTCCTCTCCTCTTACCAGAATAAACGACAAACAAAGAAGAAGTTTGTCTGAAATCCTTTGTTGCTTCTAAATAGAACTTTAAAGCACGGACTACATCTAAATTGTGTAACAAACGTTCCTTCTTTGAAACTGGATTCGGACACAAAGAAGGGACAACTATTTCCTGGTTAATATTCTAGTTGGAAACAACTTTTAGAAGAAAACCAGGCTTGGTACGCAAAACAACCTTATCTGAATGGAACACCAGATAGGGTGGATCACACTGCAAAGCAGATAGTTCAGAAACTCTTCTGGCAGAAGAAATAGCAACCAAAAACAGAACTTTCCAAGATAGTAACTTGATATCTATGGAATGTAAGGGTTCAAATGGAACCCCTTGAAGAACTGAAAAAAACTAAATTTAGACTCCAGGGAGGAGTCAAAGGTCTGTAAACAGGCTTGATTCTGACCAAAGCCTGTACAAAAGCTTGTACATCTGGCACAGCTGCCAGTCGTTTGTGTAACAAGACAGATAAAGCAGAAATCTGTCCTTTTAGAGAACTCGCTGACAATCCCTTATCCAAACCTTCTTGGAGAAAGGAGAGGATCCTGGGAATTTTAATCCATGAGAATCCCTTGGATTCACACCAACAGATATATATTTTCCATATTTTATGGCAAATCCTTCTAGTCACAGGTTTTCTGGCTTGGACCAGAGTATCTATCACTGAATCTGAAAACCCGTGCTTGGATAAAATCAAGCGTTCAATTTCCAAGCAGTCAGCTGGAGAGAAACTAGATTTGGATTTTCGAATAGACCTTGTACTAGAAGATCCTGTCTCAAAGGTAGCTTCCCTGGTGGAGCCAATGACATATTCACCAGGTCTGCATACCAAGTCCTGCGTGGCCACACAGGAGCTATCAGAATCACTGAGGCCTTCTCCTGTTTGATCCTGGCTACAAGCCTGGGAAGGAGAGGGAATGGTGGAAACGCATAAGCTAGGTTGAACGACCAAGGCGTCACTAATGCATCCACTAGAGTCGCCTTGGGATCCCTGGATCTGGACCCGTAGCAAGGAACCTTGAAGTTCTGACGAGACGCCATCAGATCCATGTCTGGAATGCCCCATAATTGAGTCAACTGGGCAAAAACCTCCGGGTGGAGTTCCCACTCCCCCGGATGGAAAGTCTGACGACTCAGATAATCCGCCTCCCAGTTGTCTACTCCTGGGATGTGAATTGCAGATAGATGGCAGGAGTGATCCTCCGCCCATTTGATGATCTTGGATACCTCTCTCATCGCCAAGGAACTCTTTGTTCCTCCCTGATGGTTGATGTAAGCTACAGTCGTCATGTTGTCCGACTGGAATCTTATGAATCCGGCCTTCGCTAGTTGAGGCCAAGCCCGGAGAGCATTGAATATCGCTCTCAGTCCCAGGATGTTTATCGGGAGAAGAGACTCTTCCCGAGATCATAGACCCTGAGCTTTCAGGGAATCCCAGACCGCGCCCCAGCCTAATAGACTGGCGTCTGTCGTGACAATGACCCCCTCTGGTCTGCGGAAACTCATTCCCTGAGACAGGTGATCCTGTGACAACCACCAACGGAGTGAATCTCTGGACATCTGGTCTACTTGAATCTTTGGAGACAAGACTGTATAGTCCCCATTCCACTGCTTGAGCATGCACAGTTGTAATGGTCTTAGATGAATTCGAGCAAAAGGAACTATGTCCATTGCTGCAACCATCAACCCTACTACTTCCATGCACTGAGCTATGGAAGGCTGCAGAATAGAGTGAAGAACTTGACAAGCGTTTAGAAGCTTTGACTTTCTGACTTTTGTCAGGAAGATCTTCATTTTTAAAGAATCTATTATCGTTCCCAAGAAGGGAACTCTTGTCGACGGAGACAGGAAACTCTTTTCTACGTTCACCTTCCACCCGTGATATCTGAGAAAGGCTAGAACAATGTCTGTATGAGCCTTTGCTTTAGAAAGAGACAACGTTTGGATTAGAATGTCGTCCAGATAAGGTGCTACTGCAATACCCCTTGGTCTTAGAACCGCTAGAAGGGACCCTAGCACCCTTGTGAAAATCCTTGGATGATATTTGTGGATAGGAATATGTAGATACGCATCCTTTAAATCCACGGTAGTCATAAATTGACCCTCCTGGATTGTAGGTAAAATTGTTCGAATGGTTTCCATTTTGAACGATGGAACTCTGAGAAATTTGTTTAGAATTTTTAAATCCAGAATTGGTCTGAAAGTTCCCTCTTTTTTGGGAACTACAAACAGATTTGAGTAAAACCCCTGACCTTGTTCCACAGTTGGAACTGGGTGTATCACTCCCATCTTTAACAGGTCTTCTACACAATGTAAGAATGCCTGTCTCTTTATTTGGTTTGAAGATAAGTGAGACATGTGGAACCTTCCCCTTGAGGGTAGTTCCTTGAATTCCAGAAGAAAACTCTGAGAGACTATTTCTAGTGCCCAGGGATTTAAACATCTCTTGCCCAAGCCTGAGCAAAGAGAGAGAGTCTGCCCCCTACAAGATCCGGTCCCGGATCGGGGGCTACCCCTTCATGCTGTTTTGGTAGCAGCAGCAGGCTTCTTGGCCTGTTTACCCTTGTTCCAGCCTTGCATTGATTTCCAAGCTGGTTTAGTCTGGGAAGCGTTACCCTCTTGTCTAGAGGCTGCCGAGTTGGAAGCCGGTCCGTTCCTGAAATTGCGAAAGGAACGAAAATTGGACTTATTCTTAGCCTTGAAAGGTTTATCTTGTGGGAGGGCATGGCCCTTTCCCCCAGAGATGTCTGAAATAATCTCTTTCAATTCTGGCCCAAAAAGGGTCTTACCCTTGAAAGGGATATTAAGCAATTTTGTCTTGGAAGATACATCCGCCTACCAAGACTTTAGCCAGAGCGCTCTGCGCACCACAATTGTAAACCCTGAATTTTTCGCCGCTAACCTCGCTAACTGCAAGACGGGGTCTAAAATAAAGGAATTAGCTAACTTAAGTGCGTGAATTCTGTCCATGACTTCCTCATATGGAGTCTCCCTACTGAGCGACTTTTCCAGTTCCTCGAACCAGAACCACGCCGCTGTAGTGACAGGAATAATGCACGAAATAGGTTGAAGGAGGTAACCTTGCTGTACAAAAATCTTTTTAAGCAAACCCTCCAATTTTTTATCCATAGGATCTTTGAAAGCACAATTGTCCTCAATAGGAATGGTTGTGCGCTTGGCTAGAGTAGAAACCGCCCCCTCGACCTGAGGGACTGTTTGCCATGTGTCCTTCCTGGGGTCGACCATAGGGAACAATTTCTTAAATATAAGGAGGGACAAAAGGTATGCCTGGCTTCTCCCACTCCTTATACACTATGTCCGCCACCCGTTTAGGTATCGGAAAAGCATCAGGGTGCACCGGGACCTCAAGGAACTTGTCCATCTTGCACAATTTTTCTGGGATGACCAGATTGTCACAATCATCCAGAGTAGATAGCACCTCCTTAAGTAATGCGCGGAGATGCTCTAATTTAAATTTAAAAGTCACAACATCAGGTTCTGCCTGCTGAGAAATTCTTCCTATCAGAAATTTCCCCATCTGACAAACCCTCCCTCACTGCCACTTCAGGTTGGTGTGAGGATATGACAGAAAAATTATCATCAGCGCCCTCCTGCTCTACAGTGTTTAAAACAGAGCAATCGCGCTTTCTCTGAAATGCTGGCATTTTGGATAAAATATTAGCTATGGAGTTATCCATTACTGCCGTCAATTGCTGCATAGTAACAAGCATTGGCGCGCTAGAAGTACTAGGGTTCGCCTGCGCGGGCATAACTGGTATAGACACAGAAGGAGATGATGTAGAACTATGTCTACTTCCTTCATCCGAGGAATCATCCTGGGCAACTTTACAATTTGTGACAGTACTGTCCTTACTTTGTTTGGACGCTATGGCACAATTATCACACATATTTGAAGGGGGAACCACATTGGCTACCATACATACAGAACATGATCTATATGAAGGTACAGACATGTCCAACAGGCTTAAACTGGTTAATAAAGCACAAAAACCATTTTAAAACAAAACCGTTACGGTCTCTTTAAATGTTAAACAGGGCACACTTTATTACTGAATATGTGAAAAACTATGAAGGAATTATCCAATCTTTACCAAATTTTCACCACAGTGTCTTAATGCATTCAAAGTATTGCACCCCAATTTTCAAGCTGTTAACCCTTAAAATGTTGAAACCGGAGCCGTTTACAATTTTAACCCCCTTACAGTCCCAGCCACAGCCTTTGCTGCGACTTCACCAATCCCAGGGGGGTATATGATACCAAATGAAGCCTTCTAGGAACGTTTTTAGTGGATTTCAGACCCTCACACATGCAGCTGCATGTACTGTACTCAAAAGTAACTGCGCAGTAATGGCGCGAAAATGAGGCTCTGCCTACTACAGAGAAGGGCCCTTCCTGACTGGGAAGGTGTCTTAACAAGTGCCTGGTGCTAAAAACGTTCCCCAATGTTATAAAAGTGTGAAATTCAACTTCAAACTGCATATAATACTTAAATAAAGCAATCGATTTAGCCCCTAAAAGTGTCTACCAGTTTATAGCCCATAATAAGCCCTTTATTCTGTTTGAGACTAAGAAAATGGCTTACCGATCCCCATGAGGGAAAAATGACAGCCTTCCAGCATTACACAGTCTTGTTAGAAAAATGGCTAGTCATACCTTGAGCAGAAAAGTCTGCAAACTGTTCCCCCCAACTGAAGTTCTCTCATCTCAACAGTCCTGTGTGGGAACAGCAATTGATTTTAGTTACTGCTGCTAAAATCATACTCCTCTTTCAAACAGAACTCTTCATCTCTTTCTGTTTCAGAGTAAATAGTACATACCAGCACTATTTTAAAATAACAAACTCTTGATAGAAGAATAAAAAACTACAACTAAACACCACAAACTCCTCACCATCCCCGAGGAGATGCTACTTGTTCAGAGCGGCAAGGAGAATGACTGGGGGGGCGGAGCCTGGGAGGGACTATATGGACAGCTCTTGCTGTGTGCTCTCCTTGCCTTTCCCTGTGGGGGAGGAGAATATCCCACAAGTAATGGATGACGCCGTGGACCGGACACACCAATGTTGGAGAAAAGATACATAAAACCTTTATTGAGGGGTACAATTAAAATAAAATGGGACCCACTTAAAAACACTCTCCATAGAAGATAAATATATATCATAGAAGTTGTGGAGAGTATAAACTGCAGGGAAACAAATCCCAGAAGACAAAACGGGGGCTACAAATGAGACCTTATAGTAATAGGGCACTTATGCTGCAAAGTCCTAATGACACAAAATGTCAGTAGCACTAAATACAAAGACAGCTATGGAAACAAATAATTGTGATACTCTCAGAACAAAAGTTTTATTTATGGAGCTCTTATGTGTTAAAATGCTGCATATGCAAAGCTAAAGAAGCATAGATTATTATAACAGCTGGGGGTAGCAGGTTGGTGTCTTATGTATTTATAAGGGTCGCCAACCCTTTATATATCTTTAGATTCAGTATCAGTACATAGCACCATTACTCATAACATTTGAATCCCAAGTTTTGAGGATTGATTAAAGAGATAAAGATTTCCACAAAACATAATAAGTAGTGCCATTGGTTTCCCTTGTTTTTGATAGGATTACACACTGTAACTTATTGGTTTACCAAGCAATTAAGACATTAAGGGGCCCATTTATCAAGCTCCGTATGGAGCTTAAAGGGCCGTGTTTCTGGCGAGAATACGATTGGGTTGATTGACATCCCCTGCTGGCAGCCAATTGGCCGCGAATCTGCAGGGGGCGGCGTAGCACCAGCAGTTCACAAGAGCTGCTGGTGCAATGCTGAATGCGAAGAGCGTATTGCTCTCCGCATTCAGCGATGTCTGTCGGCCCCTAAACCTCACTCACTGAGAGCTGTCTCTACTTCCTGGACAACAGATGAACCAGATGTGCATTGTGGCTGTTTACCGTATACAGTACTGCTCTGAAGCACTATACGTGGATATTAAAACTTAGGCTGAATAAAAATAAAAAAAATAAAAAAATGTTTATCTGCTTTACCTAAAAAACAAAACAGTTCTGTTTGCGGGCAGTGACATGCCACACAAGCATATGTTTATGTTTCCGCAAAGGATCATCCATATTTTATTTAAAAAAAGTAAATTCATATAAAAATGTTGTATTTTAAATGTAACAAAAGAATAAATTACTTTAAATGTCCCTTTAAAAGGCATTTAAAACAGTATTATTTTATACTGACCATCATTTCTTGGTAATGCTTGAAAGAGTAGGTTTGTTTGTAGCTTTTATATATTTATCCTTGACTAGCACCTAAAAATACAATAAAAGAAAACAGTAGCATAAAAAAACAAAACATTTTATCTTAGATGCTTAGACAACATTCTTGTCACTAAAAAAAAAGTATTTTTGTTTGTTTTCAGGTCAAAATTGGTCCACTATTATGGAAGAAATCACCCTATATACTCTGTTGCATATTTGTCTAAGTTTACTTGTTATGTTATTATATAGAATATTTTAAGTTACGTTTGTTAATAATAAAAGGAAATCAGGCATGTTATGGACCTTTTGCTATGCAAATTAGCACTTACAGGCTGCATTAGGCTGCTATTGCGATAATACTAGAGATATTCTTACTGTGTTGGATGCTATTTTTTCTCATCTTCCTCACTGTGGTGACATGAAGACTACATCTTAGATTGATTTATTTTTTATCTGTACGAACTCTTGATGTTGATATCACACTTGTACAATTCAATTATGTGATAATATACTCTCTGATGTATTGTTATTAGACTTTGTATACGTCTTCAATAAAAATAATTAAAAAATGAATTTTCTTGTCTAGACATTCTATATTATGCTTTTAGATTCTGTTATGGCAGTTGGTGTAATGCTCGTGGGATATTCCACTATCAGACCAAACTCGGCCAATAGTCTTCTTATCCCGGCGTCAATCTGGAATGATAGGGAATATCCCAGAGCAGAGAAAATTCGCGAAATGAGGAAAACAGTACTAACAATATGCAGGGTAGTCTTTGGAGGCAGCAGGTAGGAATCAGCGGTTAGGCAGTTCAAGGGTAAACCACTTGAAGGACTGGAAACAGACAGGATAGTTTTTAACGGCAACAGGCTGGAAATCAGCGGTTAGGCAGTTCAAGGGTAAACCACTTAAAGGACTGGAAAATAGACAGGATAGTCTCTGACGGCAACAGGTAGGGAATCCAGCGGTAAGGCAGTTCAAGGGTAAATCAATAGAATGGTCAGGCTACCAGAGTTCGGCAACAGAATTGCAATCCAATATTTTAGGGTTAAGGCAAGCAGAGTATTCAAAACAGGCAGAGTTCATCAACAGTAAAGAAATCCAGCAATTCAGGGGTTAAGGCAAGCAGCATAGTCAAACAGACAGAGTTCAGCAACAGAGAATCAATACAGCAATTTAGCATAAAGATATACAGCACCCAGGAGCACAGGTGAGAGAGACTGAGGCCTTTAAATCGTGAAGACAGGGCAGGCGGTGATGATGTCATCACTGTGCTGCAGTTACACTGTCGTATCCCAAGCAACAGTAGTGCCTGTGTCCGTAAGCAGTGTGACAGTTGGAATATCAACTGTGACAAAATCATGCACACAGAATCATGGACTGAGATTGTGCTACCCACAACATTGAGGTACGACAATATCCCCAGTCTCCAATCTCAAGCCAGATGAATGGTAACATCATGGTTATAGTTATGGCTAGTTCTAGGGCTAATGCCTTGGGTGCTAGAGAAGGCTTCAACACATTCAAAAGTAATGCTTTGCAGTCCACTCTGGTTAATGGAAGTTGAAAGGATGTAAAGGACAAGGTCAAAAACCACTTCTGAATGTGTGTGATCTTCAAACCCTCAGACGTCACTGTCTCAAAAACCATCATGAGTCTGTAATGGATATCCAGACATAAGCTTGGGAATACTTTGGTAAACCTTTGTCAGTCAACACCATTCACCGCTGCATCCACAGATGCAAGTTAAGGCTTTACTATGCAAAGCAGAAGCCATACATTAAAACAGTCCAGAAACGCCGCTGACTTCTCTGGGCTCGGCCTCATCTGAGATGGACAGTAGCACAGTGGAATCGGGTTTTGTGATTTGACGAGTCAACATTTCAAATAGTTTTTGGGAAAAACAGTCATTGTGTTCTCCGGGCCAAAGAGGAAAAAGACCATCCAAGCTGTTATCAACATCAGCTCCAAAAGCCAGCGTCTGTCATGGTATGGGGGTGTGTCAGTGCCCATGGCATGGTTAACTTGCACATCTGAGGGCACCATTAATGCAGAAAGATATGTATACATTTTGGAGCAATATATGCTGCCATCCAGACGTTGTCTTTTCCAGGGACGTTCCTGCATTTTCCAGCAGGACAACGCCAAACCACATTTTGACCGGATTACAAGCGCATGGTTGCGTTAGCAGAGAATACGGCTGCTAGCATGGCCTGTTTGCAGTCCTGACCTGTCTATGATTGAGAATGTGTGGCGCATTATGATGAAGCACAAAATAAGGCAACGAAGGACCCGTACAGCTGAGCAGCTGAAGACATGCATAATGGATGAATGAGGGAAAATTCTGCTTGCTAAACTTAACCAACTGGTGTCTTCAGTGCTTAAACGCTTAATAAGTATAGTAAAAATACATTAAATTCACAAGTAAAACATCAAATAATGTGTTTTCAATAAAGTACAAGGTAAATTGAATTTTCAAATGATTTTTTTTGTTTGTTTTTTTTTTTGTTGCATTTTCCATACTGTCCCAACTTTTTCTGAATTGGTAAGAAAATGGAAAGGGGAGATCCACCTAAGCATACACAAATAGCACTCCAGAGTCCAGAAAAATTGGCAATTGTTAATTCGCAACAGGATAAATATCAAATGGTCATGGGTAAGGTACTAAGACTCTAAAATTTAAAATATAGCTTTTATTAAGATAAAACTAAAAAACAGGGTTCGTATTAAAATTACACCCTGGGACAAGATAGAGAGTGATTGTTATTGCTTATACTGATAATATAATAGTATTAAATGGTCTCCTTGATATAATAAATGAACAATAAATGTGTTCCAAACCTGAAATTGAATCACTAGCAGCAGTATATCGCTAGAGATATGATTGGTGCATACAATAGCAGGCAGGAGTAACAGTCTGGGCACTTATTAGTCTATAAATGGTCAGTATAAAGTCCATAAACCAACACAAAAATTATTGTAATCTAAATGTGGAAGTTTAAACTCAAAGTTGCCACAATTGAACATACATCACTATAAATATATAAGTGATGTATTTTGGCAAATAAAGTTCATATCTGCATATCCACATGAGTGTTTGGAAGCATAGTAGTCTCCCATTTAAAGGGGCAGTCAAGTCCAAAAAAAACTTTCATGATTTAAATAGGGAATATAATTTTAAACAACTTTCCAATTTACTTTTATCACCAATTTTGTTTTGTTCTCTTGGTATTCTTAGTTGAAAGCTAAACCTAGGAGGTTTATATGCTAATTTCTTAGACCTTGAATACTGCCTCTAATCTGAATGCATTTTGACCACTAGAGGGCATAAGTTCATGTGTTTCATATAGATAACATTGAGCTCATACACGTGAAGGTACCCTGGAGTGAGTACTGATTGGCTAAAATGCAAGTCTGTCAAAACAACTGAAACAAGGGGGTAGTTTGCAGAGGCTTAGATACAAGGTAATCACAGAGGTAAAAAGTGTATTTCTATAACAGTGTTGGTTATGCAAAACTGGGGAATGGGTAATAAAGGGATTATCTTTCTTTTGAAACAACAAAAATGCTGGTGGAAAATCTCTCTTATGTAACCCCAGAAGAATCTCTGTGAGCAGTTACTAGATAAGTACACTGTACAAATATGCCAGATATAGTGGGGAATAAGCGCTGGTACGTAATGCAGTATACATAAACTAAGGGTTAGCTCAAGGGTTCAATGTTGATGCGTAACTACACAAATCGGCGTTCTTAGTGTATATGTGCAGTAAATTACTGAATTATATTGTAATAGTAATATATTACAGGCGTCCCAAGTCCTAAAATATGTGCCTTATCAGAATTAAATCACTAGCAACATTGCATTGCTAGAGACGTGATTGGTGCATACATTATCAGGCAAAGGTAACATTGGGGTTAGTACCAGGTTTGCAAACCAGCACAATTATGATCTTAAATATGCGAGATTGAGCTCCGAATTACCACAATTGAACATGAATCACTATAATGTAAAGTGATATATAGGGGAATATAATTCCACAGCTAAAATCTATATATCCATATAAGGATTGGGAGCATAGTGCCAACCTCCCGTTTTTATACAGGGCACATAAAGTTAACACGAGATCAAGGTGACCGCTCTTATATAGCCACAGATACTCTCTTGAGACAGTTCTTGTGTAACTGCACAATATGTAGATATGCCAAGTGTAATAAGGACATTGAGTGCTGATGCGTTATGCGCTACACATAAGCTAAGAGTTAGCTCATAAATTAAGTATAGATACGTAACCACATAAACCGGCAACCGTTGTTAAACTTGCAGGAGATAAATGCAGTATGTTATTATAGTAATGATGTATTGCAGGCATCCCAAACCCTACAAGCCCAGAAAGGGACTCTATGTTCAGTATCAGTAACGGTATAGGTAGACCATTAAGCAATCAAAAGTAATGAGATCACGCTACTCGTGCCTCCAGGACGCTAACCTAAAACACAGGAGTTCCCTAGACTCCTCACCAAAACCCTAATATGTTTCGCCGCTGATCGGCTTTGTCAAAGGGTGCGCGCGAGGCGCACGATGATGAGTTTTTATACTGTCATCTAGTGAAGCCCAACCTACTTAGTGATGTAATATGAGTGGGCGGTTCTTATCAAATGACGGATCGCAACTTATACACTACCAAGGATATTATTACTCAATAGTATGAATACTTTAACAGATTCGGTGATACATACAACTATGCATACAATGATATAGGGTGTGTGATTAGTCCTGACAAAAAAAAAATGTGTGCTGTGACATGAGCTTACGATCAAATAAATCAAGTTAAATCATTTGAGACAGTGGGGCCTATCTATCAAGCTCTGTTAAATAGAGGCCAGTGTATGTGACATGAGTGACAGAGACACAGTGAGAGCGTGGCTATAAAATAGAGAAATTAAAAATGAAAAGTAATAAGTGTTAGAAAATAAATAAAAGGTGACAAAAAACTAGTGGGATTCAATGAATACCCACTGATGTCAAATTTAAATAATATTTTGAGCGTGATAAGATCATAATGTGAATGACACTTACAAATACTATATTGTTGTGTCATAGAGAAGCTGTGCACTAACTTTCAATGTGAATAGTGTGCATCTTATAGTTGCGGTATTACTACCGATATTATAACATCAGTGCATATATGGTGTGTAGTAAACGTGCTTTATATCAGTGTATGAATTAAAATGGTTTTGTTGTAAAAATATATAGTAAATATTACAATGTGCATTATGTACACCCTTAGGGTACAGTGTTACTGGCAATATTGTAACACCAGTATCTTGGTATCCCATCATAATGGTTAAGATAGAGGGTTTTCGTTTTAATCAGTCTGGTATTATTAAAAGAAGACCCAACCCATAAGTATACTCAAGATGGATGTAGGCATAATTGGGGACACTAGTGTTGGTCATGTTTATAGAAATGGTTCGAAGTTATTCTGTTCATTTAGTCCGAATGGTTGGACTGAATTCAGTAAGAATATCCATCTACTTTCAGCCTTTAATAATGCTTGTTCTGTATTTCCTCCTCTTATACCCCAGTCAACTTTTTGTATACCCCAAATCAGATTATTTGGATTTGTGGGTTTGCAAGAAGTGTCTGGCGACTGAAGTAATGGTTTTGCCCG
This sequence comes from Bombina bombina, assembly GCF_027579735.1. Taxonomy (NCBI): domain Eukaryota; kingdom Metazoa; phylum Chordata; class Amphibia; order Anura; family Bombinatoridae; genus Bombina; species Bombina bombina. The sequence goes on from NC_069502.1 coordinate 1,070,283,652, forward strand.
CCTGTCTATCTTTGTCCGCATTCTTAATGTTTCTCCGATGTTCTTGTAATCTGACTCTGATTCTTCTGGTGGTCATACCTACATAGAATTTTTTGCAGTTACATTGAAGAACATAGATTACACCTTCAGTTTTACAATCTATGTGAGCCTTGATTTCATGTATCTTAACCCACTTGTATCCTATCTCCCAATATAGTTGACAATAGGTGGTTAGATTGCAAAACATGCCAATGTTCTTGTAAGATGTTAATAACTTCTGTTGTTTTAGAGTTATATGTAGTAATAAATCTGACTACTTATTGTGTATCTTTTTGTTGTTGTTTAGAATTCAGCAATTGTAGTCTCTGGGTAAGTTTTCCTCTATACTCAGCTTTTTTTTTTTATAGATCTTTTACTATAAGCTCTTTGGAGCAATCTGTTTTTTTTAATTATTTTGCTCTCATTTGGTACATCTCTGCTGTTGAGCAATTCCCCTATTGGGAGTCATTTCACTGTATTCGGAGCATGGGCACTGGTACTATGCAGAATACTGTTAGTGGCTGTGGATTTCCCAAATAAATCTGTGCTTAGGGTACCATCATCGTTTATGATTTCCAAATCCAGAAAATATATTTTGGTTTTGCTAGCTTCATGTGTTAATTTGATGTTTAGATCATTCTGGTTAAGGTGTTTAAGAAATATATCAAGTTCCTCTTTAGTGCCTTCCCACAGGAAGAGCACGTCATCTATATAGCGTAGCCATATAGGTATTTTATTAATATATTCTTCGTTAGTATCTGAGAAAACAAAATTCTGGTCCCACCAGCCTAAGAAAAGGTTGGAGTAAGAAGGTGCACATGCGGTGCCCATAGCAGTTCCCCTTGTTTGTAGGTAGAAGGCATGGTCAAACGTGAAGAAGTTATGATGTAATACAAAACTCAATAGTCTCAAAATAAATTCATCATGTTCAGTTTCTTCTTCTGATCCCCTTTGTGGAAAGCTTTTAATGGCTCTGAGTCCCAATTCGTGATGTATACTCGTATAGAGGGACTTAACATCTGCCGTCACTATCCAGGTATCTTTATCCACAAATATCCAGTTATCCAGTTGCTTAAGTACATCGGTGGTGTCTTTCACACAGGAAGGTAGTTGGAATAGATATTCTCTTAACCTCAAATCAACGAACTGACTGGCTTTTTCAGTTAAGCAGTTAATGCCCGACACTATCGGGCGCCCTGGTGGGTGTTGTAGATCTTTATGAACTTTGGGTATCAGATAAAATGTAGCTACTGTTGGTTTAGTTAGCTTCAGGAATTTCATTTCTTTAGAAGTTAGGAGTCCATTGTGTTTGGCTGTTTCAATGATGTTCACATATTTTTGTAAGAATTCATCTGATGGATTATAACTTAGCTTCTTATAGCATTTGTTATCTCTCAGTTGTTTTTCAGCTTCTTGTACATATTTATTGATTGGCCAAATCACAATGTTCCCTCCTTTATCTGAATTAAGTATAATCACTCCATTTTTTCATGTCTTGAAGGGCTTGGAATTCAGGTTTTGATAAATTTTGGATAGTCCAGTTCTCTTTAAAATTCAATATTTTATTACAGACCACTTCATTGAAAACTTCCAATTGTGGACAATTATTAGTTTAGCCATGTATTGAGACTTGTTTTTGATATTATCTATCAAGTTTGGTTCTCTTTTCGGTTCATTGTCAGTTAGCAGTTCTTCAAGGGTTTCAAGAGAATTTCTCTCATCTTCAGACCAATTTGAGGTTTCATCCTCCATATTTGTATGGTCTCTAGCGTTAGTATACATTCTTTTGAGTGCAATCTTTCTCAAAAATAACTGAAAATCTTTTATAATATCAAATTTGTCTCCTTTAGATGTAGGGAAAAATGACATGCCTTTAGAAAGTACATTTTTGTGGTCTTGTGTTAGAATCTTATGAGAAAGATTAATTATTCTCATTGTTTCATCCTTAATTCTGAGAACGGACTCGGATCCCTTTTGTATGGTTTACAATTCTTGCATTCTGATTTCTTGTGAGGTTGAGTTTTGTTCTTCTTTTGTCTTTTTGGTTTGCCTCCTACCTCTTCTTGTATGCTTGGTTCGGAAGAGGCACTTTCTTCTTAAAAAAATTCTCTCTCTTTCTGCGAGTCATTCTATTGTTGCTGTTACTTTCTATGTTAGACATTTGTAGTTCTGAATCAGATTCAAGGGTATCTTGTTCTTCCCCTTCTGTATCCGAGACATCACTTTGTACAATATTGACTCTAGGTTTCTCTTTATTATAGTTTGCTCTTTTTTTCCCCATGTATAAACTTTTTTGTTCGCATAATCAGTTTTATCACGACTCAATTTGCCCTGTTTAGTTTGTTTAACCCCTTAATGACGGACCATTTTTCAATTTTCTTACCCTTAATGACAATGGCTATTTTTACATTTCTGCAGTGTTTGCGTTTAGCTGTAATTTTCCTCTTACTCGTTTACTGTACCCACACATTATATACCGTTTTTCTCGTCATTAAATGGACTTTCTAAAGATACCGTTATTTTCATCATATCTTATAATTTACTAAAAAAAAAAAGATAAAATATGAGGAAAAAATGGAAAAAAACACACTTTTTCTAACTTTGACCCCCAAAATCTGTTACACATCTACAATCACCAAAAAACACCCATGCTAAATAGTTTATAAATTTTGTCCTGAGTTTAGAAATACCCAATGTTTACATGTTCTTTGCTTTTTTTGCAATTTATGGGGCAATAAATACAAGTAGCACTTTGCTATTTCCAAACCACTTTTTTTCAAAATGAGCGCTAGTTACTTTGGAACCCTGATATCTGTCAGGAATCCCTGAATATCCCTTGACATGTATATATTTTGTTTTAGAAGACATCCCAAAGTATTGATCTAGGCCCATTTTGGTATATTTCATGCCACCATTTCACCGCCAAATGCGATAAAAAAAAAAAAAAGTTCACTTTTTCACAAATTTTGTCACAAACTTTAGGTTTCCCACTGAAATTATTTACAAACAGCTTCTGCAATTATGGCACAAATGGTTGTAAATGCTTCTCTGAGATCCCCTTTTTCAGAAATAACAGACTTATATGGCTTTGTGGTTGCTTTTTGGTAATTAGAAGGCCGCTAAATGCCGCTGCGCACCACACATGTTTTATGCCCAGGAGTGAAGGGGTTAATTAGGGAGCTTGTAGGGAGCTTGTAGGGTTAATTTTAGCTTTAGTGTAGTGTAGTAGACAACCCCAAGTATTGATCTAGGCCCATTTTGGTATATTTTATGCCACCATTTCACCGCCAAATGCGAGCAAATAAAAAAAAAAACTTTACATTTTTCACAATTTTAGGTTTCTCACTGAAATTATTTACAAACAGCTTGTGCTATTATGGCAGAAATTGTTGTAAAAGCTTCTCTGGGATCCCCTTTGTTCAGAAATAGCAGACTTATATGGCTTTGGCGTTGCTTTTTGGTAATTAGAAGGCCGCTAAATGCTGCTGCGCACCACACGTGAATTAGGCCCAGCAGTGAAGGGGTTAAATTAGGTAGCTTGTAGGGAGCTTGCAGGGTTAATTTTAGAGATCAGCCTCCCACCTGACACATCCCACCCCCTGATCCCTCCCAAACAGCTCTCTTCCCTCCCCCACCCCACAATTGTTACCGCCATCTTAAGTACTGGCAGAAAGTCTGCCAGTACTAAATAAAAGAGTTTTTTTTTTTTTAAATAAAAATTATAAAATATTTTAGTTGTGATGGACCCCTGCCTTAGCACCAACCTCCCTGATCCCCCCCTCCAGCTCTCTAACCCTCTCCCCTACCTAATTACCGCCATCTTGGGTACTGGCAGCTGTCTGCCAGTACCCAGTTTGGCCCCACAAACCAAACTATTTAAATTTTATTTATAACTTTTTTATTTGTATTTTTAATTATTTCTGTAGTGTAGCAGCCCCCCCCCCCACAATACCCCCACCCCCTCCCCCTCCCAGATCCTTTTATATGTAAAAAAAAAAAACTTTTTTTTTAAACTTTTTTTTAACTTTTTTTTTCCCCCTTCCTTCATTGGTGTCAGTGTGGCTAATGCGCGCACGTGCACGCGCATACGCGTGCACGCGCATGTGTGCGCGCATCGTGCACTCGCGCGCACATCGTGCACGCGCGCGCACACGCTCCCTCCTCCCACCGGGCAAAGGCACCATCGGCACCATCACTACCGGTGCAGAGAGGGCCACAGAGTGGCTCTCTCTGCATCGGAGGCTTGTAAAGGGGTATTGCAGGATGCCTCCATATCGAGGCATCACTGCAATACCCTCAGAGCTGCTGGAAGTGATTGTGATCACTTCCAGCACTCTGTTAGACAACTGACGTACCAGGTACGTCCATTGTCATTAACTGCTTGTTAATGCATGACGTACCTGGTACGTCAGTTGTCATTAAGGGGTTAATCTCTTGTTCGTATTTATCTAGTTCTTTTTAGAATTTTTTGTATGACATGTCAAATTCTTTAAGCGTTTTGAAATCTTTGAGTTTAATATTTAGTTCTTGTATCTGGGCTTCTAGAATTTTGTATTCTGATTTGTCATGTTTAATTAGGATTTGCATCAATTTTTCAGAGCATTCGGAGAGTGCCTCTTCCCATTCTGTGCTCAAATCGGTGTTGTGAAACTCGAAGGCAGGAAATAACTGGATCCTCAATCCCCTTGGTATAAGTTTCAATTCAATATATTTTTCAAAAAAATGGTGGTTCCACCATAATTTGTCTTGTTTATGCATAATTTTATGAATTTCCCTCAGGGATTGGTTCATCATATCTTCAGTATTATTTGGGCTTGTGGATGGATTTTGAAAAACTTTGTTAAAATCTGCTTGTCTTTTTTGTTGTCTTGAGTACCTATCTTGTTCCCATTTAGTTGACATATTTGATAATAATAGTATAATCCTTGTTTAAGTCGTTACCCGTGTGCTCTATTGGTAGAAACACCTAATTATCAGGTGCAAGATTAGCAAATAGATATAAGAAACCAATGGCACTACCTTAAATGTTTAGAGACTACTGCCCTATTTATGAAATCCACAATATTGTCACTCTAGATTAAAGGGGAGGCGCTTTGTATGATACTTATTGATAAGAAAATGGAAGTGGGAGATCCACATAAGCATACACAAATAGCACTCCAGAGTCCAGAAAAAGCGTTAAGCGAAAAATTGTCAATTGTTAATTCGCAACAGGATAAATATCAAATGGTCATGGGTAAGGTACTGAGACTCTAAAATTTAAAATATAACTTTTATTAAGATAAAACTAAAAAACAGGGTTCATATTAAAATTATGCCCTGGGGCAAGATAGAGAGTGATTGTTATTTAATCTACAGTGACAATATTGTGGATTTCATAAATAGGGCAGTAGTCTCTAAACATTTAAGGTAGTGCCATTGGTTTCTCATCTCTATTTTCTGAAATGGGGTTGTATATATGATTATATATAGGTAAAGAGATATATATATATATATATATATATATATATATATATATATATATATAATTTTTAAAAATAGAACATATTCCCATATGTGAAGAACATTGGAATGTGAAATATTTAAAGTAAATGCACAGTTAAACATTTTATTAAATATGAATATTGCATAACAATGATTTTACATGTATTCAGCTACTTGACTGCAAAGGGCTCCAATGCACATATATATATATATATATATATATATATATATATATATATATATATATATATATATATATATATATATATATATATATATATATATATATATATATATATATATATATATATGAGTTTGTGCATATGGCTGTAAATACATATATAAATACATATGTACATACAATACACATGCATACATTTATAGATATGTTTATGTATTTCTGTGTTAAAGGAATATAAAAACTAAAAACTTTTTTTCATTCGTTCAAAACTTCATCATATAATAAAGCTATTTGTTGTAATTTTAATAGTAAAAATAATGTGCATTGCCATCATTACTACGCATGTGAATACCATAAATTACAAGTATGCATGCGATCAGGGCCGTCTTTAATATTGACTGGACCCTGTGCAAAAATTTTCTTGCCCCCCCCCCATGCAATTTCGCTCTCCACCCCAACATCCCAAAAAACAACTAAATCATTTTTAAAAAAAATTACCCAGCAGTGGATTATCCACTGCTGAGCTAATCATTTTAAAAAATGAAATAAATTGCAATATGTGAAACTGGACCTAAGCAGTACTAATAAGTAAATAAATACATAAATTCCTCCACTGTGGATTCATTTAATATTCTTTTGAATGTGATTCTGGTGTGAGGTTAGCTGCTTAAAGATATTTAGGGCAGCCAACAGGAGCAAAGCAAGGTAAAGACTGAAGAGGAAGCATGGAGGTGCAGTATAAGTTTACTGACTGGAAAAGCAGAACTACTATGGGAAGCCGTAAAATCTGAGACAGAGAGAAAACAAAAATTATAAAAATAAACCTTACATTAATGTGTAAAGTATCAGCATGACATTATACATCAGCCACAGCAGCACATGTCCCTTCTTTGCTAGGAACAAGTTCCCTCTCACCTTGCACTAGACAATGCTGCATGGGGAGGGGTGTGTGTGTGCACTCACTTATTCTTCCCACTGACACCTCTCTACAAAGCACTGTTCCCCTAACAAACTTCAGTTAGTTGATCTTAGGGCCACAGCAGAAAGAGCAGGGCTAAGGGGACCAGCAGACTGGATGCTGTCTGTCCAAGGCTGCATGGATACAGTGTGAGATGAGTCACACAGCCTCAAGACTGAAGAGAGCAGTGCACAGATGCTCAAATCCTCACGTGCCTGCCGCTCCAGCTTTCTGCTGCATGCGCCTACAGTCAGCCCTACCCAGAAACAATCCCCACCACCAGAGCAGTTACCTGGTAACAGTGGTAACCCCAGTAGGACCTTTTATGATGCAGAGGGAATGGCTGGATGCCGAGTTAGGGCTTAGCATTCAGTGCTGTACAGTGCACATCTAAAACAGCACATGGCACTAGCTTGGCATATCACATGACACTGACACGGTCTGGCACAGTTTAAAAAAAAATATATATATAAGCAGAGTACTTTTGACTGTGACAGTATTAGCACTGAATGTGTGTGTTGCCCATGTCACATCAGCAGTCTGGTATGAACCATAAAAAAAAAGGACTCTTGGGCCCCTCAACAGAAACTGGGCCCTGGGCAGCTACCCTTTTGCCCAGTGTTAAAGACCATCCTGCATGCGATGTACACTGAATTTAATATGAAAATTAACCCTGCCATACGCTTCACAATTTGGGGGGGGGGGGGATTCATTTACATAAACTATGTCTACTTTTATGGGCAGTCATTGACGCTTGTGTCATGATAAATTATACTTAAAAATGAAGGTATGTAAAATCTTTCGGCTAGATTACGAGTTTTGCAGTAAAGTGAAAAAGCAGTGTTAACAGGTCCTAACGCTGCTTTTTCACGCCCGCCGCTATTACGAGTCTTGTAGGTACAACTGTCCCGCACACTTTTTTGGCCTTACCACAAATCAACTTACGCAATTTGCGTATAGTCTATTTTCAATGGGACTTCCATAGCGCCGGTATTACGAGCTTGTCCTGGAAGGCCAAAAAGTGAGCGGTACAGCCTATCCCGCAAGATTCCTAACGCATTTTAAAGTCAGTAGTTATGAGTTTTACACTACAAAGCTGTAGCATAAAACTCATAACTAAAGTGCTAAAAAGTACACTAACACCCATAAACTACCTATTAACCCATAAACCGAGGCCCTCCCGCATTGCAAACACTAAAATAAAATAATTAACCCCTAATCTGCCGCTCCGGACATCGCCACCACTAAAATAAACATATTAACCCCTAAACCGCCGCACTCCCGCCTCACAAACATTAGTTAAATATTATTAACACCTAATCTGCCATCCCTAACATCGCCGCCACCTACCTACATTTATTAACCCCTAATCTGCCGCTTCCAATGTCGCTGCCACTATATTATATTTATTAACCCCTAAACCTAAGTCTAACCGTAACACCCCCTAACTTAAATATAATTTAAATAAATCTAAATACAAATTACTATCATTACCTAAATAATTCCTATTTAAAACAAAATACCTATAAAATCAACCCTAAGTTAGCTACAATATAACTAATAGTTACATTGTATCTATCTTAGGGTTTATTTTTATTTTACAGGCAAGTTTGTATTTATTTTAACTAGGTAGAATAGTTATTAAATAGTTATTAACTATTTAATAACTACCTAGCTAAAATAAATACAAATTGACCTGTAAAATAAAACCTAACCCAAGTTACACTAACACCTTACACTATACTACAATTAAATAAATTACCTAAATTAAATACAATTAACTAAATTAAATTAGCTAAATTACAAAAAAAAAAAAAAAAAACCCACTAAATTACAGGGGCCTTTTGCGGGGGGGGGGGGGGGGGCCTTTTGCTGGGCATTGCCCCAAAGAAATCAGCTCTTTTCACCTGTAAAAAATATACAAACAACCCCCCCAACAGTAAAACCCACCACCCACACAACCAAACCCCCAAATAAAAGCCTAACTAAAAAACCTAAGCTCCCCATTGCCCTGAAAAGGGCATTTGGATGGGGATTGCGCTTAAAAGGGCATTTAGCTCTATTGCGGCCCAAAGTCATAACCTAAAAGTAAAACCCACCCAATACACCCTTAAAAAAATCCTAACACTAACCCCCGAAGATTCACTTACTGGGAGAATCTTCATCCAAGCGGCAAGATGTCCTCAACCAAGCCGGCAGAAGTGGTCCTCCAGACGGGCAGAAATCTTCATCCAGACGGCATCTTCTATCTTCATCCTTCCGACACGGAGCGGCTCCATCTTCAAGACATATGGCGCGGAGCATCCTCTTCCAACGACATCTTCTTGCTGAATGAAGGTACCTTTAAGTGACGTCATCCAAGATGGCGTCCCTTAGATTCCAATTGGCTGATAAAATTCTATCAGCCAATCGGAATTAAGGTAGAAAAAATCCTCAGCCAATAGGATTGAACTTCAATCCTACTGGCTGATCCAATCAGCCAATAGGATTGAGCTTGCATTCTATTGGCTGATTGGAACAGACAATAGAATGTGAGCTCAATCCTATTGACAGATTGGATCAGCCAATAGGATTGAAGTTCAATCCTATTGGCTGATTGCATCAACCAATAGGATTTTTTCTAAATAAATTCCGATTGGCTGATAGAATTCTCTCAGCCAATCAGAATCTAAGGGACGCCATCTTGGATGACGTCACAAAGTGAAGGTAAAGTTCGCTGTATTACTATGCACTTATCTGCAATACAGCACAAATCAATGGTACTTTCATTCATGAAAATCTTCAATTTTAGCTCTATTATTAGTTTTAGAATATTTTAACCGCAGTCTAATAAGCCTTCGATTCAACCCGTTTTTTTGTTATTTTTTTAGCTTGTTGGTCACGTTTTAATAACAGCCAATTGACTTCCTGGCCGCTAGGCGGCCTTCATTTGACGTCACCGCTATCTACAAAGCTCTGCGCATGCATTGGCTTCCTTCCTCTCCCTGGAAAACCAAGCGCGGCCCTGTTTAGCGCATGCTTACTGACCAATGATTCTTTCAACAGCAATACGTAGCAGCCTTATGCTGTGTAAATCAAAGACTGACCGATGTTTTGCGCATGCGCAGTAGTTTTCTTAGCCGGGCACGAGCATTGTAGGCAAGTATAGAGCGGGTGGGAACGCTCTATACGTCATCAGCTAAACAGAGAGGAAATGGATCGTGGGCGGAGCTTGTAACGGAACGGTAGGGGAGAAAAACATACATTTATTAACTAAATATGTTAGGTAAAAAAAAAAAGTTAGCGACTGTGGATTTTACAAGGCAATAAATTAAATAATGTTTGCAGAAAGAGAAAACTTTACCTTCATTTTAAAGGTATCTTCATTCAGCAAGAAGACGTTGTTGGAAGAGGATGCTCCGTGCCGGATGTCTTTAAGATGGAGCCGCTCCACGTCGGAAGGATGAATATAGAAGATGCCGTCTGGATGAAGACTTCTGCCCGTCTGGACCACTTCTGACGGCTTCGTTGAGGACATCTTGACGCTTGGATGAAGACTTCTCCCGGTAAGTGAATCTTCGGGGGTTAGTGTTAGGATTTTTTAAGGGTGTATTGGGTGGGTTTTATTTTTAGGTTTGGGCTGCAATAGAGCTAAATGCCCTTTTAAGGGCAATGCCCATCCAAATGCCCTTTTCAGGGCAATGGGGAGCTTAGTTTTTTTTTTAGTTAGGCTTTTATTTGGGGTTTGGTTGTGTGGGTGGTGGGTTTTACTGTTGGGGGGGTTGTTTGTATTTTTTTACAGGTGAAAGACCTGATTTCTTTGGGGCAATGCCCCGCAAAAGGCCTTTTTAAGGGCTATTGGTAGTTTAGTTTAGGCTAGGGTTTTTTTTTTATTTTAGGGGGGGCTTTTTTTATTTTGATAGGACTATAAGATTATGTGTAATTAGTTTAAAGATCTTGTAATTTGTTTTTTATTTTCTGTAATTTAGTGTTTTGTTTTGTAATTTAGCAGATGTAATTTAGTTAATTGTATTTAATTTAGGTCATTTATTTAATGTTGTAGTGTAGTGTTAGGTGTTAGTGTAACTTAGGTTAGGTTTTATTTTACAGGTCAATTTGTATTTATTTTAGCTAGGTAGTTATTAAATAGTTAATAACTATTTAGTAACTATTCTACCTAGTTAAAATAAATACAAACTTGCTTGTAAAATAAAAATAAACCCTAAGCTAGATACAATGTAACTATTAGTTATATTGTAGCTAGTTTAGGGTTTATTTTATAGGTATTTTGTTTTAATTAGGAATTATTTAGGTAATGATAGTAATTTGTATTTAGATTTATTTAAATTATATTTAAGTTAAGGGGTGTTAGACTTAGATTTAGGGGTTAATAAATATAATATAGTGGCGGCAGATTAGGGGTTAATAAATGTAGGTAGGTGGCGGCGATGTTAGGGGTGGCAGATTAGGGGTTAATAATATTTAACTAGTGTGCAGGAGTACGGCGGTTTAGGGGTTAATATGTTTATTATAGTGGCGGCAACGTTGGGGGCGGAAGATTAGGGGTTAATAACATTATGTAGGTGTTGGCGATGTTGTGGGCAGCAGATTAGGGGTTAATAAATATAATGTAGGTGTCGGCGATGTTGGGGCAGCAGATTAGGGGTTCATAAGTATAATGTAGGTGGCGGCGATGTCCGGAGCGGCAGATTAGGGGTTAATAAGTGTAAGATTAGGGGTGTTTAGACTTGGAGTTCATGTTAGGGTGTTAGGTGTAAACACAAAATGTGTTTCCCCATAGGAATCAATGGGGCTGCGTTACTGAGCTTTACGCTGCTTTTTTTCAGGTGTTAGACTTTTTCTCAGCCGGCTCTCCCCATGGATATCTATGGGGAAATTGTGCACGAGCACGTACAACCAGCTTACCGCTGGTATTTGAGTGCGGTATGGAGCACAATTTTGCTCTATGCTCAATTCTTGCCTTTTAACGCCGGGTTTGTAAATACCTGTGATACCAGCGATGTAGGTAAGTGAGCTGTGAGAATAACATGCAAGTTAGCAACGCACCCCTCATAACGCAAAACTCGTAATCTAGCCATTTGTTTTTTAAGAAAAACTCTAGTTATAATATATTGTATTTATAATAGTTATTTTAATCATATTGTTTAATTAGGTTCAAATGTGCATAGTTTTCTAACCCTTTAAAGCCCTTTGCAGCCCTCATATCTTTGAGCCCTTATAACTTTTTTAATGCAGTATTTTTGTTTAATATGTTTTATCAATTATAAGTGTAACTGTACTTTTAAATGTAATTTTTGTGCAACTTGTTTGCCAAGCGTAACAGGCCAGATTATCAGGATTACCTCGGTGAGAGCAGGTTAATAACTATATTTACTATTACTAATCCTCTAATTATTTCACATGTTCAACACTTTATATATCCTATAAATCTGGCCTCTTAGGGGGGCCTCAGACATGTTTGAAAACCCCTGGTATAGAGGAATGCAACCACTGCAAAATCGTACAGCTCCGCTGTGTTCTGCACTTAATGTCAATTGCCCCATGTTTTAAAAACCTATTAAAAACGGGGCACTTTCATTCATCAAACTTTACATTTCACTTGTTTTGTTAAAATATTTACCTTTTAATCTTCAAAGCCGCTCCAGCGCTTCCCCCGTCCGTCGCAAGCCTCTTCATATGTCAAAAATGACGCATCCTCCAATCACGGTGTTGCCTCAGGGAATGATTCCCCTAGGGGGGAAGCCGTGATTGGAGGATGCCGAATTAGTCATTGCTGACATATGAAGTGACGAGCGGCAGGAGGGGGAAATCGATGGAGCGGCTTTCAAGATTAAAAGGTAAGTATTTTAACAAAACAAGTGAAAGTAAAGTTTGATGAATGAAAGTGCCCCTGTTTTTAATAGGGTTTTTAAAAACCGGGAACTGATTCATCAAACTTAACATTCACTTTAAACTGAAGCTTGTCAAGAAGACAATATCACTGATCAGTGAATACACATTGCTTCTTTCACAGTGTGTGAGAATGATTAAAGGGACAGTCAACATAAGAATTTTTGTTGTTTAAAAAGAAAGATAATCCCTTTATTACCCATTCCCCAGTTTTGCATAACCAACACAGTTATAATAATACACGTTTTACCTCTGTAATTATCTTGTATCTAAGCTTCTGCTGACTGCCCCCTTATTTCAGTTCTTTTGACAGACATGCAGTTTAGCCAATCAGTGCTCACTCCTAGGTCACTTTACGTGCATGATCTCAATGTTATCTATATGAAACATGTGAACTAATGCCCTCTAGTGGTCAAAATGTATTCAGATTAGAGGCAGTCTTCAAGGTCTAAGAAATTAACATATGAACCTCCTAGGTTTAGCTTTCAACTAAGAATACCAAGAGAACAAAGCAAAATTGGTGATAAAAGTAAAATTTAGAAGTTGTTTAAAATTGCATGCTCTATTTAAAAATCAAGAAAAAAATTTTTGGACTTGACTGTCTCTTTAAACTCCACGTTGGGAACGCCCAGTGTTGAAGATACATTATCACTAACTTGCACTTGTAATAGGTTAAAATTAGAGTAAGGCTTTAATAAAAAATAAAAAAAAAACCTGCAGCCACAAAAGAAAAGCAATTGCATAGCGAGTAATAACTATAGTGGTTGTGCTCAGAAGTTTTATGTCCCTATAAGCAGATGTTATTGCAAGTATTCGACAAATTTGAATCCAAATTGATTGCATCTTTGTTACTTCATGAAAAATCACTCAACAGGAGCTGGTCGCTGTGATGTATTTTGTCTGCTGTGCAATTTCCATAGTTAAAGTGAAAGTAAAGTTTTTCTAAGTGCAATGCATCTTATAACATATAATCTGACCAACATCCTAGTCGCTAACTTTGTTTTTTGAATAACACCATTGCTTTCAAGTAAATCTTATATTTATTCATACCCTATTTTCTCCGCTTCCTCCTCCCCCTTGCATTCTTCCTGCTTTGTCTCTCTAAATGATTTATGCGCTCCTCCTGAGTGCGCGTTCTCGATGTTTGGAACTATGCGCATGCGCAATTCTGCCATCTACACTCCGATACAGTATATCAAAGTATGTAAATATTTTTTAAGAGTGTGTATATATATATCAATTGCATTTTATTATATCTAAACTTACTTTGAAAAAGGGATTGCAGAAAGAAGAATGTTTTGGTCCGATGCCGATCGATTGTTCAAAGTGCGCATGCGGGAGTTGTGAACGCGCAGATCCAGAGTACTAGAGATTAATCTCTAACGCATGCGCAATACAGGAAGTGGGAGTCATCAATTCCTATGTAGACGCCAGTGGGGGACCCAATCCGTTAGATACGGATGAGAACGTCACTACTAACCGAAAAAAAATTTGTATGCGGGTGGAGGAAGGAGGTTATTAGACGGGATAATAAATAACTAAATTACTGCATTAAAAAAGGTATTTAAAAAAAAACGATGAATGAAACTATACTTTATTTTTGATGTTATTTGCATTGGTAGCGAACTGTCAGTTTAACTTTACTTACACTTTAAATAACATTCTGTGAGTTATTAATTTAGAACGCACCTGTGTGCGTACTGCTGGCACTGCAGCACGTGCAATAGGACACCATAGAGCCTGCACAGCAACTCCTGCTTGCCTCACACCCAGCATCCTGACATCACAAAGCCGCGTGCTCGAGCTCCCGGTCTCCATGGAGACGCATCGCGTGACCTAACCACGAGCTTTAACGCGTCAGAGGTTCTTCCTTTTATTATGCTACTTTGCAACGTTCTCGGAGGGTTAACACACGTCACGTAAAAATAGCCATGTATATATAGGACATATAGCAAAGCAAAGCAAGCTGTTGCAGGATATTAGCGACTGAGTACGTGACACACTAAACGCTCAACACTGCTGATGAAAATGTGGAATAAAAAGAGACCACTTATTCATGTATATACAATGGCGAATTTATAGTCATTCAGTCCAATGCATTTACCTGCGTAAAAAACGTTTCAGAGAATAAACAAAAAAACCTATACACACAATGCAAACGTCGGCAAATAAGCACCACACGCTCGGTTCATGAGCTAGAAATTAGAATATAAAGCTCTCGTGCCAGTTGACTGCCCGCGGGGAGGCACGTGGGCGGGGCCCAGCCTGCTTGCCCTCGCGCTGTGGGCGGGAGGCGGTGCTATTGGGCGCCGCGTTGCCATGGCGACTCGGTGGGGGATTTGGTGGCGTTGCTTTTGCGCGGATGGAGGGAGCAGCTGCTGATCTCTGACACATTCTCTTTTCCCCCCAAGCACCACTGCCATATTGTACCGGGACGTGTTTCATGCCGGTGAGTAAGCCCGATACTAACTCGTGCTGCTGGCTTTTCTGAGGCCCTGTAGTGCATTGTTTTTGTCATTCTTCATCCCGGATGGGAAAGAATGCTGAGGTGCGCGCGTTGTTTAGATTGATGGCAGCGATCACGCTGGTGTGAATTTGCTCGGGGGCATATGTTAACTCCTTGTTTACCAGTGTGTGGAATGTAACGAATTTGTCGTAGTCTTCTTGAGCAATCAAATGCTTGAAATATATTTTTGGATAATATGGAGCTTTATACGGAGAAGTAACCTTCACCTTTGGTCGCCTTTTCCCCTGCAGTGTCTGTGCTGCACACAACGTGCTCGGTGATGAGCTCTTACACTGGGGTGCTGCTCACATATGGCAGGCTTTGTCTTCCTACTTAACCCCTTTGCTGCCAGAGAGGCCTATGCCACGTCTTTTCTCATAACAGCATGCGTGCACGAATTATTTAACTCCTTCGGCTGCCACGACATTGGCTCACAGCCTGAGAACCAAGGGGTTAACCTGTATTTTCTTTAATTTACGTTTTTACTTCACTAGCATTCACGGTTTTAACCAATTTGGATTTTAAGTGTAAACATTCCTAATTTATTTTTTTAATATAGTCTGGCCACACATCTTTATTGTTAGGTTCTTATCCGTTGTCTTTTATTTACGTGATACTTTGTCATGTGTCATTTCCTGTTACAATATCCAGTATAGCGATGAAGAGGTCAATTTATTCTTGAGAGGTGATTTACTCATTTCTGAAAATTGTTACTTTATAATTGTTTTAAGTGAGATATCTTTTGACACTTTTATTTTTGAACACAGGCTTGATGTTGTCAACTCTGTCACTATATTACTTGAAGTGATTGAATGTATATAAATTATTTTGAACAACAGTTGTAGAGTTTTCATAGTGACACTTAAATTGTACAGTCAAAAACAGACACTGACTTTTTTTTTTAAGGACTACAATGAAAATTAGAACTTTGAACTAGAGTATGTCATGACCTCTAAACACACAACACACCCACATACAGTGGAGCTGATAATGACTTGTTTCCAGTGACAAGAATATGTATTGCTTATAATGTGTGCTCATGTTGTTTACTTTTACAATTTGGGAAAATCTTCATACTTTCTGTTCACTATATTATGTTTGCAGATGGTTTTTCTACCTCACCAATTGCAAACAGACCATGTAGAGTAATTCTACATTTAAACCTCTATAGTTGTTATATATGTATGTGTGAGATATATATATATATATATATATATATATATATATATATATATATATATATATATATATATATATATATATATATATACACACACACCTTTGATTGAGTAGCAAATGAGAAGGCCAGAATGTGTTATTGTGATCAATGAAAACACATTTGCTACTTCAAAAAACTGTTATTATTTTTCTGATGAAAAGCTCAGCACTGTTTTCAGTTTAGTGCAGACAACTCATACTCTAAATATAATGGGGTCTGAAAATGTAACTGATAAGCAGGCTCCCAGCTTTGCTGTGAATGTGACAGGCACATGGTAAAGAGAAAGCTGAGCCAGCAGTAGCTTGTGCTGGTTGGTCATAGGTTCAGTAGCTTTCTCCACCCACCTTTTATCCTCTTCCTTTTTGCAGATTTCAACATTCCTGGGTGTGTGTAGCTTGTATAGTCTAGCTTGTTGTCACAATATGCTGCTGCGTAGTTGATCCTGATTATATTTTTTTTTAATGAGAACATAAACTTGCACATTTTATGGTTAAGATATAAAGCAATACACATTATGATTTTACACTTATTAAGAAATTGTGACATTGCAAAATATAATCATGCAGTTTGCTCATGCTGTCATTTCACTAAGACAGTCTGCTTCCTCATTCCACGCACCTACTGCCACTTCTGTGTTTCAGATATGTATCAGTAGGTGTCAATCAAGTAAGACAAGATCATGTAGAAAGTACACAAATTGTGTGTGTATTTTTCTGCTCTGACGTTTGTGGTCACCCAAGTTCTGTCAAGTTAGTTTGTTTTTCACTTTGTTGACACTGTTCAAATGATTATTTTCTCTATTTTTTTTTTACTGTAAAAAAAACATGAAACCCCACATTTGTCTGTCATGATTCAGATAGATTTTCAAACTTTTTAATTTTACTTCTGTTATCAAATGTTCTTTTTTCTGTTGGTGTCTTTTGTTGCCTGGAACACTATTTGGCAGCATTATTGCAAGAATGTTATCCATTTGCGAGAGCACTAGATGGAAGCGCTATTTCCTGCCATGTAGTGCTCCAGACACTTACCCGGGTATCTCTTCAACAAAGAATACAATGAGAACAAAACACTTGTTAATGGAAGTAAATTGGAAACTTTATTATTTTTTTTTTTTATTGCATGCTCTGTCTGAATCACACAATCATTTTTGGGGGTTTCATATTCCTTTAAATATAATCTACATGTGACACAATTAGTGGTTAAACTGCTTCAGGTCATAGTTTTCAGTGTATTTTTATATGGTGATGTCAGAAAAAGAAGCCTACTTATATTTTACAAATTGGTCCCTCGCATTCATTTTGTATTTCAGTCTTGATTCTAGTTTGATTTTGTATAACATTTTTATAACATATTGCTCAGTATTTAGAATTAGGTAACCTATGTTTATCTAACTAAATATTTTTAAAACAAGTGTAAATATTTGTATTAGTATATAAACATAAAGCAATAACTACAGAAAGATTTATCACTTGTCCCCTTACCTTACATATTAGTTTGGTTCTTACTGTATCATCATCATCAGACACAGGGAACTGAAGGAACGATGTAAGGGCAGGAGAGTGTAACTTCACATTTATCTCTGTTGGTGGCAAGCAGAAATGTCTTGCAGCTGTGCCAATATTTTATATCGGGGATAAATAATTACCAGGTGCTTCTGATGGTTCTCCCCTCTAGTCTACAATGTGCATCAACACATCTGCCTGTCATTTCCATATGGCGGCCTTGGACATGCTGCAGTCAGGCTCAGCACTCTCTCCTCCACGTTCTTCCCTTACACATATTTGTATATTTATATTATATGTGATATTTTTCTGCATACGCAGGTAGTTAGGATTAACCCTTTAGACTTAACCACTCATTTGCCACTAATACACACAACTGTAGTTTATAAATTGACTGAGGTCTACGTGTGCTTTTTTGGCAACTACTTGGTTAGTCTTTGAGGCATTGTTCTGTGTCCTTGTGTGTTCTCTCATTGCAGGGATCTGGGAATAGAAAATATTATAGGTTACCCTTGTAATTATAATGTCAAATGTCTCTTCCTTATGTCAATTTGAATTTTGTGAACAATAAAGCTTGTTTATTAAAAAAAAATAAGAAAATATAGATTTCAAGTGCAGCTCCACGTCCCTGTGCGTTCTGTCACTTTAGGGTTCTTGCATTAAAAAACAAAGGAAATCTGAGTTGTGGCTCTGGGTCACCCAGCTCTCTTACTGTAGGGACATGGCAATAAAATATTTGCTGCCCTAAAGTTTTTATAACTTCTTGCATTAATTGCTGCAGGGAGTGGAGGAAAAGCAAAGCAACCTGGCTGCCAACCAAAGGCGCCCTCCAGTAATTGCAGGTATTTTACCTGTTCATGCTGCTGTTCACATTGGTGCAGGGAAGGAGGGGCATAGGGGCCCACAATGCAAGCTTGTCTGATTTTCCGGGAAAAATGTTATAAAGTATATTAATATAGCAATTTTGGCTGTGAAAAGCTTGGGAATTGGTAGTAAAGGCATTATCTATCTTTTTAAACAATAACAATTTTGGTGTTGATTGTCCCTTTAAATCAGAAAATCGAGAGGCTGGAGTGAATCTTGCAATATTCTGAGTTCAAACCCCAAAACATTCTGCCAATCTGTATGTGTGTGTGTATGTGTGTATATATGTATATATATATATATATATATAATCAGAGAATGCAATTTCTTCTGTTAAGTGTGATCAGTCCACGGGTCATCATTACTTCTGGGATATTACTCCTCCCCAACAGGAAGTGCAAGAGGATTCACCCAGCAGAGCTGCATATAGCTCCTCCCCCCTACGTCACTCCCAGTCATTCTCTTGCACCCAACGACTAGATAGGATGTGTGAGAGGACTATGGTGATTATACTTAGTTTTATATCTTCAATCAAAAGTTTATTATTTTATAATAGCACCGGAGTGTGTTATTACCTCTCTGGCAGAGTTTGAAGAAGAATCTACCAGAGTTTTTACTATGATTTTAGCCGGAGTAGTTAAGATCATATTGCTGTTTCTCGGCCATCTGAGGAGAGGTAAACTTCAGATCAGGGGACAGCGGGCAGATTAATCTGCAAAGAGGTATGTAGCAGCTTTTATTTTCTGACAATGGAATTGATGAGAAAATCCTGCCATACCGATATAATGTCATGTATGTATATTTTACACTTCAGTATTCTGGGGAATGGTACTTCACTGGAATTACACTGTGTACATAAAACTTTAGCCTATTTTGCAGGGACTAGCAACAGGCTTTTTAATAACTCTTAATTTATGTTAAACGTTTTTGCTGGAATGTAAAATCGTTTTCATTTTCTGAGGTACTGAGTGAATAAATGTTTGGGCACTATTTTTCCACTTGGCAGTTGCTTGATCTAATTTCTGACAGTTTCTGATCTCTCTCACTGTTGTGTGTGTGAGGGGGAGGGGCCGTTTTTTGGCGCTTTTGCTACGCATCAAAAAATTTCAGTCAGCAGCTCTTTGTATTTCCTGCATGATCCGGTTCATCTCTACAGAACTCAGGGGTCTTCAAAACTTGTTTTGAGGGAGGTAATTCTCACAGCAGAGCTGTGAGATTGTAGTTGACTGTGATAAAAAACGTTTATTCTGTAATTTTTTTTCTGCTATCAGAGTTAGTTGTCTTTGCTAATGGGAACAAACCTTTGCTAAAGTTGTGTTGTTTACAAGGATTGATGCTATAACTGTTTCAGTTTATTAATTTTCAACTGTCATAAATCTTCTGTGCTTCTTATAGGCACAGTACGTTTTTCATAATATTTTACTAGAATTGTATTCCAAGTTGCAAGTTTATTTGCTAGTGTGTTAAACATGTCTGATTCAGAGGAAGATACCTGTGTTATTTGTTCCAATGCCAAAGTGGAGCCCAATAGAAATTTATGTACTAACTGTATTGATGCTACTTTAAATAAAAGTCAATCTGTACAAATTGAACAAATTTCACCAAACAGCGAGGGGAGAGTTATGCCGACTAACTCTCCTCACGTGTCAGTACCTGCATCTCCCGCTCGGGAGGTGCGCGATATTGTGGCGCCCAGTACATCTGGGCGGCCATTACAGATTACATTACAAGATATGGCTACTGTTATGACTGAAGTTTTGGCTAAATTACCAGAACTAAGAGGCAAGCGTGATCACTCTGGGGTGAGAACAGAGTGCGCTGATAATACTAGGGCCATGTCAGATACTGCGTCACAGCTTGCAGAACATGTATTACTAGGGGAGGTGTTAGCGGCTCTGAATGATTGTAACACAGTTGCAATACCAGAGAAAATGTGTAGGTTGGATAAATATTTTGCGGTACCAACGAGTACCGACGTTTTTCCTATACCTAAAACACTAACTGAAATTATTACTAAAGAGTGGGATAGACCCGGTGTGCCGTTCTCACCCCCTCCGATACTTAGAAAAATGTTTCCAATAGACGCCACCACACGGGACTTATGGCAGACGGTCCCTAAGGTGGAGGGAGCAGTTTCTACTTTAGCTAAGCGTACCACTATCCCGGTGGAGGATAGCTGTGCCTTTTCAGATCCAATGGATAAAAAGTTAGAGGGTTACCTTAAGAAAATGTTTGTTCAACAAGGTTTTATATTGCAACCCCTTGCATGCATTGCGCCGGTCACGGCTGCGGCGGCATTCTGGTTTGAGTCGCTGGAAGAGACCATTAATTCAGCTACTCTGGATGACATTACGGACAAGCTTAGAGTCCTTAAACTAGCTAATTCATTCATTTCGGAGGCCGTAGTACATTTAACTAAACTTACGGCTAAGAATTCAGGATTCGCCATTCAGGCACGCAGAGCACTGTGGCTAAAATCCTGGTCAGCTGATGTTACTTCTAAGTCTAAATTACTTAATATACCTTTTAAAGGGCAGACCTTATTTGGGCCTGGTTTGAAAGAAATTATCGCTGACATTACAGGAGGTAAAGGCCACGCCCTGCCTCAAGACAGGGCCAAACCTAAGGCCAGACAGTCTAATTTTCGTTCCTTTCGGAATTTCAAAGCAGGAGCAGCATCAACTTCCTCTGCTCCAAAACAAGAAGGATCTGTTGCTCGCTACAGACAAGGCTGGAGACCTAACCAGTCTTGGAACAAAGGCAAGCAGGCCAGGAAACCTGCTGCTGCCCCTAAAACAGCATGAATTAAGGGCCCCCGATCCGGGATCGGATCTAGTGGGGGGCAGACTTTCTCTCTTCGCCCAGGCTTGGGCAAGAGATGTCCAGGATCCCTGGGCGCTAGAGATAATATCTCAGGGATACCTTCTGGACTTCAAATACTCTCCTCCAAGAGAGAGATTTCATCTGTCAAGGTTGTCAACAAACCAAACAAAGAAAGAGGCGTTTCTACGCTGCGTACAAGAGCTTTTGTTAATGGGAGTAATCCATCCAGTTCCACGGTCGGAACAGGGACAAGGGTTTTACTCAAATCTGTTTGTGGTTCCCAAAAAAGAGGGAACTTTCAGACCAATCCTGGACTTAAAAATCCTAAACAAATTCCTAAGAGTTCCATCGTTCAAGATGGAGACTATTCGGACAATTTTACCCATGATCCAAAAGGGTCAGTACATGACCACAGTGGATTTAAAGGATGCTTACCTTCACATACCGATTCACAAAGATCATTACCGGTACCTAAGGTTTGCCTTCCTAGACAGGCATTACCAGTTTGTAGCTCTTCCATTCGGATTGGCTACAGCTCCAAGAATCTTCACAAAGGTTCTGGGTGCTCTTCTGGCGGTACTAAGACCGCGGGGAATCTCGGTAGCTCCGTACCTAGACGACATTCTGATACAAGCTTCAAGCTTTCAAACTGCCAAGTCTCATACAGAGTTAGTACTGGCATTTCTAAGGTCACATGGATGGAAGGTGAACGAAAAGAAAAGTTCACTCGTTCCACTCACAAGAGTTCCCTTCCTGGGGACTCTTATAGATTCTGTAGAAATGAAGATTTACCTGACAGAAGACAGGTTAACAAGACTTCAAAGTGCTTGCCGCACCCTTCATTCCATTCAACACCCGTCAGTGGCTCAATGCATGGAGGTAATCGGCTTGATGGTAGCGGCAATGGACATAGTACCCATTGCACGCTTACACCTCAGACCACTGCAACTGTGCATGCTAAGTCAGTGGAATGGGGATTACTCAGACTTGTCCCCTTCTCTGAATCTGGATCAAGAGACCAGAAATTCTCTTCTATGGTGGCTTTCTCGGCCACATCTGTCCAGGGGGATGCCATTCAGCAGGCCAGACTGGACAATTGTAACAACAGACGCCAGCCTTCTAGGTTGGGGTGCCGTCTGGAATTCTCTGAAGGCTCAGGGACAATGGAGTCAGGAGGAGAGTCTCCTACCAATAAACATTCTGGAATTGAGAGCAGTTCTCAATGCCCTCCTGGCTTGGCCCCAGTTGACAACTCGGGGGTTCATCAGGTTTCAGTCGGACAACATCACGACTGTAGCTTAAATCAACCATCAGGGAGGGACAAGAAGCTCCCTAGCAATCATGGAAGTAACAAAGATAATTCGCTGGGCAGAGTTTCACTCTTGCCACCTGTCAGCAATCCACATCCCGGGAGTGGAGAACTGGGAGGCGGATTTCTTAAGTCGTCAGACTTTTCATCCGGGGGAGTGGGAACTTCATCCGGAGGTCTTTGCCCAAATACTTCATCAGTGGGGCAAACCAGAGATAGATCTCATGGCGTCTCGACAGAACGCCAAGCTTCCTCGTTACGGGTCCAGATCCAGGGATCCAGGAGCAGTCCTGATAGATGCCCTGACAGCACCTTGGGACTTCAGGATGGCTTACGTGTTTCCACCCTTCCCGATGCTTCCTCGATTGATTGCCAGAATCAAACAGGAGAGAGCATCAGTTATTCTAATAGCACCTGCATGGCCACGCAGGACTTGGTATGCAGACCTGGTGGACATGTCATCCTGTCCACCTTGGTCTCTACCTCTGAAACAGGACCTTCTGATACAGGGTCCTTTCAAACATCAAAATCTAACTTCTCGGAAGCTGACTGCTTGGAAATTGAACGCTTGATTTTATCAAAACGTGGATTTTCTGAGTCAGTTATTGATACCCTAATACAGGCTAGGAAGCCTGTTACCAGAAGGATTTACCATAAGATATGGCGTAAATACATATATTGGTGCGAATCCAAAGGTTACTCTTGGAGTAAGGTTAGGATTCCTAGGATATTGTCCTTTCTTCAAGAAGGTTTAGAAAAGGGTTTATCTGCTAGTTCATTAAAGGGACAGATCTCAGCTCTGTCCATTCTGTTGCATAAACGTCTGTCAGAAGTTCCGGACGTTCAGGCTTTTTGTCAGGCTTTGGCCAGGATTAAGCCTGTGTTTAAAACTGTTGCTCCGCCATGGAGTTTAAACCTTGTTCTTAACGTTTTACAAGGGGTTCCGTTTGAACCCCTTCATTCCATTGATATAAAGTTGTTATCTTGGAAAGTTCTATTTTTAATGGCTATTTCCTCGGCTCGAAGAGTCTCTGAGTTATCAGCCTTACATTGTGATTCTCCTTATTTGATTTTTCATTCGGATAAGGTAGTTCTGCGTACTAAACCTGGGTTCTTACCTAAGGTAGTCACTAACAGGAATATCAATCAAGAGATTGTTGTTCCTTCTTTGTGTCCAAATCCTTCTTCGAAGAAGGAACGTCTTCTGCACAATCTGGATGTAGTTCGTGCCCTAAAGTTTTACTTACAGGCAACTAAGGAATTTCGACAAACGTCTTCCCTGTTTGTCGTTTACTCTGGTCAGAGGAGAGGTCAAAAGGCTTCTGCTACCTCTCTTTCTTTCTGGCTTCGTAGCATAATTCGTTTAGCCTATGAGACTGCTGGACAGCAGCCTCCTGAAAGAATTACAGCTCATTCTACTAGAGCTGTGGCTTCCACTTGGGCCTTTAAGAATGAGGCCTCTGTTGAACAGATTTGCAAGGCTGCAACTTGGTCTTCGCTTCATACTTTTTCCAAATTTTACAAATTTGACACTTTTGCTTCCTCGGAGGCTATTTTTGGGAGAAAGGTTCTTCAGGCAGTGGTTCCTTCTGTATAAAGAGCCTGCCTATCCCTCCCGTCATCCGTGTACTTTTGCTTTGGTATTGGTATCCCAGAAGTAATGATGACCCGTGGACTGATCACACTTAACAGAAGAAAACATAATTTATGCTTACCTGATAAATTCCTTTCTTCTGTAGTGTGATCAGTCCACGGCCCGCCCTGTTTTTTAAGGCAGGTAAATATTTTTTAAATTATACTCCAGTCACCACTTCACCCTTGGCTTCTCTTTTCTCGTTGGTCCTTGGTCGAATGACTGGGAGTGACGTAGGGGGGAGGAGCTATATGCAGCTCTGCTGGGTGAATCATCTTGCACTTCCTGTTGGGGAGGAGTAATATCCCAGAAGTAATGATGACCCGTGGACTGATCACACTACAGAAGA
Organism: Bombina bombina; assembly: GCF_027579735.1. Lineage (NCBI taxonomy): Eukaryota > Metazoa > Chordata > Amphibia > Anura > Bombinatoridae > Bombina > Bombina bombina. The sequence continues at coordinate 1,070,308,387 of NC_069502.1, forward strand.
AAGGAATTTATCAGGTAAGCATAAATTATGTTTTTTAACAACTTTCCAATTTACTTCCATTAACAATGTGCACAGTCTTTTTATATTTACACTTTTTGAGTCACCAGTTCCTACTGAAGAATTCACAGTATATACGTATATCCATTTGTGATTGGCTGATGGCTGTCACATGATACAGGAGGAGTGGAAATAGACATAACTTTTACATTTTGTCAGAAAAAAAATCTGCTACTCATTTGAAGTTCAGACTAAGTGCTATTGCTTTCTCTTGTTATCATGCATCTGTTGTTTATGCAAATCTACTGTATTTACTGGCCTTTAAGCAAAGCTCAGACTTCAATAGAGAGTACAACTTAAAGGGACAGTCTAATCAAAATTAAACGTTCATTATTTTATATAGGACTTGCAATTTTAATCAACTTTACAAATTACTTTTATCATCAAATTTACTTTGTTCTCTTGGTATTCTTAGTTGAAACTAAACCTAGGTAGACTCATATGCTAATTTCTAAGTCCTTGAAGGCTGCCTCTTATCACATGCGTTTTTTTTTTTTTTTAATTGCTTTTCACAACAAGAGACTGATACTTCATGTGAGCCATATAGACAACACTGTGTTAATGCCGGGGAGTTATTTAAGAGTTAGCAAAACACAGCACTAACTGCAAGTCAATCGATAATAAATACAAAGTCATGTGAACAGGGGGCAGTCTGCAGAGGCTTAGATACAAGGTAATCACAGAGGTAAAAAGTATATTAATATAACAGTGTTGGTAATGCAAAACTGGGGAATGGGTAATGAAGGGATTATGTATCTTCTAAAACAATTAAAAAAATATCTTGTAGACTGTCCCTTTTAAAAAGAAACCTAACCTTAAAGGGACACTAAACCCAAAATGTATTCATTCATGATCCAGGTAGATAATACAATTTTAAACTACATTCCAATGTACTTCTAATATCTAATTTGCTTAATTTTTAGATATATTTTGTTGAAGAAATAGCAATGCACATGGGTGAGCCAATCACACAAGGCATCTATGTGCAGCTACTGAGCCTAGCTAAATATGCCTTTCAGCAAAGAATATCAAGATAATAAAGTAAATTAGAAAGTTGTTTAAAATTGCATGCACCTTCTAAATCATGTGAAAAATTTTTTTGGTTTCGTGTCCCTTTTAACCCGTGCTAATCTGACACTGTGTTCAACCTACATCGCTAACCCGAAGTGAGTAATAAATATTTCACACACTTGTGTGTGTGTGTGTGTATATATATATATATATAATTTATTAGGTCGGTAATCTAGCCCAGAGAGTGCTATCCAGAGTATGTGTCCCCTTGACATCTGGAGTCTTTCTCATATACTGTATATATGCTTCCAATAAAATATATCATATGGCAAGATGACCTAGGCTATTACTTATGCAAAGACCATTTAAATACATATCTCCTTCAACCAAAGCTCAAATACTCCAGTAGAAAAATAAATAAAGGCATTGCTTAGGATGGATGAGTGCCAGCTTGTTGAAACTAAACCATGAGTTAAGTGAGGTACTTGTGATGAGGAGGTTGCATGGTGACAAGCTTCAACAAGGTCAGCATATTGGGTTAGAATGTGGAGGAACGAAACTACAAACCTTAGAAAATAGTGGGATATCTTGGTTTAATAATGAACTTTCCCTGAAACATTATACATCGGCCACCGCCCAAGCCTCTTTCTTTCATTTAAAGAATTTAGCCAAGACCTAGTGCCTGATTTCCACAAATGATCTTTAATCAGTCATCCATGTTTTGGCGACATTGTTTCTTAACTATTGGTACAGAATGCTGCAGCAAGGCTGCTAATTGGACTGTCAAAAAATTGCCACATGATACTCATTCTCCACTCCCTACACAGATTGCCAAAAAAAAGGCATATACTATTTAAGACTGGCATGCTTTCTTACACAGTATTGCATGATAAGGGACCAATCTATCTAAACAAACTTGTTTTGCACACACTCTTTGATCAGTAAATACCCTGAAGCAAAATATGCCAAGAATTCATCAAAAATATGGTGCTTAAAGGGACAGTATACACTCATTTTCATATAACTGCATGTAATAGACACTATTATAAAGAATAAGATGCACAGATACTGATATAAAAATCCAGTATAAAACTGTTTAGAAACTTACTTAGAAGCTGTCAGTTTGGCTCTGTTGAAATGATAGCAGGAAAGCCCACTGCAAGTGGCAAATAAGACACTCCCCCCCTCCCCCTTCTTTTGCATATGAAAAGACCCTTTACACAAACAGGAGCAAGCTGGAGAAGGTAGCTGACGGTATTCACATAAAACTTTGGGGCTTGGTTAGGAGTCTGAAAATCAGAGCAATGTTATTTAAAAATAAGCAAAACTATACATTTAAAAAAAACAAAAAAAAAAAAAAAAAAACTTTATGGGCTATATAAATAGATCATCTACAAAACATTTATGCAAAGAAAAAATGAGTGTATAATGTCCCTTTAAGCTTTTAATCACACCACCCCAGCTCGGTGAAAGAAGCTACTTCTCTGGTTATGTTCAAAGACTCCCTCCCTACTTGTTCATACAAACCATTTAAGACTAAAATTTCTAACCTTCTTATGTAAATATACCATATGTAAAGTCTAATCAGAAGAAAAGCTATCATTTCTTCTTCTATAAATGTAGACCGGAACCATGGTCCCTGTTCCTATAGTTTAGCCCTTAAAGGAACATTAAACCCAAAAAAATTATTTTATGATTCAGAAAGAGAATACAATTTTAAACAACATTCCAATTTACTTCTATTACTTAATTTGCTGCAATCTTTTGATAGCATCAGGTTAAAGAAATACCAATGTACATGGGTGAGCCAATCACATGATTCATCTATGTGCAGCCACCTATCAGAAGCTACTGAGCCTATCTAGATATGCTTTTCAGGAAAGATTATCAAGAGAATGAAGCAAATTAAATAGATGTGAATTAGAAAATTGATTAAAATGGTATTCTCTATCTGAATCATGAAAGAAAAAAATTGGGTTTAATGTCCCTTTAACACACAGTTGTCCACCCCTAGCGACACCTAGTGCTTAGAGACTACACATAATTTTCCTTTCCACACATATACCTAATGGAGAAGTGCATTCTGAGGTTTTCGTAAACCTCAGAATGCAGAAGAAGGTAGCCTTTTGTGTCACTCGGCTATTTTTGTTGCCAAATTAATTCTTGTGCAACCGCAACACACTAAAATCTGGATTTGCACAGATTTTAGCGTGTTGTTGCACAAGAATGAATTCGACAACTAAAATAGCCTAACGGCATGAAAGGCCAGCACTTTTCGCATTCAGAGGTTCACTCTATTCTCGAATACCGAAGATATTTCTTCGTACCCCCTTCTGGCCTCATGTGATTTTATTTCTGATACATTTCTCCCAGTGTTTATTTCTGATACATTTCTCACAGTGTTTTGGCTTGCTCTTTAGATCTTTTAATTGAAGCTTGTCCTGTAAGATTTCAGAATTTTCTCTTTCACAGGTTGAAACATATCACATAGAATATATATATATATATATATATATATATATATATATATATATATATATATATATATATATATATATATATATATATATATAGAGAGAGATATATAGATATATATATATATATATATATAGATATATATATATATATATATATATATATATATATATATATATATATATATATATATATAGAGAGAGATATATAGATATATATATATATATATATATAGATATATATATATATATAGAGATATATATATATATATATATATAGAGAGAGATATATATATATATATAGAGATATATATATATATATAGAGATATATATATATATATATATATATATATATATATATATATATATAGAGAGATATATATATAGAGAGATATATATATATATATATAGAGATATATATATATAGAGATATATATAGATATGAAACATGTTGATATTATTTTACCTTAGGAGTAGGCTGCAACTGCCCATATTAAAAGGGAGACACATAAAGGAGTAATAATAAAAACCTCTAATGTGCGACCATGAACAGTGAAAATTTCAGAGTGTAACCCCTGCAAGGGCTTAAGCACAGTGAAATTCACTACTGCTCCTGAGCGGAATATAGCCGATGAACCAGTCAGGGGCGGCATATGTGAGTATCCATCAATCAATGGCAGTACTGCATTGCTAATCTGGTGCTGATTTTGAGGGGTTAAATACACAGTTGTGTATGAGGAAACCACAGAAGTGAACTTTTGGTTGAAATTAAGCTGAACCTCAGTGTTTTAAAGCTGTTAGGCTTTTATACATTTACATATACATGTTTTATACATTTGACAGATGACTGTAACGTTGTACACAGTTTCCATTTGTGAACATGCTGACAAAGCTTCCAGGCAAGGAACCTCTCTGTCCATGATTGGGGGCAAGTGATCCAATGTATGGTGCCAGAATTTAAGATTTCATCCCCGCTTGTCAATCCTCCTATGTAAAGTCTGCCAAGAGGTTAGGAAACATCAGTCTAACGGCTGCCACTTCTTAAATTGTAGTTGTCATGTTAGCCCTCTCTGCTAGTGGTCTAAAGCTGCATCCACAGCTTGTTACGTAAAGCTCAATCATTGGTTTATAATATAAAGGCCATATGTAGTAATTCACTGAGTTACGTTGTTTTATTAAATTTCAGTGCAGTTTGTTTAACTCCTAGTTTGTCAGGTTGGTTTAGAAAAAGAAGTGATCCAAGTCACTACTAATATTAATTGTTGAGAGATTTACTTTCTGGGACCAGAAATTTTCATATTCAGAACGTTAAGGGTTTGCATAACCAGTGCATGCTTGATCCGGATAAAGAACCTGCCTTTTACTGAATTGATATATTTTCTCAACTCTTTGAAGAGTATATACCTCTAATCGGGCAAGTGTAGACATTTTTTTTCCTCAAAGTATGCTTTGCAGAGAGTATTCTGTCAAGTGCGCACTGCACAGTACATTTGTGCGATAGAACAGTAATAGCCAACAAGAATTACTATACTTCTGCAGTATTTTTTCATAAGATTTTGAAAATACACAACACATCTGGTCTAAATATGTTGCCCTTTTGTTGTTATGAGTGCAGGTGTTTCAGGTATACTTTAATATGTTTGACACATGATCTAAGCGTTGTACTTTTTTTTTTTCCTCTTAAACATATGGAAGCAATTTCACATTTTTAGCACAATTTTGGACTACTGTATAATCTAACTATTGTTTTTTGCACTCTTCAAATTTAAACATTTAGTTTCAGTGCTTTTTCTGTAAGGTACACATTAATCATACCTTGGGGGTTTTTTTTCCCCAACACACAAAGCACTTTTAGAAACTTTTAGTTTACAGAAATACCAGAATATGGCAAAAAGGTTTATATTTTCTATATAAAACACAAAATAATGTTTGTGTAATTGGCTACAGCATACATGGTAAACAGTGTGGGTTTTGATATTTTATAATTAGTTCAAACATATGGTTTTATAGTTCCATATTTATTATCAGTTCTTCATCCTAAAACCACATTTTATAATTTTATTCAGTAAACAAATTTACAGATCGAAAACTAGGAGAAATTTTCTTTTGGGTCACTCTGAACCATCTTACAATTTATGAAAAATCTAGGAATAAAATATATCTTGTATAATATATATATATATATATATATATATATATATATATATATATATATATATATATATATATATATATATATATATATATATATATATATCATTTTGCATAGAGAATCCACTCCTACCCCAGTACAAATTAATTGAGCATAGTAAAAATTAAATAAATAAAAATACATAGTAAGCATAAAATATCTGCACCAAATAATCATCCTAATCTAGAATTTAACAAAATGTCACCAATTTTTACCCTCACCGAATTCTTGCATCCATATTGATACATGCATCTTTATTAGCTCAGAGAAACAAGGACCTATGAGTCCTGATATTGACAACAAAATAAAATTGGGCTATAGTTTTCTGACGTGACTATTTGTTTCAAAAACAAAACCTTTGGCAGATGTAAGGACGTGAAACACCTTAGCATGTGACTCAATTTTCTTTTTGTAAGAGGGTGTTTTGCTTTCTGTGAAGATGTCACTTTATAATGCTTTGAGGTGCTAGAGCACCCTAAAAGTCATCTAGTTGTCTGGTGATTGCAGTAGTTTCCGTGGCAATCACCTTCTACCTAAAGTGGCATTAGGCATTTTGTTTAAATTTTTATATCTGTATTCCAGCAGAAATCATCCAGATTTAGGCAATGCAACAAAATACATATAATAATCCTATATACATAGAAGACATATTGAATGAGGCATTTTAATGATATTGCTTTTATTTAAAAGTTTGATGCCTCTTTAAGAACTAGATTAAAATTCTGTGGGGTTTTTTTTTTTTTTTATTTTTTTTATTCTTTCTGCCCTGTTTGGATAGGCTGACAGCCTCATGCCCTTTGTTATTTTGTAACATAAGATTTTGTATGTAACCTGGCCAAATGTCTTCCAATGAAAAGCAGTCTGATCACAGAAAGATATTAATGCTTCAGTTGTCCTGGATACAGACATTGTGCAGCATTGTAATAAAATCTGTGCTTTTTGCAGTGTGTTTTCAGATTACAATCTGACCTCCACTGTTGTGTTTTTTTATTTTAACCTTTAACAATCGTGTAGCATGTAATGTGAATTACAAAATGTCTATAAGAACTACATCTTTATAAATAGATGTCTAAAAATGATGTCCCTCTTTTTCTGTGTATTTTGACTGTAATATGCTAAATTCCACAACATTTTTAACCATATTATCCAGTTGCTTAAAACCATTGTTACAAACACTGCTGCTATATAGTTCTCCTGAGTCATCCACAAACTTCAGTGTATCTAGATATGCTCTTAAACAAAGGATACTAAGCAAACAAAGTCAATTTGATAATAGAAGCAAATTGGAAAATTGTTTAAAGGGACAGCCTACTTTGAAAAAAATGTTATTTCTTTAAAAAGATAATCCTTTTTTTATTACCCATTCCCCAGTTTTGCATAACCAACTCTGTTATGCTAATACACTTTTACCTCTGATTACCTTGTATCCAAGCCTCTGCAGAATGCCCCTTTATCACAGTGCTTTTTACAAACCTGCATTTCAGCCAATTAATGCTGTTTCATAAATAACTCTATGGGAGGGAGCACAATGTTATCCAAATGGCACACATGAACTACCACTGTCTATCTCTGAAGAGCTAATAAAATTCACTTGGATAAGAGGTGGCCTTCAAGGGCTTAGAAATTAGCATATGTGCTCCCTAGGTTTAGCCTTCAAAAAGAATACCAAGAGAACAAAGCAAATTTGATGATAAAAGTAAATTGGAAGTTGTTTAAAATTTGCTGCCCTATCTGAATCATTAACATACATCAGATTCATGAAAATTTTCTTTTAACCTTTGTATCCCTTTAAGCATATTGGTGATCATCTATTATTTTAAATATTTTATATTTTTTTGCAGAAACATGTAAATACTATGACTTTTAATTTTAAACTAGGTGTAAATTAGGTATAAGGGAGGCACAATATTAATTTTTTTTAAACCCGTGTATGCATACAGTAGGGCTGGGCAATATGGGGGGAAAAAAATGGAAAAAAAAAAAAAAAAAAAACAGCGATTGCGACTTAATCGCAATTTTCTTAAAAATTACTATAACACCTTAATTTTTCAATAAAAAGTTTATTTAACGCTACAGAATCTTAATGTACATGTTTCTCAATTTCCAATACACTCTGGTAGCATAAAAATACAAGCCACGTGTGTGTATAATTTTTTTAAAAATTTTTTCAAACATTTTATCTTGACTGAAAATGAGCCCTGCTCCCGTCCAGGAATCCAATACAGGCATATAGCAGTAGGGGCGGGGGGCTGCTCCTTTCAGAAATGCTGTGCCTTGCTGATATCAAATATATTGTAGATGCAGTTAACCCAGCAGCTAGCTAGCAGAGGGGGTCTGCAGTTTTAGCCTTTTTGGCAGCTGTGTGGTTAACTGCATTTATGTATTTGAGCTGTTTCTCAGAGACTAGAAGATTGTGTGTGAGGTTCCATAATGATTACATACCCTAAGTTTCAGACTGCAGACGTCCCTAGGGGGAAATATAAGTAAGTGGCTTTCCCTCCTCTTCAGTCTCCTGCATGGGCTCTGCTTTTAGACTTCTATAGATCACAAACAGAAAGTGAAAGTAAAACAGACATTTTACAAATGTGTGCTAAAAGCAACCACTAGATGAAGCTGGTTTGCAAGAAATCATAAACAAATCAATGCAGTATACAAATCTGAAGATTTTTTTTTTTTTTTTTCCAAAAATCACATACTCTCCCGGTTTTAAAACCGCAGCGATTAATTGCGGTTTAAAACCACATCCGTGATTAACTGTGCAGCCCTAACATCCAGCCATTGCCACATTTATTCAGATTTAAAGGGCAATGATACCCAAATGTTGAAACACTTGAAAGTGATGCAGCATAGCTGTAAAAAGCTGACTGGAAAATATCACCTGAACATCTCTATGTAAAAAAGAAAGATATTTTACCTCAAAAGTTCCTCAGTAGCCACATCCCATTGTAAAGGACTTCTAAGCAGCAAATCAGTATGTCTGTCCCGGGACAGCCGAAGGATTGAGCCTTGTGCACTCTCATGTTATTTCCCTATTCAGTTTAAGGAAGTTTACTATAAAATCTCATGAGAGTTTAGTCAAATCTCTTGAGATCACAGTAAAAGAGTTCATAACCTCAGCACTGCTGATGCTGATTGGCTGCTGTTCAGTTCTTCATTTTTTACACAGTATAACTTTTTACACAGAACTTACTGCTGAGCTGAGGAAATTGTGAGGTAAAATATCTTCCTTTTTTACATAGAGATGCTCAGGTGTTATTTTCCTGTCAGCTTTTTACAGGTATAATGCATCAGTTTTAAGTGATTTAGCATATGAGTATTATGTCCCTTTAAACAATTAATCTAATAGATAAACTTGTGTTTATTTATTTTAAATACAAGAACATCCAAATAATACATTGTGTCAATTTTGGTAACTTTAACATTGCTTTAATAATTTTTTATTTTTGATACTATGTTTGTGTACATACAGAGTTAACATTCAGGCTTAATTTTTTTATTTATTATTATTTTTGAATGGCCTCTAACAAACACTAACATATTTAAATAAACATTTTTTGTGAAACTGATTCTACTGTATATAATGTTCCAGACAAGTAAGCAGGAATGTAACCTTATGAGCCGGACCATCTTTGGTTCAGCACCTGGGTAGCGTTTGCTGATTGGTGGATTAATGTAGCCACCAATCAGCAAGCGCTATTCATGGTTCTGAACCAAAAATGGGCCAGCTCCTATGCTTACGTTCCTGCCTTTTTAAATAAGGATACCAAGTGAAAGAAGAAAAATTGATAGTAGGAGTAAATTAGAAAGTTGCTTAAAATTGCATGCTCTACCTTAATTTGTGAAAGAGAAAAAATTTGGGTTCAGTATCCCTTTAATTCCTACATATTCATAAAACTTACATTATTGGACTTTTAATCACCCGTTCCCCCAGGCTTCCTTTTAGTAAGAACAGTTTTACTCTGATTTGACAAGTGACTGGTGCAACCATTAGGAACTGCACGGCTTGCACTACGTATCTCTATTGCAGCATGCTCCCTAACACTGCTGCTAGCCTTAAAGTGATGGTAAACGTCGGCTAATAAAATGCCATATATGCAATGCCATATATGTACCTTTTTTATTTTTTTAAATTTTAATCTATCCATGACAATGGTTAAAGGGACAGTCAACACCAGCATTTTTGTTGCTTTAAAAGATAGATAATCCCTTAATTACCCATTCCCCAGTTTTGCATAAACAGTTTTATAATACATGGTTTACCTCTGTAATCACCTTGTATCTAAGCCTCTGCAGACTGCCCCATTTCAGTTATTTTGACAGACTTGCATTTTAGCCAATCAGTGCTCACTCCATGGTAAAGTCACTTGCATGAGCTCAATGTTATCTATATGAAACACATGAACTAACACCCTCTAGTGGTGAAAAACTGTCAAAATGCATTTAGATTAGAGGCAGCCTTCAAGGTCTAAGAAATTAGCATATGAACCTCCTAGGTTTAGCTTTCAACTAAGAATACCAAGAGAACAAAGCAAAATTGGTGATGAAAGTAAATTGGAAAGTTGTTGTTTAAAATGACATGCCCTATTTAAATCATGGTTTTTTTTGTTTTTTTTTTGGACTTGACTGTCCCTTTAAATCCGTGCCTATAGTAATGCTTACAGAATGTTATGCCGGCACACAATTTTTTTTTTTTTTATGACCATTCCAATGAACATGCAATCAGTGTGTGTGTCATGGCATTCTTGAAGTCCAGCTCTTTTGAAAGTTCTTCGGAAGCCTATGTAGTGAGTAATGGCTTTTGTAAGTTCCTCAAAACACAGACCCAGAATTAACTTTTTTTTTAAATGCAGCAACCAATATGCTCAAGCACTGAAGAGCTATGAGGAACAAAAAGCTAAGCAACAGACTACTACTGGACTCCAATGTATTGCTGTTTAAATCCATATGTCTTATTGAGATATAAAAATAACTTAAAGGGATGGTAAATCCTAGAGTTTGTGAAACGCTAGGATTTACCATTGGAACAAATAAAGGGGACTTACATTCATGAAGTATAAAATACTGCTGAAAGTTCCTTTATTTGTTTGAAACGTTTGCCACACTGAGCTGCTCAGGCAGGCAGCGGCAGAACTCTATTTTGCTGAGAGGTGATGATTCCACCTCTTAGCAAATAGCCATGTGTTCCAACTGCTATTGGCTAAGAGGTGGAAACGTCACCTCTCAGCAAAATAGAGTTCTGCCGTGGGCTGCCTGAGGCGCTCAGCACAATGAACACATCAAACAAATAAAGGAACTTTCAGCATGAAGTATTTTATATTTTAATTACTGAAAGTCTTTTTTTTTTTTTTATTTGTTCTAGGGTTGCACCGATACCGAGTATTTGCATGAGTACTTGAAAGGATACCTCCCGATCTTAGATCTTACCCATCCGCCATCTTGTGGCGTTTTTTTCAAACTGCATGCTTCTATTTAATTTTAAATTTAAATTGTTCACTTTTGTTCTGCCAATACAAACTGCTATGTTATTTGTATTGTACGTTTTTTTTATTGTTGTTTTTTGTTTTATATTGTTGTTATTAATATAATATGTTATTATTAATATATTTTATTGTAATATTTTTATTTATAAACCATGTTCTTTGAAAGTTCTTCGAGGTTTTTACAACTTTGTGACAACAAGCAAATAAAACAGATTTATTATTTCATAATGTCTTTTTGAGTTACAGTTCTTCATAATTATAAAGAAGCTATCTTACATTACTAGTCTGTATTGTGCTTGGGGAAACTGTCACATGACAAAAAAAAGTATCAGTAATTTGGTATCGGCGAGTATTTTAAAAAAAGTATCGGTACTTGTACTCGGTCTTCAAAAAAAAATTGTATCGTGCAACCCTAATTTTGTTCTAATAGTAAATCCTAGTGTTTCACAAACGCTAGGTTTTACCATCCCTTTAAAGGACCATTACAGTATAATTCAATAATCAACAAATGCATAACAAATACAATGCAATAACACTTATTTTGAATTTCAAATAAGCACTAGATTATTTTATTTTTTTTCTGACCATTTTTTTTTCTTTTATTTCCCTGTCCCCTTTTTATCTGACTGCCATCAGCCAATCACAGACTCCTATACGTATGTAAACTGTGTACTTTTAACTAAGGATGCCAAGAAAATGCAACACATTTGATAGTGGATTCAGTTACAAAGACTTTCTTTTTAAATTGCATGCTCTATCTGAACCTAGAAAGCTTGATTATGACTTTTTAAAAGTACTATGAGCAATAGTAGAATGCAAATTGAATTACATGGAGATCCTCACAGAATAGCATTTTTAATAAAATATATTGTTGTTCATAAGGAAGTATAGCTGAATTTTTATTAACCTTTTAAAGCCGTTATGCCGTTCCATTCCGTCATAATTAGACTGGGCTTTAAAGCCGTTATGACGGAATGGAACGTCATAACTAACGGCTGTCCTGAAGCCTTCTGTGCTTCAGGGATTTAATCGCGGTCTGGAGGGCGTTCCTAGGATTGTAGGGACGCCCCCCCAGATGCGATCCAATAATTGAAATCTCGCGATCGTATGCACGATCGCGTAGTTTCAATTTGTCTACATCGGAACAGTTGTTCCGATGTAGGCACTTTAACCCTGTCACGAAAGGGTTAACTTTTAGAATGTAAATATTTTACGAAAAAATAATATATTGTATGTTTATTTCCTACAGAAAAAAATAGTTAAATGGGTCCAGTAACTGGAATGACTCCAGATAAGAACATAGAAACTCCAGGATCTGAGAAGGTTACAGGATTAATTCACATTGACACTATGGGTAGCCTTCCAGAAGAGGTTGGTGCAGCCAGGCCCAAGGCTTCAGCAGTAGACTGTGGGCCAGCAGATGAAGAACTTACAAACTTGAACTGGCTTCATGAGAGTACAAATTTGCTTAACAACTTCAGTCTGGGAAGTGAAGGACTTGCACCAGGTGGTTCCTTGTATGACATTGAAGGTGACAACTCATCAGGATGTCAGAATACCGACAAGTCATCAACTTCTACAAAGCCTCCTTATTCTTTCAGTCTTCTCATATATATGGCAATTGAACACTCTCCCAATAAATGTCTGCCTGTCAAAGAGATCTATAGCTGGATTCTTGATAGATTTCCCTATTTTGCAACTGCTCCTACTGGTTGGAAGAACTCAGTCAGACACAATCTTTCCCTAAACAAATGTTTTCGAAAAGTTGAACGAAGTCATGGAAAGGTAAGGTACACAGAGATGATATGGGTCCAGAATTTAAAGGCTCTCTTCATAACGAAAACATCTCTTTACAGGCAAATACCGAATAGCGTCCAGGTAAGTACAGATATAAAAGCACAGATCAAACAATTTCACTGTGTAGAATGCTGTACACCCAGGGTTCTGACTTCTGCAAGATGCACTTTAGCCTCTATGGTGTAGTGGAAAACACTAATTGTAAAGTTAAATTATAGGAAACAAAGGTAAAATAATAAATTAAATGATAATGTGATATTTTAACTATCCGTAAATTAGCATTTTATGAGGTATTAGATTTGATTGTTCCTTTGCATACTACAGAAAATGTAGGCCAGTATCAGAATGGGGGTATCTGAGTGTATAATGGCAGATTTCAAATAAATAATAAATATATGCACACAGCTTTTTAAATTGTGGTTTGTATTTTTGTTTTGTTTTTTCTTCTGATGATGTCTTCATTGATAAAGAATATTCCCTACCTAAAAATTAATATACATTACTTGGATTTGTTGCCCTGTTTGATATCAACATAGACAGGAAAGCTACATTAATAGTACTGTTCAAACATTATGGGCAAGATGCAGGGCAGCAGCTTCTAAGGCTAATAAGATACTAGCTTGTATTATAAACATTTTTTTCTCACTGTAAGAGCTGTATAATTTTGTAACTCACTACCAGAGGAGGTAGTGAATGCCAATACCTAAAATCTATTTAAAAATGGTTTAGATACATTTCTGTCAGGAAACAGAAATCAGGGATATGATTGCTTGTGTTAAAAGGGTCTCCATTTTAATAGGATTAATTTAGGCTCAACTGAAGCTTTTTTGTAAAAATATTATATTTCTATAGGTTGAACTTGATGCACTTCAGTCTTTTTTTTTTTTTTTTTTTTCAACCTGGTTTACTATGTTTCTATGTAGTTTTTACCAGGTGAATCCGTTGCACGCTCGCTCATTTGAGCCTGCAACTGCTATTTATGAAGAAGCATTTTAAACCGCTGCTTCATAAACCCTCTCCACCAAACTGGAGTTGGCGGATAAAAATCACCCCAAATTCATTAGACCGTGGTGATTGAAAATCTTTCTGCTCACGCAACTGGTTGCGTGATGGTAGGGGGGCGGTATTGCACAAGTATTACCTTGTGCAAGGATACATATGGGGAACACATTCGCCCCACAATTTGCTGCACTATTTTAAACGCTGATGCACCCAGAATATCTAGAAATGCTTTACATGCAAGTGCAGAGAAAAATGCGTACACTTAAATGGTGATAACTTTTACTAGAAGCATTTTTGGCAATACTTTTATATTGCAACTATGTTTCTATTCAAATATGTAATTCATCTATGTGCATTTAAATTTTGATTGGAATGTTCCTTTAAGTAGAGACCATTTAGTCAAATTACTTTTACAAATACTGATACTCCACTTTTTTATGTGCATCATAGACTGCTTCCCAAATTGTACAGTATACAGCTACTTCAGGACTGCAGAATGAGAAAATGTATCCTTTTATTGGGCATGCAGTATGTGTACCATTTATATTTGTATGGGAGCATGCATCAATGTGATACATACACTACCAGGTGTCAGCCGGTGTGTAGAGTTTGAATCCTCGTTACATCTTCTTCATTCACTTTTTTTGAAGCTGCATATTTCTATTTGCGTTGGTTGTCCAATCAGTTCTTAAATTCTTTGTGTGGTATTCACATATTAAGCAGTAGCCTGGACTTGGACGTATATGACTTTTAGACATTCTTTGGCTGTGAATATTGTTTAACATATTTTGCATTTTGAGACAGCATTACATAAGAATATGTGCTTATGTGGTGTGCTATATACAGAGAAGCAGTGTAAAAATATTCTGATTGCAAACATTATCACTTTGATCTCTCTGTCTCTATCATCATCTCTGTCTCTATCATCATCTCTGTCATCTCTATCATCTCTGTCTCTATCATCTCTGTCTCTTCTATTATTTAAGCTCTGAAAAAGTGAGCAATTTCTAATTCTAATAACTTGGAATGTACCCTGCTGACTTCTCAAGGTAACTCTGCTACATACCTCTACCTAATTGGCTTTATCAGATAAAAACTGCAAAGCAATTAACTATACTTATTTTGACAGTGACTAGCCTTGTTGCCTGCAGTCTAAAGCCCAGATTGTCTCCTCCAAATAAGGCAAATGGTGGAGTTTTGCTATTAACAAATAACTGCAATAAAAATTGATAATTTGTCTTGAGGGTTGGCTGATAAGTTATTCTATAGCAACACATCAGAAATGTCTTTGTAATTACAAAGTGTTTACTATCCCTTTTGTCCCTTCATTCGAACCATTACAAGAAGAATCGGTCTCTGGGATTTAATGCCAGATTAAACTGCTGGATACAACTACAGTAGCATAGTTACTGATCACCAGCTATTGTTTTTCCTCCTGTACTTGCAACAGTCTTCAAAATTGTTCTCTTATTGAAACCCCTTACAATTATGAGTAAAGGTCAGTATCTTCACACTGGGTGCCGCCATCTTAGAACTTATACAGTCATGCGAAAAAGAAAGTACACCCTCCTTTGGATTCTATGGTTTTTACATATCAGGACATAACAATCATCTGGTCCTTAGCAGGTCTTTATCGGAGGTTGCATTTACCTAATTTTAACAACAACACATGACATATTACACCGTGGCATGATTTCTTTAACAAAAATAAAGCCGAAATGTAGAAGCCATGTGTAAAAAAACGAAGTACTTTTTATGATTCTATAGTTTGTTAGTACCACCTTTAGCAGCAATAACTTGAAGTAATCGTTTTCTCACTTCATCGTGGAGGGATTTTGCCCCACTCTTCTTTACAACGTTCATTCATTAAGGTTTGCGGGCATTCGTTTATGCACAGCTGCCTTAAAGTGTCATAAAAACATAATTTATGCTTACCTGATAAATTTATTTCTCTTGTAGTGTAGTCAGTCCACGGGTCATCCATTACTTATGGAATATATCTCTTCCTAACAGGAAGCTGCAAGAGGATCACCCAGCAGAGCTGCCACATAGCTCCTCCCCTCACATGTCATATTCAGTCATTCGACCAAAGCAGACGAGAAAGGAGAAACCATAGGGTGCAGTGGTGACTGGAGTTTAATTAAAATTTAGGCCTGCCTTAAAGACAGGGCGGGCCGTGGACTGACTACACTACAAGAGAAATAAATTTATCAGGTAAGCATATATTATGTTTTCTCTTGTTAAGTGTAGTCAGTCCACGGGTCATCCATTACTTATGGAATACCAAAGCTAAAGTACACGGATGAAGGGAGGGACAAGGCAGGAACATTAAACAGAAGGAACCACTGCCTGAAGTACCTTTCTCCCAAAAATAGCCTCCGAAGAAGCAAAAGTGTCAAATTTGTAAAATTTTGAAAAGGTGTGAAGCGAAGACCAAGTTGCAGCCTTGCAAATCTGTTCAACAGAGGCCTCATTTTTAAAGGCCCAGGTGGAAGCCACAGCTCTAGTAGAATGAGCTGTAATCCTTTCAGGAGGCTGCTGTCCAGCAGTCTCATAGGCTAAACGTATTATGCTACGAAGCCAAAAAGAGAGAGAGGTAGCCGAAGCCTTTTGACCTCTTCTCTGTCCAGAGTAAACGACAAACAGGGAAGAAGTTTGACGAAAATCTTTAGTTGCCTGCAAATAGAACTTCAGGGCACGGACTACGTCCAAATTATGCAAAAGTCGTTCCTTCTTTGAAGAAGGGTTAGGACACAGTGATGGAACAACAATCTCTTGATTGATATTTCTGTTAGTAACTACCTTAGGTAAGAACCCAGGTTTAGTACGCAGAACTACCTTGTCTGAATGAAAAATCAGATAAGGAGAATCACAATGTAAGGCAGATAACTCAGACTCTTCGAGCCGAGGAAATAGCCATCAAAAACAAAACCTTCCAGGATAACAGCTTGATATCAATGGAATGAAGGGGTTAAAATGGAACGCCTTGAAGAACATTAAGAACTAAGTTTAAGCTCCACGGCGGAGCAACAGTCTTAAACACAGGCTTAATCCTAGTTAAAGCCTGACAAAAAGCCTGAACGTCTGGAACTTCAGCCAGACATTTGTGTAGAAGAATAGACAGAGCAGAAATCTGTCCCTTTAACGAACTAGCAGATAAGCCCTTTTCTAAACCCTCTTGTAGAAAGGACAATATCCTAGGAATCCTAACCTTACTCCATGAGTAACTCTTGGATTCGCACCAATATAAATATTTACGCCATATCTTATGGTAAATTTTTCTGGTAACAGGCTTCCTAGCCTGTATTAAGATATCAATAACCGACTCCGAGAAGCCACGCTTTGATAGAATCAAGCGTTCAATCTTCATGCAGTCAGCCTCAGAGAAATTAGATTTGGATGTTTGAAAGGACCCTGAATTAGAAGGTCCTGTCTCAGAGGTAGAGACCACGGTGGACAGGACGACATGTCCACTAGGTCTGCATACCAGGTCCTGCGTGGCCACGCAGGCGCTATCAGAATCACCGAAGCTCTCTCCTGTTTGATCTTGGCAATCAAACGAGGAAGCATCGGGAATGGTGGAAACACATAAGCCATGTTGAAGACCCAAGGGGCTGTCAGAGCATCTATCAGCACCGCTCCCGGGTCCCTGGACCTGGATCCGTAACAAGGAAGCTTGGCGTTCTGGCGAGACGCCATGAGATCCAGATCTGGTTTGCCCCAACGAAGAATCAGTTGAGCAAAGACCTCCGGATGAAGTTCCCACTCCCCCGGATGAAAAGTCTGGCGACTTAGAAAATCCGCCTCCCAGTTCTCTACGCCTGGGATGTAAATCGCTGACAGGTGGCAAGAGTGAGACTCTGCCCAGCGAATTATCTTTGAGACTTCCAACATCGCTAGGGAACTTCTGGTTCCCCCTTGATGGTTGATGTAAGCCACAGTCGTGATGTTGTCCGACTGAAATCTGATGAACCTCAGAGTTGCTAACTGAGGCCAAGCTAGGAGAGCATTGAATATTGCTCTTAATTCCAGAATATTTATTGGGAGGAGTTTCTCCTCCTGAGTCCATAATCCCTGAGCTTTCAGGGAGTTCCAGACTGCGCTCCAGCCTAGAAGGCTGGCGTCTGTTGTTACAATCGTCCAATCTGGCCTGCGAAAGGTCATCCCCTTGGACAGATGTGGCCGAGAGAGCCACCATAGAAGAGAATCTCTGGTCTCTTGATCCAGACTTAGTAGGGGGGACAAATCTGAGTAATCCCCGTTCCACTGACTTAGCATGCACAATTGCAGCGGTCTGAGATGCAGGCGCGCAAATGGTACTATGTCCATTGCCGCTACCATTAAGCCGATTACTTCCATGCACTGAGCTACTGACGGGTGTGGAATGGAATGAAGGACACGGACAAGCATTTAGAAATTTTGATAACCTGGCCTCTGTCAGGTAAATTTTCATCTCTACAGAATCTATAAGAGTCCCTAGAAAGGGAACTCTTGTAAGTGGTAATAGAGAACTCTTTTCCACGTTCACCTTCCACCCATGCGATCTCAGAAATGCCAGAACTATCTCTGTATGAGACTTGGCAGTTTGAAAACTTGACGCTTGTATCAGAATGTCGTCTAGGTACGGAGTCACCGCTATGCCTCGCGTTCTTAGTACCGCCAGAAGTGAGCCCAGAACTTTTGTAAAGATTCTTGGAGCCGTAGCTAATCCGAAGGGAAGAGCTACAAACTGGTAATGCCTGTCTAGGAAAACAAATCTTAGGTACCGATAATGATCCTTGTGAATCGGTATGTGAAGGTAGGCATCCTTTAAATCCACTGTGGTCATGTACTGACCCTCTTGGATCATGGGAAGGATGGTTCGAATAGTTTCCATTTTGAATGATGGAACTCTTAGAAATTTTTAAGTCCAAGATTGGTCTGAAGGTTCCCTCTTTCTTGGGAACCACAAATAGATTTGAATAGAATCCCTGCCTGTGTTCCGTCCGCGGAACTGGGTGGATCACCCCCATTAGTAAAAGGTCTTGTACACAGCGTAGAAACGCCTCTTTCTTTATTTGGTTTGCTGATAACCTTGAAAGATGAAATCTCCCTTGTGGAGGAGAAGTTTTGAAGTCCAGGAGATATCCCTGAGATATGATCTCCAACGCCCAGGGATCCTGGACATCTCTTGCCCAAGCCTGGGCGAAGAGAGAAAGTCTGCCCCCCACTAGATCCGTTTCCGGATAGGGGGCCCTCTCTTCATGCTGTCTTGGGGGCAGCAGCAGGTTTCTTGGCCTGCTTGCCCTTGTTCCAGGACTGGTTAACTTTCCAGCCCTCAAATATCAATTGCCTTAGGCAATTGCAAGAATGTACTTGTGTAGCACTCACCAGCAATTGATCTATTTTGGTCCAATGCTACCTTAGGTAAAGAAGCCCAAAGAGGGGCGATTAAAACATAACTTTTATTTTGTTAGTTAAAATCTTTACAACACATTAAAATCCACAAACAGTGTGGGGTGAGGGAATGTTGTTCCAAAAAGGAATAGACCATTAGTACATTTTTGGTAAATCCAAGGGAAAGTACCCTCACTAATATGGGGTGCTACAATATACCTCGGGTGTCACCCTTTTATATGTAGGGTCCTGAGTTATATCTCAGGTGTAGCTAATCCCCCAATAGTTGTGTGTAGTCCGCAATGTGGGGAGTGTGATTACTAGTTCTGGTTTGTGTTTTATTTCGGTTTTTATTTTAGAAACCAAAATGTAACGGTCCCGTACAGTTCTTTGCCACTCCTTTGTTGAAGGATAGGATAGAATTATCACCAGACTGGCTGTGCTAAGGAGTCTATCAGCGGCTTAGTGATGGATTGGATGGATATGCTTATATTGTGGAGATTATAACTGGGGGGTGACAATATAGCACGTTAATGTAGAGAAATTGTTTAACCCACTTATCTACGAGGGTTAGGAGGTATTCTCCTGTTTATATGTGGGATCAGGTTGATCGTGCTACAGTATTGATCTGATATTACAGATATTCTTAACTGTTGTATAGATAGCCCTGTGGGGTAATTAGAATTATTTATAGTTATCAACATATGTTATTATAATTCCATATAGAGAGCTAAATATACCTATACGTTAAATACGCTGTCAATTTGTACTGAATATCTGTTATAGTGTGCGGTGCTTCTACTCGTTTTGTAATACTTGGTATATAGAGAGCCTGAATGGCGAAAATGAGCGGAGCTTAACTGTCAAAGGACAGTAATAGTATTCAGAAAAAATTAATTTCCTGTAGGTCAGAATAGCTGGTTTCTAAACCGGTGATATCAAAACCTGCCCCTGCTTGATTATCTATATATAGGTTTTCTTAGTATTGCGGATGCACCTTTAAATTCCTTATCGTAAAGTAGGACTTATCAGTATACTTCATCAGTCATTACTGTATATATTAACCCCCCGTTTTTTTCGGGTTTTGCTCCCCAATATACTATGTAAATGAGATTAGTTTAGCCGGAAGTTTTCAGTAGTCAGCGTTAATGTAGTGGCTAAACAATTATAATAATCTAGATGGTAAGATTCGAGTTGCCGTTTGGCCTTCCCAGCTTATAGTATAAACACACAAATATCAATCCCTTACCATTCAGGGTTGTAGTACCCTCTAACCATAATATATTAATTTCGTTTTGTCTATTTTTGCGGTAGTGATTAGTAAAGTACTAATACTGGCTATTGACAGCTTGTCTGGCTAGAGGATCTCAAGTTCACACACGGTTCACACATGTACCATTTTAAATTATTTTTCTAATTAAACATTCATACACCAAGTCACACTGTTTGAAAAGTTTAAAAAGGAGAAAAGTTCTCCAGCTGCCCTGACATGTTTCGCCACAAAGGCTTTGTCAAAGGTGGGGCGCCCGCCGAACTTGGGGCTTTTTATTGGCTGGCCGGTGGGAGGTACTCCCTCGTCGGCTGTTGTGATTGGTTCCCAGTTTCTCCTATCGTATCTGTAGGAGAGGGGGGTGTGTTGGGAAACGTCATTTCTGTAGCGCTTGTTGTGTGCCTATCTCTGATTCTCAGAGTCCGATCATGGTATTGGGGCATCTTATAGAGGTTATATACCTAAATGAGGTGGGACACAGCAGGGGATATTAGATAATACGCTTGCTGGATTACTGTGACTAACATCATCCAGATAGGCTTGTCTTCCTTTTTTAGGGTATATATTAATGATTGGATCGCCACCAAATTATAAAACAATAACAATAAGATTGGACAAAGTAAATACATTCCCTGCTTTGCTGTGAGATCTCGAGTAACACATAAAGAGGTTGAGGGAACTTAGTGCAGGACCAATTATATGTGTGAGATTGGAATGTGGTGTGGTTATAAGTGGTGATGTCGAGTGCAGGGAAAACAGAGGTGAACAGCAACAGAAAGGGTTAAAAACTAGTGCCAAACGTGAGACTTTTAGTCTAGTGTCCCATTGTTGAACATACTGGTATTCTAAATCCCAGAATGTGAGTGTGATGTAAAGGGTATGTTCATCATGTGTGAGTGGAAGCCCGGAGTCAAATTGTCCTGGGCTGTCTAGATAATTATATAAAGAATAGTGACAACACTATGTAGGTGTGAGCTTCATAAGCCTATGGGGACTTAAATTTTTAGTGTCCTGGGTGTGCTGGCATCATTAAGTGTGCTGGTGAATTGTAAAGTGCAACATTTAGTTTACTTTAAACAGTGAGGGGTAAATGGATATTTATCAAGTTTGTAATTGGGTATAATAGATAATCAAAGTGAGTGGGACCTGTTCATTTCTGGTTCCCATTATGTATTACTATGAAATTCGATGGTTCAATTTCTTTTAAGTTTCAGGTGATTGGTGCGCCATTTTACTCAGGCCTTGTGAGAATTGACGTAAAGTTATGTTGATTCTATTATGTATCATTCTTGAATTATAACCTTTTTTGGAAAAAGTGAATTCAGGTAATATTATGTGTCATTCTCACATCCCAAGGTGTCCCATATGGATCTGTTTAGGTGTGTATCTTTAGGATGGTTTCTGAATTAGTTTATTTTTACAGAAAACAATAATAATTGTTTTGTTCATTTAATCCCTTAGGATACACACTGTCTAGCAGATATATCCACCTGCACTCTGCTCTTAGCAGGGCTTGTTCTATGTTGCCCCCTCTGATGCCTAAGGATATTTTTTCTATTCCTTGGCACTTTAGCTCTCTTGGATTGGAGAGATGACGTTTAAAGAAATGGTGGGCCACTGAAGTTATGGTTTTCCCATCTTCAAGGTCCTTAGCGGCATTTTTAATGTTCCTTACATGCTCCTGTAGTCTGACTTTGAGCTGGCGGCTGGTCATACCAATATAGATCTTGGGACAGCTGCAAGATAGTGCATATATTATATTGTCTGTTGTGCAGCTGATATAATTCTTGACTTTATGTGTGTGGCCAAACCTATCTTGAATCATATCCGTTCTGCGGATATATTTACAGGAGGAGCAAGTGCCGCAGGGGAAAGATCCTGCCCGGATGGCAGTCCTGGTTTTCCCCACTTGGTAGTGGCTGCGGGATACCCTATCTTTTATGTTCTGGGTTCTCCTGTATCCTATTTGTATCTTATCTCCTACAATTGGCTTCAGATCTGGGTCTAGAGTGAGAATGTGCCAGTGTTTGTTCAGTATGTCATTGACAGCATGCACTTGTGGGGTATAAGTTAGGATTAGTCTAGTTTGTTCATCCTTAGTCTTGGATTTCTTATGGAGTAATTCTGTTCGATTGGTGTGTAATGCCCTGTTTTTGGCTCTTTTGATATTTCTTTTACTGTATCCTCTGTCCTCTAATCGTTGCTCCAGTATTTTTGATTGTTCTTTGAAAAGATGTGTATTGCTACAGTTCCTTCTGATCCTCAGAAATTCCCCAACCGGTAGCGATTTGGTGGTTCCGGGGGCGTGAGAGCTGCTGTTATGTAACAAGCTGTTAGTTGCTGTTTCTTTTCTGTAGAGATTGGTTAGTATTCTTCCCTCCTGGTCTTTGAAGATTGTGAGATCTAGAAAATCTATCTCTTTTTGACTCATTTTGTAAGTTAACTTGATGTTTAGATCATTCTGATTGAGATTACAGAGGAAAGTTTCTAATTCTTGCTTGCTTCCTTCCCACATGAACAGAATGTCATCTATATATCGAATCCAGAACGGTATTTTGTCTGTTTCCGTGGAGTGCCTGTCATTAAATACCACATGTTTTTCCCAGAAACCCAAGAACAGGTTGGCGTAGGTAGGGGCACAGGCCGTGCCCATCGCCGTCCCTTGAACTTGTAAGTAAAACTGGTTGGCAAAGGTGAAGAAATTGTATTTGAGGACAAATTCCAAAAGTTTTAGGATGAACAGGTCGTGATCCTCCTCTTCCGAGGAGCCTTGACTAAGGAAAAATTGAACAGCCCTGAGTCCCTTGTCATGTTCTATGGAGGTGTATAGGGACTCCACGTCCGCTGTGACTAGCCATGTTTCTTTTCCGGCGTTGCTGTTGTCCAATCTTTGTAGGACCTCCATGGTGTCTTTGACATAAGAAGGGAGGGCTTCCACAAATTCTCGTAATCTGTGGTCCACATATCTACTGGCATTTTCTGATAAACAT
Source organism: Bombina bombina (assembly GCF_027579735.1). NCBI lineage: Eukaryota > Metazoa > Chordata > Amphibia > Anura > Bombinatoridae > Bombina > Bombina bombina. The sequence goes on from NC_069502.1 coordinate 1,070,332,036, forward strand.
TCGTTGCCAGAGACAATGGGCCTACCCTATCCTAAGGGATTAAATGAACAAAACAATTATTATTGTTTTCTGTAAAAATAAACTAATTCAGAAACCATCCTAAAGATACACACCTAAACAGATCCATATGGGACACCTTGGGATGTGAGAATGACACATAATATTACCTGAATTCACTTTTTCCAAAAAAGGTTATAATTCAAGAATGATACATAATAGAATCAACATAACTTTACGTCAATTCTCACAAGGCCTGAGTAAAATGGCGCACCAATCACCTGAAACTTAAAAGAAATTGAACCATCGAATTTCATAGTAATACATAATGGGAACCAGAAATGAACAGGTCCCACTCACTTTGATTATCTATTATACCCAATTACAAACTTGATAAATATCCATTTACCCCTCACTGTTTAAAGTAAACTAAATGTTGCACTTTACAATTCACCAGCACACTTAATGATGCCAGCACACCCAGGACACTAAAAATTTAAGTCCCCATAGGCTTATGAAGCTCACACCTACATAGTGTTGTCACTATTCTTTATATAATTATCTAGACAGCCCAGGACAATTTGACTCCGGGCTTCCACTCACACATGATGAACATACCCTTTACATCACACTCACATTCTGGGATTTAGAATACCAGTATGTTCAACAATGGGACACTAGACTAAAAGTCTCACGTTTGGCACTAGTTTTTAACCCTTTCTGTTGCTGTTCACCTCTGTTTTCCCTGCACTCGACATCACCACTTATAACCACACCACATTCCAATCTCACACATATAATTGGTCCTGCACTAAGTTCCCTCAACCTCTTTATGTGTTACTCGAGATCTCACAGCAAAGCAGGGAATGTATTTACTTTGTCCAATCTTATTGTTATTGTTTTATAATTTGGTGGCGATCCAATCATTAATATATACCCTAAAAAAGGAAGACAAGCCTATCTGGATGATGTTAGTCACAGTAATCCAGCAAGCGTATTATCTAATATCCCCTGCTGTGTCCCACCTCATTTAGGTATATAACCTCTATAAGATGCCCCAATACCATGATCGGACTCTGAGAATCAGAGATAGGCACACAACAAGCGCTACAGAAATGACGTTTCCCAACACACCCCCCTCTCCTACAGATACGATAGGAGAAACTGGGAACCAATCACAACAGCCGACGAGGGAGTACCTCCCACCGGCCAGCCAATAAAAAGCCCCAAGTTCGGCGGGCGCCCCACCTTTGACAAAGCCTTTGTGGCGAAACATGTCAGGGCAGCTGGAGAACTTTTCTCCTTTTTAAACTTTTCAAACAGTGTGACTTGGTGTATGAATTATGGTGATAGTAAGTGCGCTAAAAGAAAGCTAAAGGTATCCAATATTATCCGGTATTAAAAAGATATGTATAAAAGTGGAAAGTGTGATAAATGTGTATAATTCACAGTCAAAAATAAAAAAGGGGGTGTGAGGGGAAAAAAAGGGGTCTATGCAAAAAAATGACAGTGTCCGCAAAAAATAAGTGATATTGTATCTTGGGAAGAACTAATATAATCTTCTAATCATGATGTGCTAAAAATTCAAAATATGTAACAATAAGTGATGTGTCTATATATTGGTGTAATAATATCAAACTTTAGATAGTGTATGTGGGAAAAAAAACAATACGTTAAATTGTAACGAAAAAACTATAATATCCAAAAAATTATAATATCCAAAAAATTATGCAGCCTAAATCATATATCAAAAATATTTATTTATACACACTCACAAGCAAATAGAAGGGGACGTCTCCCCTAATAAAAAAGTAATAAAAACAGATTTAAGCAAGTAGAAATTCAATTCTAAAAAAGCAGACTTTGCTGAGAAAATGTGTTAAAAAATCCACAATATTGTGCAGAGAGAGACAGTTCCTTATAGCATCCGAACCTTTCGTTGTTGCTTTATAGGTAGATTTTACTGACCAAGTTCAGGATTTAGAAAAAGTGTAGGCTCCTTATAGTACTATACAGTCATTCAACTTTATTGGACTTATTGCTTTAGGATACTTTCTACTTACTTCACCACCCGTGTGGCAACGATATCACCTGTACAGCTCCAAGTATCCAAACTGAGTCAGTGCGCCGCGTGTATCTCGGCGTCTGACGTCATCGGCAAACTTCAGCCGCTGTCACCGTAATAGTTGGCTTTTCTGGATATTATAATCCTAGGTGGTTTTGGAGATAATCACTTCTTGTATTTCCAACAGAGATAGTTCCCTGCACTTAGTGCTAATTGCACGCAGGAAAAAGATGGATGTTGAGAAATGTAAATAGCCCGGGTTAAAGTTGAAAAAATCCTTAAATATAGAATGTCCTCATTCAAGTAGTAATGTCAGATAACACAGCCACTCAGATCAACGCGTTTCGCTCGCCAGGGAGCTTTTTCAAGTGGCTGTGTTATCTGACATTACTACTTGAATGAGGACATTCTATATTTAAGGATTTTTTCAACTTTAACCCGGGCTATTTACATTTCTCAACATCCATCTTTTTCCTGCGTGCAATTAGCACTAAGTGCAGGGAACTATCTCTGTTGGAAATACAAGAAGTGATTATCTCCAAAACCACCTAGGATTATAATATCCAGAAAAGCCAACTATTACGGTGACAGCGGCTGAAGTTTGCCGATGACGTCAGACGCCGAGATACACGCGGCGCACTGACTCAGTTTGGATACTTGGAGCTGTACAGGTGATATCGTTGCCACACGGGTGGTGAAGTAAGTAGAAAGTATCCTAAAGCAATAAGTCCAATAAAGTTGAATGACTGTATAGTACTATAAGGAGCCTACACTTTTTCTAAATCCTGAACTTGGTCAGTAAAATCTACCTATAAAGCAACAACGAAAGGTTCGGATGCTATAAGGAACTGTCTCTCTCTGCACAATATTGTGGATTTTTTAACACATTTTCTCAGCAAAGTCTGCTTTTTTAGAATTGAATTTCTACTTGCTTAAATCTGTTTTTATTACTTTTTTATTAGGGGAGACGTCCCCTTCTATTTGCTTGTGAGTGTGTATAAATAAATATTTTTGATATATGATTTAGGCTGCATAATTTTTTGGATATTATAATTTTTTGGATATTATAGTTTTTTCGTTACAATTTAACGTATTGTTTTTTTTCCCACATACACTATCTAAAGTTTGATATTATTACACCAATATATAGACACATCACTTATTGTTACATATTTTGAATTTTTAGCACATCATGATTAGAAGATTATATTAGTTCTTCCCAAGATACAATATCACTTATTTTTTGCGGACACTGTCATTTTTTTGCATAGACCCCTTTTTTTCCCCTCACACCCCCTTTTTTATTTTTGACTGTGAATTATACACATTTATCACACTTTCCACTTTTATACATATCTTTTTAATACCGGATAATATTGGATACCTTTAGCTTTCTTTTAGCGCACTTACTATCACCATAATTCTTACTACATTTTTGAAAAGATAGAAGGATCTTTTCTTACTTGTAAGTTGTGTGGTATCCTGTTTATAAACCAGCGCTCTGCTTAAACACTTTTCTAATATTGGTGTATGAATGTTTAATTAGAAAAATAATTTAAAATGGTACATGTGTGAACCGTGTGTGAACTTGAGATCCTCTAGCCAGACAAGCTGTCAATAGCCAGTATTAGTACTTTACTAATCACTACCGCAAAAATAGACAAAACGAAATTAATATATTATGGTTAGAGGGTACTACAACCCTGAATGGTAAGGGATTGATATTTGTGTGTTTATACTATAAGCTGGGAAGGCCAAACGGCAACTCGAATCTTACCATCTAGATTATTATAATTGTTTAGCCACTACATTAACGCTGACTACTGAAAACTTCCGGCTAAACTAATCTCATTTACATAGTATATTGGGGAGCAAAACCCGAAAAAAACGGGGGGTTAATATATACAGTAATGACTGATGAAGTATACTGATAAGTCCTACTTTACGATAAGGAATTTAAAGGTGCATCCGCAATACTAAGAAAACCTATATATAGATAATCAAGCAGGGGCAGGTTTTGATATCACCGGTTTAGAAACCAGCTATTCTGACCTACAGGAAATTAATTTTTTCTGAATACTATTACTGTCCTTTGACAGTTAAGCTCCGCTCATTTTCGCCATTCAGGCTCTCTATATACCAAGTATTACAAAACGAGTAGAAGCACCGCACACTATAACAGATATTCAGTACAAATTGACAGCGTATTTAACGTATAGGTATATTTAGCTCTCTATATGGAATTATAATAACATATGTTGATAACTATAAATAATTCTAATTACCCCACAGGGCTATCTATACAACAGTTAAGAATATCTGTAATATCAGATCAATACTGTAGCACGATCAACCTGATCCCACATATAAACAGGAGAATACCTCCTAACCCTCGTAGATAAGTGGGTTAAACAATTCCTCTACATTAACGTGCTATATTGTCACCCCCCAGTTATAATCTCCACAATATAAGCATATCCATCCAATCCATCACTAAGCCGCTGATAGACTCCTTAGCACAGCCAGTCTGGTGATAATTCTATCCTATCCTTCAACAAAGGAGTGGCAAAGAACTGTACGGGACCGTTACATTTTGGTTTCTAAAATAAAAACCGAAATAAAACACAAACCAGAACTAGTAATCACACTCCCCACATTGCGGACTACACACAACTATTGGGGGATTAGCTACACCTGAGATATAACTCAGGACCCTACATATAAAAGGGTGACACCCGAGGTATATTGTAGCACCCCATATTAGTGAGGGTACTTTCCCTTGGATTTACCAAAAATGTACTAATGGTCTATTCCTTTTTGGAACAACATTCCCTCACCCCACACTGTTTGTGGATTTTAATGTGTTGTAAAGATTTTAACTAACAAAATAAAAGTTATGTTTTAATCGCCCCTCTTTGGGCTTCTTTACCTAAGGTAGCATTGGACCAAAATAGATCAATTGCTGGTGAGTGCTACACAAGTACATTCTTGCAATTGCCTAAGGCAATTGATATTTGTGAGTTAGTCTTTCCCTATGTACAGCACCCGGTCTCCCTAATCACTATAGGTATCTCTCTCATATTTAGAGAAGAAATTTAAAAACCAGTGAGACACAGCATCAGTAGTGCCGTCGCCTTTCTCTTGTCAGTTTCTCAACTTTCCAGCCCTGCCTGTAACGAGCAACAGCTCCTTCCTGTTTTGGAGCGGAGGAAGTTGATGCTGCTCCAGCCTTGAAGTTACGAAAGGCACGAAAATTAGACTATTTGGCCCTGTCCTGAGGTAGAGCATGGCCCTTACCTCCCGTAATGTCAGCTATAATTTCTTTCAAGCCGGGCCCGAATAAGGTCTGCCCTTTGAAAGGAATATTAAGCAATTTAGATTTAGAAGTCACGTCAGCTGACCAGGCTTTAAGCCATAGCGCTCTGCGCGCTTGGATGGCGAATCCGGAGTTCTTAGCCGTAAGTTTGGTTAAATGTACGACGGCATCAGAAACAAATGCGTTAGCTAGCTTAAGTGCTTTAAGCTTGTTCATAATTTCATCCAATGGAGCTGTGCGAATGGCCTCTTCCAGAGACTCAAACCAGAATGCCGCCGCAGCAGTGACAGGCGCAATGTATGCAAGGGGCTGTAAGATAAAACCTTGTTGAACAAACATTTTCTTAAGGTAACCCTCTAATTTCTTATCCATTGGATCTGAAAAGGCACAACTATCCTCCACCGGGATAGTGGTACGCTTAGCTAAAGTAGAAACTGCTCCCTCCACCTTAGGGACCGTCTGCCATAAGTCTCGTGTGGTGGCGTCTATAGGAAACATTTTCCTAAATATGGGAGGAGGGGAAAAGGGCACACCAGGTCTATCCCACTCCTTGCTAATAATCTCTGTAAGCCTTTTAGGTATAGGAAACACGTCAGTACACACCGGTACCACATAGTAGCTATCCAACCTACATAATTTTTCTGGAATTGCAACCGTGTTACAATCATTCAGAGCCGCTAATACCTCCCCTAGCAATATGCGGAGGTTCTCAAGCTTAAATTTAAAATTAGAAATCTCTGAATCCAGTCTCCCTGGATCAGATCCGTCACCCACAGAATGAAGCTCTCCGTCTTCACGTTCTGCAAACTGTGACGCAGTATCCGACATGGCTCTCACTTCATCCGCGCGCTCTGTCCTTAACCCAGAGCTATCGCGCTTGCCTCTTAATTCTGGCAATTTAGATAATACTTCTGTCATAACAGTAGCCATGTCTTGCAAAGTGATTTGTAAGGGCCTCCCTGATGTACTTGGCGCCACAAAATCACGCACCTCCTGAGCGGGAGGCGAAGGTACTGACACGTGAGGAGAGTTAGTCGGCATAACTTCCCCCTCGTTGTCTGGTGATAATTTCTTTACATGTAAAGATTGACTTTTATTTAAAGTAGCATCAATGCAATTAGTACACAAATTTCTATTGGGCTCCACATTGGCCTTTAAACATAGTGAACAAAGAGATTCATCTGTGTCAGACATGTTTAAACAGACTAGCAATGAGACTAGCAAGCTTGGAAATACTTTTCTAAATAAATTTACAAGCAATATAAAAAACGCTACTGTGCCTTTAAGAAGCACAAAAAGCTGTCACAGTTGAAATAACAATGAACCAAAATAGTTATAGCAACCAATTTTTCACAGTAAATGTATTAAGTTAGCAAAGGATTGCACCCACCAGCAAATGGATGATTAACCCCTTAATACCCAAAAACGGATTAACAATTTAATAATTAACGTTTTTCTCACAGTCAAAACACACTGTCACAGGTCTGCTGTGACTGATTACCTCCCTCAAAATGAATTTTGAAGACCCCTGAGCTCTCTAGAGACCATCTGGATCATGGAGGATGAAGTAGACAGATTGTGAGTGAATTTTTACTGCGCAAAAAAGCGCTAAAATAGGCCCCTCCCACTCATATTACAACAGTGGGGAAGCTCAGAAAACTGTTTCTATGCAGAAAACAAAGATGGCCATGTGGTAAAAATCATGCCCCAATAAGTTTTATCACCAATTACCTCACAAAAAACGATTAACATGCCAGTAAACGTTTTAAACATACATTTGAAAAGTTATGAATTGTTATTAATAAGCCTGCTACCAGTCGCTTTTACTGCAGTTAAGGCTCATACATTATTTCAGTATTAACAGTATTTTCAGAGTCCATTCCATTCCTTAGAAAAATACATTCAGTGTACACACACTCATCAGCCTAATACCAGTCGCTATCACTGCATTTAAGGCTGAACTTACTTTACATTGGTATCAGCAGTATTTTCTCAGTCAATTCCATTCCTCTGAAAAATAATTACTGCACATACCTCATTTGCAGGGGGGCCCTGCATGCTATTTCCCTTCTCTGAAGTTGCCTCACTCCTCAGATGAGAACAGCCAGTGGATCTTAGTTACGTCTGCTAAGATCATAGAAAACGCAGGCAGATTCTTCTTCTAATGCTGCCTGAGAATAAACAGCACACTCCGGTGCCATTTAAAATAACAAACTTTTGATTGTAGAAATAAACTAAGTTAAAAAACACCACAGACCTCTCACAGTGATCTAGTTAGGCTGCAAGAGAATGACTGAATATGACATGTGAGGGGAGGAGCTATGTGGCAGCTCTGCTGGGTGATCCTCTTGCAGCTTCCTGTTAGGAAGAGATATATTCCATAAGTAATGGATGACCCGTGGACTGACTACACTTAACAAGAGAAACAGGTTGAGATCTGTGCATATCCTAAAAGGGCTAATTAAAAATAGTTTTGCATAAAATTGCTGGAAAGTATTTTAAAATAATTTTCAAAAATACTTATAGCTATGCTGTCTGGAGCACTGTGCTCCACCTCCCTTATCAGTGTTTAGACCAGTGCTTGACAAATATGTTAAAAAAAAATAAGAGCCAGGCATATTTCTTCTATAAGGTACGACGAGTCCACGGATTCATCCTTTACTTGTGGGATATTATCCTCCTGTTAACAGGAAGTGGCAAAGAGCACCACAGCAGAGCTGTCTATATAGCTCCTCCCTTAGCTCCACCCCCCAGTCATTCTCTTTGCCTACTCTAAGTACTAGGAAGGGTAAAGTGAAAGAGGTGATAAAATATTAGTTTTTTATTTCTTCACGCAAGAGTTTTTTGTTTTAAATGGTACCGGTGTGTACTATTTACTCTCAGGCAGCAGATGGATGAAGACTTTTGCCTGGAGGATGATGATCTTAGCATTTGTAACTAAGATCCAGTGCAGTTCCCACAGAGGCTGAGGGGTACAAGAAACTTCAGTGTACTATACAGCAGTGAGGTATGTTCAGTCATTTTTTCTGGAGAGACTGTGTATTTCAGAAAGGCTGACAGTATCCCCATGAGGGTAAGGGTAAGCAGTAATCCTAAGAGCTATAGAAAGGCATTACTAAGCTTGCTTAAGGGGCTATTAAAAAATGGTTGACACTGAGTTTTTGAATGTTTGTGGGCAAACGTTTTATGAACTGGGAGTGCTGTTAACGTTTTGTGGGCAACTTTATTGAGAGTACTCTTGGCTTCTTTTTTGGGTCTCAGAACCCACATGGCTAGTTTAAAACCGCTCTGGTGCGGTTCTTTGAGGCTGTAGAGACATCGAGTGAGATGGGCGGGGCCTATTTTCACGCCTCAGATGCGCAGTTGTTTTCACTCAGCAAGCTCCAACTCCTGAGGGCCCTTGTGGATGTTTTGGGCCAAATCGAAGCTTTAACCCCATATTTTCAATCCTTGAGGGCAGGTAGGCGCCACAGCAGGGCTGTGGCAAGGTGCTGGGGGTGTTTTTTTTCGGATTTAGGCCTTATTTCAATCCGGTTTGCACAATAAAGGGTTAAATGTTAAATTTTCTTGTGGGGCAAACTTAACTACACATATTGAGTCTGCTGTCCAAAATTTGAAAAATTTGGTGCCTTTTAAAGCAGTTTTGCAGAACGTGTATGCTTTTTTTTTTTTCTCTTAAAGGCGCAGTACCGTTTTTTAAGATTGTTATTTTTTTTTTTTTCACTAAATAAAGTGTTTTCATGCTTGTTTGTAGTCATTACTAGCCTGTTCAACATGTCTGACATTGAGGAAAGTCATTGTTCAATATGTTTAGAAGCCATTGTGGAACCCCCACTTAGAATGTGTCCCTCATGCACTGAAAGGTCAATAAATTGCAAAGAACATATTTTAGCTACTAAAAGTATGTCGCAGGAGGATTCTCAGTCAGAAGGGAATCGGGTTATGCCATCTAATTCTCCCCAAGTGTCACAACCATTAACGCCCGCACAAGCGACGCAATGTACTTCTAGTGCGTCTAATTCTTTCACCCTGCAAGATATGGCTTTTAAAAATGATGCTTCTGTTGAACAGATTTGTAAGGCTGCGACTTGGTCTTAGCTTCATACCTTTTCCAAATTTTACAAATTTGATACTTTTGCTTCTTCGGAGGCTATTTTTGGGAGAAAAGTTCTTCAAGCAGTGGTCTGTTTAACCATCTGTCTTGTCCCTCACGTTCATCCGTGTCCTGTAGCTTTGGTATTGTATCCCACAAGTAAAGGATGAATCCGTGGACTTGTCGTACCTTATAGAAGAAAAGTAAATTTATGCTTACCTGATAAATGAATTTCTTCTATGGTACGACGAGTCCACGGCCCGCCCTATCATTTTAAGACAGATTATATTTTTTTGGTTTTAAACTTCAGTCACCTCTGCACCTTTTAGTTTCTCCTTTTTCTTCCTGTACCTTCGGTCGAATGACTGGGGGGTGGAGCTAAGGGAGGAGCTATATAGACAGCTCTGCTGTGGTGCTCTTTGCCACTTCCTGTTATCAGGAGGATAATATCCCACAAGTAAAGGATGAATCCGTGGACTCGTCTTACCATAGAAGAAATTAATTTATCAGGTAAGCATAAATTTACTTTTTTAGGAGCCAGACGGTTGGATATGTATATAGATATATGGAGAATAACCCAAAAAGTTAGGAGCCAGGGGTAAAATTCTAGGAGCCACTGGCTCCCAGGCTCCTGGGTTTGTCGGGCCCTGGTTTAGACACAGTCATTGTATTTCAACTGAGTTAACAGCTTATAGGCATGCTCCCAGCAGATAATCTCTGTTCACTTTTGCATTCTACCAAAACTGTGTGTGTGTGTGTGTATGTATGTTAGGCCTGTCAAAAATAATCGTTTTGACGATGCATCGCGATGCGGCATGAAACGATTCTGCATCGATGCGCTGAGACGCGATAATCGATTAACGTTACCCACGTGACCAGCCTCCAGGAAACGTAAAAGAAAGTGCGCGAAAGTGCGCGGTACATCGTTTTGACGTCACTGACGTCACGTCACCCAATAAAGCAACATGGGCGCTCATGGGCGGTCTCTTGAAGTGCCGAAGTTACGCAGTAGGAGCAAAGCAGCAAAGCAGGAGTTTGTTGCCTGAGATTGATGATGGTACACGGCGGTATACTACAGCTACACGGCGGGCTCATTTTTATTTTGTGGGAGACAGAGGAGGAGACCTATGGTGAGAATTAGACTAACTAACTGTTTGTTTAGTTAATAGTTACCAAAACGTTGTACATTTTGCCAATGCCATGCCATAATTGCCATTGCCATGCCTGCCTATTGCCTCAACTGCCTACTACTTGCCAATAGGTAAGAGCAAATCAATAAGGGGTACACAATCACATTTATTACACAATAAGGGGTAACAATTAAATACTTGCCTTATTTACTTAACGTAGTATGCTGAGCTGACTGAGGCTCAGGCTGCTGCATAATTAATTGCTGCATTATTGAATAATATTGCATATATAAAAAATGTATTATAAATAAATATAGTATACTATTATTGTCTAATAATGTCTCTATTAGTCTAATCTGTATCTATATCTACATGTTTTTCACATGGATGGATGGCCTGGTCTGAAGTTCTAATATTTTAATAATATATTAATTCAAGAAAGTGCATGCAATTTTAAACAACTTTCCCTATTATATAATTTGCTTATCCTTTGTTGAAATGCATAGCCTCCTCCTTGTGCACAAAGTATTATATACTTAGTAAGTAATGTGTGTGCTGTGCAATGCATTGCTAATATGTCATCAACAAACGATATCTGAGAAGTATGAAGCAAATTAAATAATAGAAGAGTTAGTTATGATGTTTATTTAAAATTGTATTCTCTATCTGAATCATGAAAGTAAATGTTTGGGTTTTTGCACCTTTAAGTGTGTAATATATTACAGTAACTGTGTCAGTGAGTGAGTGATGTCCCCTGCAATTATCACAATGCAATTTGTTTTAAAATTTATGTTCGCAAAATGTATGGCATTGGCAAAGTAGTTGAAGTTACTAGTACTTGTTGATTTTACATTTGCGGCTTGACATTTTGACAACTGGAACTTAGTGTATTTTCTTTTTTTTTTAACACTGACAGAGTTTGACGTTGACAACAACATCATCCGTCACATATGTACATGTCATGCTAAAATGACAGAGGGAGACAAAAAAGATAGAGAGATAAAAAATGCACCTAGCATTTTAAAAGCAAGCATCTGGGCACATTTTGGATTTTATGAACATACTGGAAAGCACGAATTGGACAAGACACACGCGGTTTGTAAAGCCTGTCACACAAAAATTAAATACCTAGGGAATACTACTAACTTGAGAAATCACGTTAGACGTTTTCACTCTGAGATGCTAACCCCTGCCGCTGTCGCCAGTGCCACTGCCAAGGAAATAACAAGACTAGCTGAAGCTCATCAGCCAAGAATTGATGCAATGCTGTCAACTTTGCCACCCAACTCTGAAAAAGGGAAGAGAATAACCAAAGCTGTGGCAACTTTCATAGCGAAGGACCTACGGCCTTACTCTGTTGTGGAAAACCTTGGGTTTCGCAACCTGTTGAAGACACTAGAGCCACGTTATAAGATCCCGTCACGCAATCACTTAACAGAAAACGTTATACCTGCACTCTACCAAGAAACAAAAGCTCAGGTAATTGCATCAATGAGCCAAGCCAGTCGAGTCGCACTAACGTGTGATTCATGGACTTCAGTCACGACGGAGTCTTATGTAACAGTAACTGCACATTACATTAGCAAGGACTGGAAGATCTTGTCGCATGTGCTGCAAACGAGAGCAGTTTATGAGTCTCACACGGGTTCTCATCTGGCGGAGCTACTGTCTCGTGTCGTGGAAGAATGGCAGCTGTCCGATAAATCTGTAGTGCTTGTGACCGACAATGCTTCGAACATGATTGTTGCTGCTCAAGTTGGAAAATTCCCTCATGTAAAATGCTTCGCCCATACACTGAATCTCGCATCCCAGCGGGCGCTGAAAGTGGCCACGCTCTCCAGGCTTTTAGGCAGAGTGCGACGAATATCAACATTTTTTCACCGCAGCACTACAGCAAACCACTGTCTGAAAGAAAAACAGAAATGTCTTGGCCTGAAGAATCATAAGCTAATAACTGATGTGACAACAAGGTGGAACAGCTCATATGACATGGTCGAGAGGTTCCTAGAACAGCAACCTGCAATCTGTGCCACATTGTTGTCTCCAGAAGTCAGAAAAAGTGAGTCAGATCTCTGCACTCTCAACGAAACAGATGTGTCAAATGCAGAGGATGCTGTGAGTGCATTAAAGCCAATGAAAGATGCAACCACACTGATGTCAGAAGAGCGCAATCCAACTGTTTCTCTCATTGCCCCTCTAAATGCACAACTGCTCCAGAACATGACAGACACCATGGGAGACACACCCATGATCCATGAGATCAAGAATGCCATCAAAACAGATCTCCTGAAGAGGTACAGCAGTGAGGCAGAGAAGAAGATACTTTATACAGCCTCTGCCCTGGATCCTCGTTTTAAGGGACTGCCTTTTATTCTCACAGAGGAGGAGAGATTGGAGATATACAGAGGAGTGACTGAGGAGGCTGCATCCTTGGAGGTAATTTTAATTGCATCATGTTTCTTGAATAGATGTGAGCTGTTGTATGCATTTATTTATGCATTACTGTCTCTCTGAGCACACACATAGCATTAGCTGGCTGGCTGCTCGAGGTAATAATGAATGCTATTTTTTCTATTCTTTTGTTCAAACACAGATTGAGTGTACTAGTACAGTTACATCTAGGAGGACAAACGTGGATGAAGTGCCACTGCCTGAGGGAAAAGAAACTCTGGAAGAAGAATCAGCCATCGAGGAGGATAACCCTTCTCCTCCCAAAAGAAAGTCCACATCGCTTCTCATGACTTTGCTGGGACAGTCTTTCACTGACACTGAAGGTACAATAGAACCCAAGACCCCCTATGCCAAGGCTGAAGAGGAAATAGAGAAATATTGTAAAGCCCCATCTCTGCCTCTCACTGAAGACCCTTTGAAATGGTGGCATGTACATGAGGTCATATTTCCCCTCCTCTCTCATTTGTCAAAGCGATACTTGTGTATCCCAGGTACAAGCGTGTCTGCAGAGCGGGTTTTCTCCACTGCAGGAGATGTGGTAACGGCTAAAAGAAGCACCCTCAAACCAGAGCATGTGGATCAACTAGTGTTCTTACAGAAAAACCTACATATTCCATAATTCTGAGTAGTGATTCAGGTTTATAATATTAATATTTAATGTTTTTTGGCACATCCAGAAGAAAGTGCTGTGTGCCCCACTGCCCAGTGCAGACTACTGTTAAGTTATTTTATATTTGTTACTGTTATATAGCTTATAGCTTTTTGAAAAATGAAGCTTAAAACCTTGAGTAAATCTTTGTTGGATCACAAAATATACTAGTACACTACACGACACGACCGACCACGTCACTCTGTCACAGTCACACACACACACACACAATACAAAAGAAACAACACACAACTGCACACACCTCATGTGTGCGTGTCAGTGTCACCCTTCACCATGATTCACTCTTTTTATGATGTGTGTTTTTTTTGGTATTGTTTGACTGTGTGTGACTGTGACTGTGTGTGTGTTGTGTAACAATATATTTGTGATCCCATAAAGATATTGATAATCAAAGTTAGTAAATCTAGTAGTTCAATGCTACTTCTTGTATAATGTCTATTACTACTTCTAGTGTTACTGTGATGTTTGCCAATCAGGAAGTGCTCTGTTTTGTAGATGTTGTGCTATTGTTACAGCACACCCCTGTATTGTTTGCAATGCAGTGAGTGCATAGTGCACACTGCATAAGGGATTATTAATATTATTCATTCACACTAAAAAATTGTCTATTTTAAATAGACCCTTTAAGAAAGATATCATATGTTTTTGTTTATGATCCCAATCCCAAATGCCATCCCACCCACTCCCAGGCAGATCTGTAGGGGTTAACCGAATATAACCAACCAGTTAACAATAACAATGTGTGTACTGCAGTGTCTAACTGTCTCTTTATGAGTGTGTGAGTGTGTCTGTGAGTGAGTGCCAGTTTGAAAAGTTTGTATGTATCTCATTCTCTATGAGTGTGTGTGAGATGAGTGTATTAACTGCCTTTGAATTTTTTTGTTTGTATGTGATTGTGTGTCTGTCCCAGTGTCACTGTCTAAGTGTCTATGAGTGTGAGTGTGACTGTGGCTGACTGTGGTGCCATTGAATGTTTTTGTTTGTGTGTGTGTCCCACTGTGTCTCTAGTGTCTGAGTGTCTAGTGAGTGTGACTGTCTAACTGTCTATGAGTGCACTATGCAGAGAGTGAGACTGAAGCCAAACCCCACTATAGGGGAAGGAAAAGCCTTGAGTAAACCTTGAGTAAATCTTTATTGGATCACAAATATACTGTGCACTACAGACAGTACAGCACACACACAGTGCCACACACAACAGCACAATACAAAAATAAAGCACACACACCTCAGGTGAGTGGCGTGCCACCCTTTCTTCACCATGATTTACTCCTTGATGTCTGTGTCCTTTTTTATGTATTGTTTGTTTGTGTGTGACTGCTGTGTACTGTTCAGTGACAGACTCAGTCACTATTCAGTTGTGTGTAGTACTGCTTTAACAGTAACTAATAACTAACTAATTATATTTGTGATCCCATAAAGATAATATAATCATCAAGAAGAAACTGTAGTTATAGTAGTTCAGTTCAATGCTACTTGTTTTAAATGTCTCTCTCTGTCTCTAGTACTATTGTAAGTCTGTAACTGTGTAAACTAATTGTATATGTCACAATCACATGTGTGTTGTGTGCACACTCTGTGCTGTGTGTTGTGTTCCAGATTCTTCACGTGATGTTTGTTTGCCACAAATTGACAGTCATGAAGGCACAGTGGACTGCACCTGTAATTTTGTACCTATAAGGGATTTATGTTTTGTTTTCTGAGGACAATTTTCACACAAATAAGGTATTATGGTGGTAACTTAAGCTTAACCTATCTATTTGGGTTTTAATTTAATGTCTATTATATTATTATTACTAAGTAAGTAAAGAAATTAAATTAAAACCAACATAGATAGGTTAGACATTTATTTGTTGTTCATGTTTCTTTACAAGTGTATAGTGTACTACTTACTAATATATAATATATACATTTAAATATTTTCTTTTACTGAAGAAGTACACTGTGAGCACTGCACTTTTTACACTACGTACTCTGTAACTACAGTTTGATGCCATAATATTGTTTCCAAACCAATACAACAATTGCCATTTAGTATTTACTGTTCTATAAACTGTTGTTGTCTGCTGTGTTCAGACTTTGCCACAGGAAGAGTGTCCTTTTTTGAGCTAATAAAATAAAAAAAGAGTTTATTTCAATACTTTGACTTCTTGAATTTTTTTTTCTGAAAAATTTAAAAATTGGGCAGAAATAGTGCAGTAATCGTGATGCATCGCGATGCATCGTAGAATCGAATCGTATCGAATCGTTACGATGATAATCGTAATCGAATCGAATCGTGAGACAGGTGAAGATGCGCAGCTCTAATGTATGTATGTATATATATCTATATATCTATATCTCATAGAAGGTATTGTGTGGGGGAGTTAAATCTTTACAATTCAGAAACTTAAATTAAAGGCACTGCAGTATAAATTTTCAGGTAAAGTATATATTATATTTTGTCTCTATCCCAACTTGTTTTATGTCCCTTTTAGGTCCCGCCACAGCATTTCAATTGGGTTGAGGTCTGGATTTTGACTGGGCCACAGCAACAACTTGATTATTTTCTTTTTCAGCCATTCTGTTGTAGATTTGATGGTGTGCTTGGTATCATTGTCCTGTTGCATGACCCAATTTCGGCCAAGCTTTAGTTGTCAGACAGATGGCCTCACATTTGACTCGAGAATACTTTTGTATACAGAGGAGTTTATGGTTTGACTCAATAACTGCAAGGTGCCCAGGGCCTGTGGCTGAAAAACAAGCCCAAATCATCACACCTCCACCACCGTGCTTGACAGTTGCTATGAGGTGTTTCTGCTGATAAGCTGTGTTTTGGTTTTTGCCAAACGTGGTGCTGTGCATTATGGCCAAACATCTCCACTTTGGTCTCATCTGTCCAAAGGACATTGTTCCAGAAGTCTTGTGGTTTGTTCAGATGAACCTTTGCAAACTTAAGCCGTGCTGTCATGTTCTTTTTAGAGAGAAGAGGCTTTCTCCTGGGAACCCTTCCTTACAAATAATACTTGTTCAGTCTTTTTCTAATTGTACTGTCATGGACTTTAACATTTAACATGCTAGTTAAGACCTGTAGATTCTGAGATGTAACTCATGGTTTTTTCTTACAATTTCTCTTGGCATTGCACGGTCTGACCTTGGGGTGAATTTGCTGGTATGTCCACTCCTGGGAAAATTGGCAAATGTCTTGAATGTTTTCCATTTGTGAATAATCATGTGCCTCACTGTAGAATGATGGACTTTAAATTGTTTGGAAATGGCCTTATAACCCTTCCCAGATTGATGGGCAGCAACAATTGCTTCTCTAAGATCATTGCTGATGTCTTTCCTTCTTGGCATTGTGTTAACACACACCTGAATGCTCCAGACCAGCAAACTGCTAAAACGTCAGCTTTTTGCTGAGGATCTATTACTCAAGGGCATTTGATTAGCAGCACCTGGCTGCTACTAAGCCTGTTAATTCCTTTGGAAGCAGAAAGGATGTACTTCGTTTTTCGATTATGGCTTCTCCATTTTGGCTTTATTTTTGTTAAATCATGAGACAGTGTAATGTGTTGTTCATCTGAGGTTATATTTACCTAATTAAGACCTGCTAAGGACTAGATGACTGTTATGTCCTGATGCGTAAAACCATAGACTTCAAAGAGGGTGTACTTTCTTTTTCTCATGACTTTATTTGTTATGTAACTTTTTTTAAACTGTGCTAAAAAATGCAAAAATGTATCTCTTCTGTTCTTTATTATGTGAGCTAAACAGAAGTAAAAGGTACAGCTGTCATAAAGGCAGTGACAGCAAACATCTGTGAAAGTGCACTGCTTCTGTCACAGGATGAAACATTAAGTGAGCTTCAAGATGGCGGTGCCCAGTATAAAATGCAGAGCTTTACCAACTGAATTCTGTAATGAGCTAAGAGAACTGTTTAAAAAGAGATTTTGCTACATGAGGAAAAACGGATATATATATATAAAGGACCAGTGTGGAAAATAGAATATTTGTAGAACCGGCTGGTCATTTTAATTAAATTTGAAGAAATCTTTTTGGCAGTGCCTTGTGGTATTAAATCAGCAGTAACTAGTGCTCCGTCACTTTAATTTTCTTATGCAAATTGCTGTGACAAGAATACTTTTTTCAAATAAAGGTAGCCACCATAAAACAAAGCACTGTCATATTGAAATGTTCAGCAGTTATTCTGAATGAAGCATGTTATATTAAAGTGTGGATAAACACTTTTTGGTTTGTCTTTTCAAAGATTTAACAGTTACAATGAAATCTTCCCTGTTCTTCCAATATCAGAAGACAAATGGTTACAATACAGTCACAAGTCTAACTATGCTCTCATGTAACAGTCTGGTTTGGGTTGTCATGGTAGCACTTCCTTCTGCTGGCTCTTTTCTTGAGCTTCTAGTAATGTGAGACCAGCCCGTGTTCTTCCTCACTGGAGGAGCGTAACCTTCTGTGTCTGAGATTAAAATGAAAACCAGGTCTTCTGTTGCTAAAATACACCAAATTTCAGGAGTTTACCAAAAGAAGTAATGAACAGTAGAATATAATTTAATATATATATATATATATATATATATATATATATATATATATATATATATATATATATATATATATCTATCTATCATTGCAGTTAATTTTCTTGATTGACTAATAACAGCAATACTGCCGATAATGATATTATACTACGTGTATTGCAAACCTTATTATAGTATCTGTCCCTTAGGGCTAAATTTATTGAGCTGCATTCAAAGCTTTTTCTTCTGTTATGTGTGATCAGTCCACGGGTCATCATTACTTCTGGGATATTATCTGTTCCCCTACAGGAAGTGCAAGAGGATTCACCCAGCAGAGTTGCTATATAGCTCCTCCCCTCTACGTCACCCCCAGTCATTCTCTTGCACCCAAAGACTAGATAGGAGGTGTGAGAGGACTATGGTGATTATACTTAGTTTTTAGAACTTCAATCAAAAGTTTGTTATTTTACAATAGCACCGGAGCGTGTTATTACCTCTCTGGCAGAGTTTGAAGAAGAATCTACCAGAGTTTTTCTTATGATTTTAACCGGAGTAGTTAAGATCATACTGCTGTTTCTCGGCCATCTGAGGGAGGTAAAAACTTCAGATCAGGGGACAGCGGGCAGTTGAATCTGCATTGAGGTATGTAGCAGTTTTTATTTTCTGAATGGAATTGATGAGAAAATCCTGCCATACCGTTATAATGAACATGTATGTATACTCTACACTTTAGTATTCTGGGGATGGTATTTCACCGGAATTACTCTGTAAAAGTACATTAAACCTTTTAATAGGTATTTTTTATGTTAAACGTTTTTGCTGGAATGTAGAATCGTTTGCATTAATGAGGTACTGAGTGAATAAATATTTGGGCATTATTTTTCCACTTGGCAGTTTGCTTGTTTTAATTATGACAGTTTCGTTTCTCTCTCACTGCTGTGTGTGAGAGGGAGGGGCCGTTTTTGGCGCTCTTTGCTACGCATCAAAAATTTCCAGTCAGTTACTGTTGTATTTTCTGCATGATCCGGTTCATCTCTAACAGAACTCAGGGGTCTTCAAACTTCTTTGAAGGGAGGTAGATTCTCTCAGCAGAGCTGTGAGACTTATATAGTGACTGTGATTTAAAACGTTGCTCTGTAATTTTTATGTTTAAAATTTAATTAGTGTTACTTTACTAATGGGAACAAACCTTTGCTAAAAAGTTGTGTTGTTTTTAAAGAGTGATGCTATAACTGTTTTTCAGTTCATTATTTCAACTGTCATTTAATCGTTTAGTGCTTCTTGAGGCACAGTACGTTTTTGTTAAATAAGATTGTAACCGAGTTGCATGTTTATTGCTAGTGTGTTAAACATGTCTGATTCAGAGGAAGATACCTGTGTCATTTGTTCCAATGCCAAGGTGGAGCCCAATAGAAATTTATGTACTAACTGTATTGATGCTACTTTAAATAAAAGCCAATCTGTACAAATTGAACAAATTTCACCAAACAGCGAGGGGAGAGTTATGCCGACTAACTCGCCTCACGTGTCAGTACCTGCATCTCCCGCCCGGGAGGTGCGTGATATTATGGCGCCTAGTACATCTGGGCAGCCATTACAGATAACATTACAAGATATGGCTACTGTCATGACTGAAGTTTTGGCTAAATTACCAGAACTAAGAGGCAAGCGTGATCACTCTGGGGTGAGAACAGAGTGCGCTGATAATTCTAGGGCCATGTCTGATACTGCGTCACAGCTTGCAGAGCATGAGGACGGAGAGCTTCATTCTGTAGGTGACGGTTCTGATCCAAGCAGATTGGATTCAGATATTTCAAATTTTAAATTTAAATTGGAAAACCTCCGTGTATTACTAGGGGAGGTCTTAGCGGCTCTTAACGATTGTAACACTGTTGCAATACCAGAGAAAATGTGTAGGTTGGATAAATACTTTGCGGTACCGGCGAGTACTGACGTTTTTCCTATACCTAAGAGATTAACTGAAATTGTTACTAAGGAGTGGGATAGACCCGGTGTGCCGTTCTCACCCCCTCCAATATTTAGAAAGATGTTTCCAATAGACGCCACCACACGGGACTTATGGCAAACGGTCCCTAAGGTGGAGGGAGCAGTTTCTACTTTAGCTAAGCGCACCACTATCCCGGTGGAGGATAGCTGTGCTTTTTCAGATCCTATGGATAAAAAATTAGAGGGTTACCTTAAGAAAATGTTTGTTCAACAAGGTTTTATATTACAACCCCTTGCATGCATCGCGCCGATTACGGCTGCGGCAGCATTTTGGATTGAGTCTCTGGAAGAGAACCTTAGTTCAGCTACGCTGGACGACATTACGGACAGGCTTAGAGTCCTTAAACTAGCTAATTCATTCATTTCGGAGGCCGTAGTACATTTAACCAAACTTACGGCTAAGAATTCAGGATTCGCCATTCAGGCACGTAGGGCGCTGTGGCTAAAATCCTGGTCGGCTGATGTAACTTCTAAGTCCAAATTACTTAATATACCTTTCAAGGGGCAAACTTTATTTGGGCCCGGTTTGAAAGAAATTATTGCTGACATTACAGGAGGTAAGGGCCACGCTCTACCTCAAGACAAAGCCAAAGCTAAGGCTAGACAGTCTAATTTTCGTCCCTTTCGGAATTTCAAATCAGGAACAGCATCAACTTCCACTGCACCAAAACAGGAAGGAGCTGTTGCTCGTTACAGACAAGGCTGGAAACCTAACCAGTCCTGGAATAAGGGCAAGCAGGCCAGGAAACCTGCTGCTGCCCCTAAGACAGCATGAACCGAGGGCCCCCGATCCGGGACCGGATCTAGTGGGGGGCAGACTCTCTCTCTTCGCCCAGGCTTGGGCAAGAGATGTCCAGGATCCCTGGGCGCTAGAGATCATATCTCAGGGATACCTTCTAGACTTCAAATTCTCTCCCCCAAGAGGGAGATTTCATCTGTCAAGGTTGTCAACAAACCAAATAAAGAAAGACGCGTTTCTACGCTGTGTACAAGATCTATTATTAATGGGAGTGATCCATCCGGTTCCGCGGTCGGAACAAGGACAAGGGTTTTACTCAAACCTGTTTGTGGTTCCCAAAAAAGAGGGAACTTTCAGGCCAATCTTGGATTTAAAGATCCTAAACAAATTCCTAAGAGTTCCATCGTTCAAAATGGAAACTATTCGGACTATCTTACCCATGATCCAAAAGGGTCAGTACATGACCACAGTGGATTTAAAGGATGCTTACCTTCACATACCGATTCACAAAGATCATTACCGGTATCTAAGGTTTGCCTTCTTAAACAGGCATTACCAGTTTGTAGCCCTTCCATTCGGATTGGCTACGGCTCCAAGAATCTTCACAAAGGTTCTGGGTGCCCTTCTGGCGGTACTAAGACCGCGAGGAATTTCGGTAGCTCCGTACCTAGACGACATTCTGATACAAGCTTCAAGCTTTCAAACTGCCAAGTCTCATACAGAGTTAGTTCTGGCATTTCTAAGGTCGCATGGATGGAAAGTGAACGAAAAGAAGAGTTCTCTCTTTCCTCTCACAAGAGTTCCATTCCTGGGGACTCTTATAGATTCTGTAGAAATGAAGATTTATCTGACAGAAGACAGATTAACAAAGCTTCTAAATGCATGCCGTGTCCTTCATTCCATTCAACTCCCGTCAGTAGCTCAATGCATGGAGGTGATCGGCTTAATGGTAGCAGCAATGGACATAGTACCCTTTGCACGCCTACATCTCAGACCGCTGCAATTGTGCATGCTGAGTCAGTGGAATGGGGATTACTCAGATTTGTCCCCCACTCTGAATCTGGATCAAGAGACCAGAAACTCTCTTCTATGGTGGCTTTCTCGGCCACATCTGTCCAGGGGGATGCCATTCAGCAGGCCGGACTGGACAATTGTAACAACAGACGCCAGCCTACTAGGTTGGGGCGCTGTCTGGAATTCTCTGAAGGCTCAGGGACAATGGAGTCAGGAGGAAAGTCTCCTGCCAATAAACATTCTGGAATTGAGAGCAGTTCTCAATGCCCTTCTAGCTTGGCCCCAGTTAAAAACTCGGGGGTTCATCAGGTTTCAGTCGGACAACATCACGACTGTAGCTTACATCAACCATCAGGGAGGGACAAGAAGCTCCCTAGCAATGATGGAAGTATCAAAGATAATTTGCTGGGCAGAGTCTCACTCTTGCCACCTGTCAGCAATCCACATCCCGGGAGTGGAGAACTGGGAGGCGGATTTCTTGAGTCGCCAGACTTTTCATCCGGGGGAGTGGGAACTTCATCCGGAGGTCTTTGCCCAAATACTTCGACGTTGGGGCAAACCAGAGATAGATCTCATGGCGTCTCGCCAGAACGCCAAACTTCCTCGCTACGGATCCAGATCCAGGGATCCGGGAGCGGTTCTGATAGATGCTTTGACAGCACCTTGGAACTTCAGGATGGCTTATGTGTTTCCACCCTTCCCGCTGCTTCCTCGATTGATTGCCAAGATCAAACAGGAGAGAGCATCAGTGATTCTAATAGCGCCTGCATGGCCACGCAGGACTTGGTATGCAGATCTAGTGGACATGTCATCCTGTCCGCCTTGGTCTCTACCTCTAAGACAGGACCTTCTGATTCAGGGTCCATTCAAACATCAAAATCTAACTTCTCTGAAGCTGACTGCTTGGAAATTGAACGCTTGATTTTATCAAAACGTGGTTTTTCTGAGTCGGTTATTGATACCCTGATACAGGCTAGGAAGCCTGTTACCAGAAGGATTTACCATAAGATATGGCGTAAATACCTATACTGGTGTGAATCCAAAGATTACTCCTGGAGTAAGGTTAGGATTCCTAGGATATTGTCTTTTCTACAAGAAGGGTTTATCGGCTAGCTCATTAAAGGGACAGATCTCAGCTCTGTCCATCTTGTTTCACAGGCGTCTGTCAGAAAATCCAGACGTCCAGGCCTTTTGTCAGGCTTTAGCTAGGATCAAGCCTGTGTTTAAAACTGTTGCTCCGCCATGGAGTTTAAACTTAGTTCTTAACGTTTTACAGGGTGTTCCGTTTGAACCCCTTCATTCCATTGATATAAAATTGTTATCTTGGAAAGTTCTATTTTTAATGGCTATTTCCTCGGCTCGAAGAGTCTCTGAGTTATCAGCCTTACATTGTGATTCTCCTTATCTGATCTTTCACTCAGACAAGGTAGTTCTGCGTACTAAACCTGGGTTCTTACCTAAGGTAGTCACTAACAGGAATATCAATCAAGAGATTGTTGTTCCATCCTTGTGTCCAAATCCTTCTTCAAAGAAGGAACGTCTTCTACACAATCTGGATGTAGTTCGTGCCCTCAAGTTCTACTTGCAGGCAACTAAGGATTTTCGACAAACGTCTTCCCTGTTTGTCGTGTACTCTGGTCAGAGGAGAGGTCATAAGGCTTCGGCTACCTCTCTCTCCTTCTGGCTTCGTAGCATAATTCGTTTAGCCTATGAGACTGCTGGACAGCAGCCTCCTGAAAGAATTACAGCTCATTCTACTAGAGCTGTGGCTTCCACTTGGGCCTTTAAGAATGAGGCCTCTGTTGAACAGATTTGCAAGGCTGCAACTTGGTCTTCGCTTCATACTTTTTCCAAATTTTACAAATTTGACACTTTTGCTTCTTCGGAGGCTATTTTTGGGAGAAAGGTTCTTCAGGCAGTGGTTCCTTCTGTATAATGAGCCTGCCTATCCCTCCCGTCATCCGTGTACTTTTGCTTTGGTATTGGTATCCCAGAAGTAATGATGACCCGTGGACTGATCACACATAACAGAAGAAAACATAATTTATGCTTACCTGATAAATTCCTTTCTTCTGTTGTGTGATCAGTCCACGGCCCGCCCTGTTTTTTAAGGCAGGTAAATATTTTTTAAATTATAATCCAGTCACCACTACACCCTTGGCTTCTCCTTTCTCGTTGGTCTTTGGTCGAATGACTGGAGGTGACGTAGAGGGGAGGAGCTATATAGCAACTCTGCTGGGTGAATCCTCTTGCACTTCCTGTAGGGGAACAGATAATATCCCAGAAGTAATGATGACCCGTGGACTGATCACACAACAGAAGAAAGGAATTTATCAGGTAAGCATAAATTATGTTTTTTGCTTTGTGGAGAAGGTTTACATAAGCGAGCCTGCTGCCACATATTTATCAGAAATCGCTTTTTTTTTTTTTTTATTATTCCTCTCTGCAACCTCAGAGGTGGTGAGATTAATCACCCCGACAATCGATTGTTTGGGGTGATTGACATTCCCTGCTTTAGTGCAATTGGTTGCGCCGGAGCAGGGAGGTATAATTGCACGAGAATCCTCTTGTGCAATGTTACATTTTTCTGTGTGATGCAATATCACTACTTGTATATATATATGGATATATACACACACACACAAACACACACACACACACACACACACGTCTAAAAGAGGCTTCTCTCTATATATAAGATTCATAATTTTAAATCGCCATCTCAAAGTTTTTTAATGTCCCTTTTTAAATTCCCTGTACACATTACTATAATTTGGGTATTACTGTATGTGGATGAGTTGACATGAGACAAGTAAGAGGGTAATCAGGGGGCTAAATTGCTGATGCATTTGTTAAAGGGACAGTAAACACCTTGAGATTTAAATATAAAATGTTTAGTTTTGTGTAGCAAAATAACTTCAGTATACTTTCATTATTTATTTTGCCTCCATTCATGTAATTTAACTCTGGAAATTGTGGATATTTCACTCAATTTTTTATGGCTAACTCTAATTTTGGTTTTAGCTGATAACATTTACACAATAATTCACTTTATACTAACTTGCAACTGACCATTTTTTATAGTATGTATGTATTGGGTACTTGTAAAGCGCGGCTAATCACCCGTAAGGGTCTCAAGGCGCTGCTCATTTTATCGACCTCGGTAGGATGAAAGGCTGAGTGGACCTTGCCGGGGATCGAACCTGCAACCCTTAGGTTGCTATAGAGCTCAGCCACAGTTCCTTAGCATGCTGAGCTATCTGTCCAATCTCGAAGGGCAGATACCCTTTTTCAAGGCTTTCTGAATCTTCTGACACTTCTCTGCCACCTCCTAACGTGACAAAAGGCAAAGAATGACTGGGGTAAGGAGGAAGTGGGAGGGATATTTAAGCCTTTGGCTGGGGTGTCTTTGCCTCCTCCTCCTATAGTCACCAGAGTAAGGCAAATGGTGTGTGTGTGTGGGTGGATTTTGGCTATTGACAAACTATTGCAGTAAAAAGGATGCTATTTTGTTTTTAAAACTTTTAGATTTGTATGATATGTTATTCTATAGAAAGGCAACAGAAATGTCTCGTAATTACACTGTGTTTACAGTCCCTTTAAGTTTAAGGGGCTGCATAACGGCTGCATGTGTTGAGGCAACTAATGTGTTGTTTTTGATCAACCATCTAATCCACTGTCTAATTCACTGCAGAACATTAGAGGGCAATAAAGAGCTAGTTGTGCATTTGTTGATTTAGATGATTCTGTCAAATCTGGTTCTTTAAATTTAAAAATGTAATTGCAATGTCAGCCTTCATTTGATTTGTAGACTCCTCTGAAGTAGAATATTGTTTTGTTTGAATATTGTTTGCATTGTCAATACTGTTAACTGTTAAGATAGTGTTCTGTAGGATTTGGTTGATTCATGTAAAACACAGGATTATGATCAATGTATTTACTTCTTTTTAAAGTAGTGTTGGTCATGTTGGGCTTTATGACAGTGATCTAATTGACTTACTTGTCTCATATGATTTCCTGTGTGATGTGGCCAAAAGGGTACATTATTTTAGTTCTAATTTTCCTGACTTTTGTGTTGTTGAGCATGTAAATTCTCTGGTCTCTTCTGATGTTCTGAATTAATGCAGCACGAAAGCTACTGAGTTATAAAACAATTTGCCTATTTAATTATCACTTTGTATTTTCACTAAAGTTCCCATTAGACCTGTTCACTCATATACTCCTGGATATTTGGATCCTGATGAGTATTACACTGGACAGTCTAGTTTTTCAACTTGAGGTCCAGTTGTTTTATTTAGAAATCATGGACATTATTAAATGATTAAGTCTTAGCTGTGATCATATGAAGGACATCTGGCAACCCTAAAACCCTTCAAGCAGTTAATTCTAAAAATTTGCCATCCCATGCTGAAAAGTGATAGCATGGTTTATGGAAGCTTTAATGTGCTTCTAGTAATTAAAAATCCTATTTGAATAGAAAAAAATATATAATTTAAATTGATTGTTAACTTTAAGTCGGTCATTGATACCCTGATTCAGGCTAGAAAACCTGTCACTAGGAAAATTTATCATAAGATATGGCGAAAATATCTTTATTGGTGTGAATCCAAGGGTTACTCATGGAGTAAGATTAGGATTCCTAGGATATTGTCTTTTCTCCAAGAAGGATTGGAGAAGGGATTATCAGCTAGCTCCTTAAAGGGACAGTTATCTGCTTTGTCTATTCTTTTACACAAGCGTCTGGCAGATGTTCCAGACGTTCAGGCGTTTTGTCAGGCTTTAGTTAGAATCAAGCCTGTGTTTAAATCCGTTGCTCCGCCATGGAGCTTAAATTTAGTTCTTAAAGTTCTTCAAGGGGTTCCGTTTGAACCTATGCATTCCATAGATATTAACCTTCTATCTTGGAAAGTTCTGTTTTTAGTAGCTATCTTTTCGTCTCGAAGAGTTTCAGAGTTATCTGCTTTACAGTGTGACTCACCTTATCTTGTTTTCCATGCAGATAAAGTGGTTTTGCGTACCAAACCTGGATTTCTTCCTAAAGTTATTTCTAATAGGAATATCAATCAGGAAATTGTTGTTCCTTCTCTGTGTCCTAATCCTTCTTCCAAGAAGGAACGTCTGTTGCATAATCTTGATGTGGTTTGTGCTTTAAAGTTCTACTTACAAGCAACTAAAGATTTCCGTCAAACATCTTCTTTGTTTGTTGTCTATTCTGGAAAGAGGAGAGGTCAAAAGTCTACCGCTACCTCTCTTTCTTTTTGGATGAAAAGCATCATCCGTTTGGCTTATGAGACTGCTGGCCAGCAGTCTCCTGAAAGGATTACTGCTCACTCTACTAGAGCAGTGGCTTCCACATGGGCTTTTAAAAATGAGGCTTCTGTTGAACAGATTTGTGAGGCGGTGACTTGGTCTTCGCTTCATACTTTTTCCAAATTTGATACTTTTGCTTCTTTGGAGGCAATTTTTGGGAGAAAGGTTCTACAAGCAGTGGTGCCTTCCGTTTAGGTACCTGTCTTATCCCTCCCTTCATCCGTGTCCTAAAGCTTTGGTATTGGTATCCCACAAGTATTGGATGAATCCGTGGACTCGATACATCTTGCAAGAGAAAAAAGAATTTATGCTTACCTGATAAATTTCTTTCTCTTGTGATGTATCGAGTCCACGGCCCGCCCTGTCTATTTAAGACAGGTAGTATATTTAATTCAAAAACTTCAGTCACCTCTGCACCCTATAGTTTCTCCTTTTTCTTCCTAACCTTCGGTCGAATGACTGGGGGGTGGAGCTAAGGGAGGATCTATTTACACGGCTCTTCTGTGGGTGCTCTCTTTGCCACTTCCTGTTGGGAAGGAGAATATCCCACAAGTATTGGATGAATCCGTGGACTCTACATCGCAAGAGAAATAAATTTATCAGGTAAGCATAATTTCTGTTTTTATATACTTGGCAGTAATTTATTAAAGTTAACAATCACTTTCAATGAAAGAAATCTGATATTTTATTTATTTTAAATAATTTATCCAACATGTTTAGAAGGAAATGTTGCTTCTTTTTTGGCTAGAGAGGGGGTGGAAACAATATGACAGAACCTTTTAAACTACAGGTAGCCCTCAGTTTACGCCGGGGTTAGGTTCCAGAAGGAATGGTTGTAAATCGAAACCGTTGTAAATAGAAACCCAGTTTATAATGTAAGTCAATGGGTAGTGAGGGAGAGAGGTTCCAGGCCCCTCTCAAAATTGTCATAAGTAACACCTAGTACATTATTTTTAAAGCTTTGAAATGAAGACATTAAATGCTAAACAGCATTATATACCTAATAAAATAATCACACAACACAGAATATATAATTAAACTAAGTTAAATGAACAAAAACATTTGCTAAACAGCATTATAAACCTAATAAAATAATCACACAACACAGACTTCACTTGCATTTTTCTGCAAACAGTACTTTCTGTGCACTCAAATCTGGACTGTTTATAGACAAGATCTTGTTCCTTTGAAATCTGCTCGACAGCTCATATCTGGTTAAACTGATTAATTTCAGCTTGCTTGGCTTTTACTGCCATTACCAGCTGTAAGTAGCAAGAAATCAGGGAGGCTCTTTATACTTTCTTGTACAATATATGCTGATTCTTTGCTGGACCTTAAAGGGACAGTAGACGCCATTTTTCATATAACTGCATGTAATAGACACTACTATAAATAAGAATATGCACAGATATTGATCTAAAAATCCAGTATAAAACTTTTTAAAAACCTACTTAGAAACACCTAGTCTAGCACTGTTGATAAGTTAGTCTCAGACACCCACTGAAAGGGGCTGGGTAAACAAAAAGAGCACTCCCTCCCCCCCGACATATGAAAAGACAGATAACATAAAGGGGAGCCTGTAGGAGTCTGTAATCTTGTGTATACATAACACTGTGGGGATTGGTTAGGAGTCTGAAGATCAGCACAATGTTTTTAAAAAATAAATAAATAATTAAGCAAAACTATACATTATTACCAAAACAATCCCAGATGGGCTATTTAAATGTAAAAAGCAAGTTTCCCTTTGTTGTCTTTTATGTAGTAAATTTTTATTAAGGAACATGAAAAGACTACATACAAGAGAAAACTTAATGAGCGAATGTCCTTGATTTGTGGATTTATTATAGAAGATATAAAAGTCCATGAAAGCATAAATTCTTGAATTGTCCTCAGATTCTGAATTGGCAAACAAAGAGAAAGTCCAGATATTAATGCATTAGTGGAGTAAATTATAAGCATGGACTTCCCTCATGTTCTTTTTGTTTGAGTCCAAGGATAAGATACCATATTTAACAAAATCAGCAAACAATCGATGGACTATTAAGAGAGAAGAAGAAATAACTTAAAGAAAAATAAAGTCCAAAACATTGGCGATTCACCACTCAATTTTTTGTTTATGTATTTATTCTATTAAGTGTTCTAATTTCACTGTGGGGTAATTTAAAGGGATACTGAACCCACATTTTTTATTTCATGATTCAGATAGAGCATGCAATTTAAAGCAACTTTCTAATTTACTCCTATTATCAATTTTTCTTCATTCTCTTGCTATCGTTTTTTATTTTAAAAAGCAGGAATGAAAGCTTAGGAGCTGGCCCATTTTTGGTTCAGGACCCTGGGTAGCAAGGGCCGGCTTCTAACCTTACATTTCTGCTTTTTCAAATAAAGATAGCAAGAGAATGAAGAAAAATTGATAATGGGAGTAAATTAGAAATTTGCTTGAAATTGCATGCTCTATCTGGATCATTAAAGAAAAAAATGTGGGTGTTGTGTCCCTTTAACTAATGTTTATATATGTATAACTGTATTTACTGTAATGGAGTAATTCTTGTGAGGAACCAAATGAATAGCAGCCGACGAAATAGCTATTCTCCCTTTTTATAAATCGTACATTTTTTGTTTTATTAATATTTTTTTATGAATATTTAAGGTTTTTAGCTATGAAATATCTTTCCACTGAGCTTATCTGCAGTTTGTTTTTTTTTACTATGAAAAAATGTCTTTGTTAATGTATGCATGTGTGTGTATATGTGTGTATTATTTATTATATATGTGTGTGTCTGTGTGTGATTTTATTGAGCATAAAATGACATTAGAACAGAATAACACTTAAGATGCCTGATATTATGAATATGTTTTAATCCATTATGTGTAAACATTTTTTCTTCAGAGTAGTTGTAATATTTTTATTTTCTCATCATATTTTGTAGGTGAATGGAAAAGGTTCATTATGGTGTGTTGATCCAGAATATAAACCTAATCTTATCCAAGCACTGAAGAAGCAGCCATTTTCTGCAGCACTTACACTGTACACCCCTCCTGCCTCACCTACAGGGTAAGTTGAAGTTTTAACTGGGGGCCTGTTTTCCTCATGAATGTGCAAACTAAATTAAAAACAAAATAGTTCATTATCCCATACAGACCTTTTTAATTCGCATATAAGTAAAATGTATTAATTAATTTTTAAATAGAACAGATACTAACGAATAATACTGAGCGGATGTTTGTTCCTGGTATAGCGCTTCTCTTTCTGAACGCATTTGTATTATCATCCTGGGGAAGTCTTCCTAAGGGTGATGGGGGAAGCCAGACTGGGACTCCTTGCCCCAATGTGCTTAGAGGAAAATGGCTGCACCTCACTGACGAAGCCCAATGAAGGCCGAAACGATCGTCTGGGGTTGTCATGTTACTTGTTCAAAGGAGGATTGCCTGGTATTTCGGGGACTGTCCTTACTAGGCGGAGTCAGACTGATATACTTTAGGAAAGTTCTTCTCTGTTAAAAGCAAAATTGGGTTAATTGCTCCTGGGTGGTAACTTGCCAAAGAACAAGCTACTGAGCTGCTGTTCATTCCTGGTAGAGTGCTTCTCTTTCCTCATGCAT
Source organism: Bombina bombina (assembly GCF_027579735.1). Lineage (NCBI taxonomy): Eukaryota > Metazoa > Chordata > Amphibia > Anura > Bombinatoridae > Bombina > Bombina bombina. The sequence continues at coordinate 1,070,362,944 of NC_069502.1, forward strand.
TAACTAATAGTTGCTTACCCCATATCATCCTCATTGGTTAGTTAGCAGTAGTATTTTCTTTATTGCGATAAAGGGATAGTTTGTAGGTCTTAATGTTTTTAAAACAAATTTAACCACCTTTTTACTATTCTTTTTCAATAGCCAAACTCCACCCACCATTTTTCTTATTTGGAGGAGCCAATATGAGCCTTAGTCCACAGTCAATAAGGCAAGCCACTGTCATAAAGTTAGTATAAAGTATGTGGTTTTGCAGCAGTTTTCTGATAAAGCCAATTGGGTCCAATATGTAGCAGAATTTTCCTTGATATGTCAGCAGGGTGCATTTTTTGTTTTTGAGAATTAGAAATTGTTCAACTTTCAGAGCTACATTACATGAAAAGGGGACAAAATAAATAATGAAAGGTATCCGCATCGCGATTGAGATTGCAGGTGAAATGTAATAAAGGAATGAAATCACTGTTTGAAGGCAGCCTCACTAAGAGACGTCTTACTATACTTCACTGTGAGAGGAAATAATTATCTTCCACTGGCAGGCGAAATGTTAAAAGCAAGTGCAGTGAGGGTGTATTGTAAATGATCCCTTTTAAACAGTATTAAATGAGAATATAATTTACATGTACAAACTGAAAATCGATAATATAGTGAAACTAGAGTATGAATAATAAACCTATCTGCGTTGGGGGATTGTTGGAACAAGATTTAGTGTGTGGGGTATTAATATCCCATATTCACTACTTTCATAATGTGGTGAGAGTCTGAGTCCATTACTTCTGAGATATAATTTCCAAGCCCACTAAAAGGAAGTCAAGATTTCCCAAAACTCCAAGAGTATTCCATCCCTCCCACTTCAGTGATTATCCAGTTTAATCTTTGCCTCCCAGGAGGTGGGTGAAGACTTTAAGGGACCGTCTACACCAGAATATTTTTTTTTGGTTTTCAACAGAGCTTTATTGAATATAATAAAATAAGTACAGCGTAATGCAATTTTATGTTTTGGTATGTCTCTAGGTCACCTCTTTGGAAATAGCCATACTCTTCTAGGAGTAGTGTCTACTCCATGAGCTTTTCCCATGTAGAGTGAGTAGGTGTAGTTGGGGACTTCCATAGGGCGGCAATGAGAGATCTCGCTGAGTCTAGCGCTAACTGAATTAAGCACAAACGGAGTTTACAACGGCATCTCGGAAGTAAATTTAGTAATGCTGCAGTTGGTTGAAGTTGGTACCTAGCGTCTTGATCAAGAATGGAGTTTATGTATGTTTCTATGGAGGCCCAGAAAGGTTTCAGTTTGGTACAAGACCACCAGATATGTATCATGGTTCCCCCTCCTCCCACAACCTCTCCAGCAAGTATCAGAGGCATTTGGATATATGCGTTTGATTCTAACTGGAGTAAGATACCATCTTGTTAAAACCTTATAGTTGGTTTCTAATGATTTCGCTGAGCGAGAGGATTTTTTTTAGTGTTTCTCATGATGAGTCTCCAGTCAGTGTCGCTAAGTTCTTTGCCCAAGTCAGTGTGCCAGCGCTGAATATAGTTCGGTGGGAGTGTGTACATTGTATCTGTTAGTATTCGCTTTGCCCACACTAATGTGTGACACAGTGGTTTGTCTATCAGACAGAGTTGTTCGAAGGGTGTTTTTTTTCTGGTTGTTAGGTTTTTATCTGGTGATGTAGACAAAAAGTGATGTAACTGAAAATGCTTAAAGGGACACTGAACCCAAATTTTTTCTTTTGTGATTCAGACAGAGCATGAAATTTTAAGCAACTTTCTAGTTTACTTCTATTATAAAATTTTCTTCATTCTCTTGATATCTTTATTTGAAATACAATGTAAGTTTAGATGCCGGACCATTTTTGGTGAACAACCTGGGTTGTTCTTGCTGATTGGTGGATAAATTCATCCACCAATAAAAAAGTGCTGTCCAGAGTTCTGAACTTTCTTTCTTTTAATGACACGATGAGTCCACAGGTCATCTTAATTACTATTGGGAATACCACTTCTGCCCTTCAGGAGGCGACAAAGAGCACCACAGCAAAGCTGTTAAATATCGCCTCCCTTCCCTCCCAACCCAGTCATTCTCTTTACCTACGTTAAGAGCAAGGAGGTGGTAAATTAGGTGTTAGAAAAGATTCTTCAATCAAGAGTTTATTATTTTTAAAGTAGTAAAAGATTGTGCTGCTTCATCCTGGGATGTAGTCCGTATCAGTCTCTTCAGTAGAGCAGTGGTGGATTTAGAGCAATGGGAACTTGTGGGACAGAATTCTCACTGTGCCTCCCATACTGATGCTGCCCTAACTCTGAAAAAGTGAGAAGTCTTACTCAGTCCTTTCTTTTTTTGCCACAGGTCCATGTGAGGGAGAGGACCTCTCAAACCTGGGATCTGCTTTGCTATCAGACAGAAGAGGAGGTAAGTGCAGACTTGATTTCTAGGATAACGGAGTCAGAAAAAGTTGGGCACATTACTTCATATGAGGGACATATAAGGAAGCCTTTATTCAGAAAGGGGCACTTTATATTGTATTACATAAATTATCCTGGTTATCAGGAGACACTATGAGACAGCAAAGTCGCAGGCACTGGGGCAGGTATCTGTAATGGCGGTTATTATATCTCCCGGCATTTACTTTAACAAGTATACAGACCGGGAGATTGATACATTGGCTACGCCCACGATGGGCGGGACAAGAGGAGGCGGCATTTGTGTATGCGTGCCCTTTTTTCCCATTCACTTCCTACAACGGAGGAGAAGTTATGTCGCTATCTGTCTAATACGCATCTCAGAATTCATTTGCGTGTTTAAACAGAGACTGTACTCTTCTGTTGCTGCGAGTCCCAGATCTGAAACGGCTCCTGCTCAGAGGTTTCATCGGTCAGGTAGGCACCTCAGCAAAGTATTGCTGAGGTGTAGAGGTGCTCTGTAGTTTTAGTTTAGCCTTCTAGCCTGTCTAACTTCAATTGATAATTAAAGGGGAAAAAAAAAAGTTGCCGTTTTTAAATTTAAAGGGACAGTAAAAATTTTTGTATGTTAATTTTTATTAAAGTTTTTTGTGTTTTATGAAAAATTGTTTCATTTAAAGTCAGAATGGACCAAGAGGCCTTGCAAAGTGTCACTTTGTTCCTTATGTTTTGATGCCAACGTGGAACCACCAATCCCTTTCTGTTTCTCGTGTATTGAGAGGACTTTAAGCTACAGGGATAGAATTTTTTCTGAGCCAACATTCTCTAAAGAGGATGCTGTTCAGGAATCCAATGACAATGTTCAATATATGCCGCAGCTTTCTCCTCAAGCATCCCAAATTTCACCGCCCTTACATGCAGTGCCCTGCACTTACTCTCTAGCTCCTGCTGGGGGTTACTTTAAAAGACATCGCTTCTCTCATGTCTTCTGCAGTTTCAGATGCGTTGTCTGCTTTCCCAATGTTGCAGGGAAAGCGTAAGAGGAAAATCAGACATTCAGTAAGCGAGGTTTCTGACGCAGTTATTGCTATCTCAGATGTCCCCTCACAGAAGCCTTAGGAGGATAACGTAGCAGCATCTGAAGGTGAAATTTCAGATTCTGACAGTGTAATGCCTCTTGCTGATACTGAAGTTGTATCCTTCAGGTTTAAGCTAGAACACCTCCGTTTGTTACTTAAGGAGGTTTTAGCTACATTGGATGACAGCGACTCCACGGTCGTTGTTAATCCTAAGAAATCCAGTAAGCTGAACAAATATTTTGAGGTATCTTCCTCTATAGACGTTTTCCCGGTACCAGACCGAGCTTCTGAGATCATTGCTAAGGAGTGGGAGAGACCGGGTATACCTTTTTTCTCCATCTCCTATATTAAAAAAGATGTTTCCCATAGCCGACTCTGTTAAGGAGGCTTGGCAAACAGTCCCCAAGGTGGAAGGAGCCGTTTCCACCTTAGCTAAGTGAACTATTCCCATAGAGGATAGTTGTGATTTCAAAGATCCTATGGACAAAAAATTAGAGGGGTTTCTCAAAAAGGTGTATGTACACCAGGGCTTACAATGGCAGCCAGCTGTGTGCATTGCTACCATCACTAGTGCGGCGGCATATTGGTTTGATGCATTGTCTGATGCTATCAGGACTGAAACTTCCCTGGATGATATCCAGGATAGGATTAAAGCTCTTAAATTGGCTAATTCCTTTATTACGGATGCTTCCCTTCAAGTTATCAAACTGGGAGCAAAGATTTCAGGTTTCTCTGTTCTAGCTTGCAGAGCCTTATGGTTAAAACCTTGGTCTAAGCTTTTAGCAATTCCTTACAAGGGAAAGACCTTGTTTGGACCTGGCTTGATGGAAATAATCTCTGATATTACAGGAGGTAAGGGTCATCTTCTCCCTCAGGATAAGAGAAACCAACAAAAGGGACGACAGAGTAATTTTCGTTCCTTTCGAAATTTCAAGGGAAATTCTTCCTCTTCCACCTCCAAGCAGGAACAGTCTAAACCTTCATGGAGACACAATCAGTCTTGGAATAAGGGAAAACAATCCAAGAAGCCTGCTATTGAATCAAAGACAGCATGAAGGGCCTGCCCCCGATCCGGGACCGGATCTTGTAGGGGGTAGACTTTCCTTCTTCGCTCAGGCTTTGATTCGAGATGTGCAGGATCCCTGGGCAGTAGAAATGGTGTCCCAGGGATACAAACTAGAGTTCAAAGGCTTTCCTCCCAGAGGCAGGTTTCTGCTTTCAAGATTATCTGTAGACCAGACAAAAAGAGAGGCGTTCTTATACTATGTAAGAGACCTCTCCGACCTGGGAGTGATAGTCCCTGTTCCGATTCAGGAACGCGGTCTGGGATTTTATTCCAATCTGTTTGTGGTTCCCAAAAAAGAGGGAACCTTCAGGCCTATATTAGATCTCAAGAGTCTAAACAAATTCCTCAGAGTACCGTCCTTCAAGATGGAAACTATCCGTTCCATTCTCCCTTTGGTCCAAGAGGGTCAATTTATGACAATGGTGGATTTAAAGGACGCGTACTTGCATGTTCCCATTCACAGGTTTTTAAGGTTTGCCTTTCTAGACAAACACTTACAATTTGTGGCTCTGCCCATCGGTCTTAAATCTCAAAGATTCTGGGTTCGGTTACGGGGCATTGCAGTGGCGCCCTATCTGGACGACATCCTAGTCCAGGCGCCATCCTTACAACAGGCAAGATCCCACATGGAAATGCTGTTATCCTTCCTGCGATCTGACAGATGGAAGGTACATTTGGAAAAGAGTTCCTTAGTCCCAAATACAAGGGTAACTTTCCTGTGAACCATAATAGATTCCCTATCAATGAAGATATTGCTGACAGAAGTCAGGAAATCAAAGATTATCAATACTTGTCTAGCCCTTCAGTCCACTCCTCGGCCATCAGTGGCCCAGTGCATGGAGGTAATCGGGCTGATGGGGGCTTCAATGGACATCATCCCGTTTGCCCGGTTCCATCTCCGACCTCTGCAGTTAAACATGCTCAGGCAATGGAACGGAGATTATGCGGATTTGTCTCCTCGAATACTTCTGAAGCAGGAGACAAGGGATTCTCTTCAATGGTTGTTGTCTCTGGATCATCTCTCCCAGGGAACCTGCTTTTACAGACCATCTTGGGTGATTGTGACAGACTCCAGCCTTCTTGGATGGGGAGCAGTCTGGGGCTCCCTAAAGGCTCAGGGAGTTTGGACTCAGTCTGTTCTACCTATAAACATTCTGGAACTGAGAGCGATCTTCACGCGGAATTACATGGTGGATTGGAACACAAACTAGATAAACTTAATCATTGGGAAATGGAATACATAGTTCCAATAATTAACCCTTTAAGGACACAGCTTTCAGTTTGCTCAATTGTTTTATGACGGAAAAATTCCGTCATTTGTCCTTAAGAGATTAAATTGATAACCAATAGTAAACTGAAAAGGGACACTGAACCCAATTTTTTTCTTTTGTCATTCAGATAGAGCACGCAATTTTAAGCAACTTTCTAGTTTACTCCTATTATCAATTTCTCTTTGTTCTCTTGCTATCTTTATTTGAAAAAAGAAAATTTATGCTTACCTGAAAAATTTGTTTCTTTTTTTTGACACGATGAGTCCACAGATCATCTTAATTACTATTGGGAATACCACTCCTGCCCTGCAGGAGGCGGCAAAGAGCACCACAGCAAAGCTGTTAAATATCACCTCCCTTCCCTCCCAACCCAGTCATTCGACCGAAGTAAAGGAGAGACAGGAAGTAACAAGGTGTAGAGGTGTCTGAAGTTTATAATAACCCACAACCTGTCTTACAAAAACAGAGCGGGCCGTGGACTTATCGTGTCAAAAAAGAAACAAATTTATCAGGTAAGCATAAATTCTTTTCTTTTTATTGACACGAAGTCCACGTATCATCTTAATTACTATTTGGGAATCAATACCCAAGCTAGAGTACACAGATGAGACGGGAGGGACAAGACAGGGAACCTAAACGGAAGGCACCACTACTTAAAGAACCTTTCTCCCAAAAGCGGCCTCAGCCGAGGCAAAAGTGTCACATTTGTAGAATTTTGAAAAAGTGTGAAGAGAGGACCAATTTGCAGACTTGCAAATCTGTTCCACAGAAGCTTCATTCTTGAATGCCCATGAGGAAGCAACAGCCCTCGTGGAATGAGCCGTAACTCTCTCTGGAGGCTGCTGTCCAGCAGTCTCGTATGCAAAACGTATAATACTCTTCAGCCAAAAAGAAAGAGAAGTAGCCGTAGCTTTCTGTTCCTTACGTTTTCCTGAGAAAACCACAAACAAAGCAGAAGACTGACGAAAATCCTTAGTCGCCTGCAGGTAAAATTTTAAGGCACGAACCACGTCCAAATTGTGCAGAAGCCATTACTTCTGAGCAGTAGGATTAGGACACAAGGAACGAACAACAATCTCCTGATTAATGTTCCGATCAGAAACAACTTTAGGAAGAAATACTAATTTAGTACGTAAAACTACCTTATCTGAATGAAATATAAGGTAAGGGGACTCGTACTGCAATGCCGAGAGCTCTGACACACTGCGAGCAGAAGAAATATCAACAAGAAATAAAACTTTCCAAGATAACAACCTAATATCTAAGGAATGCATAGGCTCAAACTGAGCCCCTTGAAGAACTTTGAGAACCAAATTAAGACTCCATGGAGGAGTAACTGGTTTGAACACAGGTCTGATCCTGATCAAGGCCTGACAAAAGGATTGCACATCTGGAACATCTGCCAGACGTTTGTGTAACAAAATAGATAAGGCAGAAATTTGACCCTTTAGGGAACTTGTCGCTAATCCTTTCTCCAGACCCTCTTGGAGAAAGGACAAAATTCTAGGAATCCTAACTACTCCAGGAGTAGCCATTGGATTCACACCAATAAAGATATTTATGCCATATCTTATGGTAAATCTTTCTAGTTACAGCTTTATGAGCCTGAATCATGGTCTTTATGACCGATTCTGAAAAACCCAGCTTGGGTAAAATTAAGCGTTCAATCTCCAAGCAGTCAGCTTCAGAGAAACTAGATTTGGGTGAAGGAAGGGTCCTTGAATTAGAAGGTCCTTCCTCAACGGAAGTCTCCAGGGTGGCAGAGATGACATGTCCACCAGATCTGCATACCAAATCCTGTGAGGCCAAGCCAGTGCAATTAGGATCACCGAGGCCCTCTCCTGCTTGATTCAAGCAATAACCGGAGGAAGAAGAACAAATGTAGGAAATAGGTATGCTAAACTGAAGGTCCAAGGTACCGCCAGGGTGTCTATCAGTACTGTCTGAGGGTCCCTGGACCTTGACCCGTACCTTGGATGCTTGGCATTCTGCCGAGATGCTATGAGATCCAATTCCGGCTGACCCCATTTGAGAATCGGGCTGGAAAACACTTCCGGATGGAGTTCCCACTCCCCCGGATGAAAGGTCTGCCTGCTCAGGAAGGCCGCCTCCCAGTTGTCCACCCCTGGGATGTGAATCCCCGACAGACAGCAAGAGTGGGATTCTGCCCACTGAATTATTTTCGTTACCTCTGTCATCGCTAAGGAACTCCTCATTCCTCCCTGATGATTGATGTAAGCTACTGAAGTTATGTTGTCCGACTGAAACCTGATGAACTGGACCGAGGCTAACTAGTTTGTGATTGAACGTATAATCTTGAGGCAACAAGGCCTTTCAGATTTAGTGATAAATACTTTAATTGAGGCAAGGAATCCTGTTACGAGAAAGATTTATCATAAGATCTGAAATGTTTTCTTTTTTGGTGTGAAAAGCACTTTTTTTTTTTTTTCTTGGCTTTCTTTTAGAATTCCTAGGATTTTTTTAAATTTTTACAGAAGATTTTGGATAAAGGTCTGTCTGCTAGTTCTTTGAAGGGTCAGAACGCAGTGCTCGGTTTTTTTTGTTTGTTTGTTTTGTTTTTCATAAAAAAGATAGCTAAACTTCCTAATGTACAAAGTTTTGTTCAACCTCTAGCAGATTAAGACCGGTTATATCTCTCCTCCTTGGAACCTCAGATTTGGTTCTAAAACTTTTACAGTCTGTTCAGTTTAAACATGTGCACTCTCTTGACATTCATTTACTGTCTTCTAAAAAATTTTGTTTCTCTTAGCATTTTTTTTTTGCTAGGAGAGTCTCAACTTTCTGCTCTTTCTTGTGATGCCTCTTATTTTAATTTTTTTCATCAGGCTAAAGCAGTTCTAAAAACTGTTTGATTTGTTTACGGAAAATGTGTTTTCTTCAGATAACATTAGTAGAGAAATTGTAGTTCCTTCTTTGTCCCAATCTGCAAAATTCTAAAGGAAGACCTTTTGCTTAATTTGGATGTGGTTCATGCCTTAAAGTTTTATCTTCAGGCTACTATGGACTTAAGACAATCTTCCAGTCCTCCAAAACGTATTACTGCTCATTCTACCAGATCAGTTTCTACTTCCTGGGCTTTTAAAAATGAGGCTTCAGTAGAACAAATTTGTAATGCAGCAACATGGTCATCCCTACACACTTTTACTAAATTCTAACATTTTGATGTCTTTTCTTATTTGTAAACTGCTTTTGGTAGGAAAGTCCTACAGGCTGCATTGTCTGGAAATTCGGTACCTGCCTTTATTTTTATCCTGCCCTCATGGACTCCACGGCTTGGGTATTTGTGCTTACTTGATAGATTAATTTCTTTTGATATGACGAGAGTCCATGACGCTCGCCCCAATTTTATGTGCAATTTTTTTTTATAGTGGCAGTTAAATAATTGCACATCATTTCTTTCCTAAGATATGGTGAGTCCACAGAATCATCAATTACTAGCGGGAATATCACTCCTGGCCAGCAGGAGGAGGCAAAGTTGCTATGTATGTCACTTTCCCTTACCCATAAACCCTAGTAATTTTCTTTGTCTGCGGTGCAAGGAGGAGGTGAAGTTTTGGTGTCTGCTTTTAAAATAAAAAAATCTTGAATGTAGATCAGAGTAGGTTTGCTCTGATCTTTTCCAAAGGGTCTAGCCTTAGTCCATGTCAGCCTCTTCAGTAGGGCAGTGGTAGCTTTTAAGCAATTGGGAACTTGTGGGGTACAATCCTCACTGCGTTTTCCCAAGTTATTTTGCTGACTAAATTTAGATAGCCTGAGTAAGTTTACTCAGTCTTTCCGTTTTTCCACAGGTCCATGTGAGGGAAGGCATCCTCTCAAACCAGGTGAGCTGTCCTGTTGCCGGACAGATACATTTTAAGGTAAGTGCCAATTTTTATTTTTATATATAATAGGGAAAATGTGGCACTTATTCAGCTTTAAAAGCTGCAGGGGGATGTTTTTTATTTCCTGAGTGTGCAGGTTATAATGGCAGTTTTGCAGGCACTGTTAATATGGGGAGTTTTTTTTAATTTTTTTGATGGCTCAGTGTGTTTAATCCATTACTAAAAACGGATTAAAGTGTGCTTGTTTTGTTTTTATTTGTTTAGCCTTTTTAAAGCCTTTGACATGAACGGCTTTTTTTCGTCTGAGGGACCGCCCCTTTTAGGGCATTTCCGTTTTCTCTGACAGAGTATTTTTCACGCTTTTTTTCCTCACTTCCTATAAAAGTGGAGTGAGGTGCGCATGTTTCAGATGGCTCTGCTGTTTAGGAGGCTTCTTGCTGGATTCGGATTGTAACGGGATCGCTTTTCCTTCAGTCTGCTGCAAGTTGCTGGTCAGGTAGGGCAGGTGGGGCATGTTTCCTTAATTTATAGGTAATATTTAAGGGGAAATATTTTTTTTTTCTTGCCCTATTTTGTGTTATCCTTTGTTAAAGAATTACAAAAAAAAGGAGTTTTTTCCTTTCTTTGCTTTGTAATTATGGAGGCTGTACAGGATGTTACTTGTAGCTTATGTTTTGATGCTCAGGTAGAACCCCCAGTACCTTTTTGTTCTTCTTGAATTCAAAGAACTTTAGCTTACAGAAATAGACTTTTTGATCCTGAGCCATCATTAGCTGAAGCGGGATGCTGTTCAGGAGCCTCCTGTTTCAGATGTGTCGCAGCTTTCTCCTCAACCTCTGCTTTTCCCATGCTACAGGGAAAGCGCAAAAGGAAATTTTAAAGAAACAGTATGTAAGGTTTTGGATCCTGAAGTGGCTACTCCAAGTATTTCTACTCAGAAGTCTGAGGATGAAGATTCTTCAGGGGGCATCTGAGGGTGAAATTTCACTCAGGCAGTTTAATTCCTCCTTCTGATGCTGAAGTTATGTCTTTCAGATTTAAGCTGGAACACCTCCGCTTGTTACTTAAGGAGGTTTTGGCTACCCTGGATGACTCTGATACTATCGTTGTCAACCCTAAAGAAATCTAGTAAATTGAACAAGTATTCTGTTTCTGAGATTATTGCCCGGGAGTGGGAGAGACCTAGTATTCCTTTTTCTCCATCTCCTATTTTTAAGAAGATGTTTCCTATAGCTGATTCTATTAAGGAGTCATGGCAAACAGTTCCTAAGGTGGAAGGTGCCATTTCCACTTTGGTTAAGAGAACCACTATTCCCATAGAGGATAGTTGTTCTTTTAAGGATCCAATGATAAGAAATTGGAGGCATTATTAAAGAAAATGTATGTTAACCAGGGTCTTCAATGGCAGCCTGCGGTTTGTATTGCTACTGTCACCAGTTTGGCAGCCTACTGGTTTGATGCCTTGTCTGATTCTATTCAGACAGATACTCCTCTTGAGGAGATCCAAGACAGGATTATGGCTCTTAAGTTAGCCAATTCTTTTATTACAGATGCTTCTTTACAAGTCATTAAGCTAGGGGCAAAAATGTCTGGTTTTGCAATTCTAGTCTGCAGAGCTTTATGGTTAAAATCCTGGTCTGCGGAAGTTTCGTCTAAGTTGATAGCAATTCCCTACAAGGGTAAGACCTTGTTTGGGCCTGGCTTGGCTGAAGTAATTTCAGATATCTCGGGAGGAAAGGGCTCTTTCCTTCCTCAGGATAAGAAGAATAAGCAGAAAGGATGTCTGAGTAATTTTCGTTCCTTTCGTAACTTCAGAGGTAAACCCTCCGCTTCTTCTTCCAAACAAGATCATTCCGAGTCTTCCTGGAAGTCTGGTCAGTCTTGGAACAAGGGTAGATAGTCTAAGAAACCCTCGCCTGACTCTAAGTCAGCATTAAGTATCGGCCCCTGATCCGGGAGTGGATACAGTAGGGGGCAGACTCTCTCAATTTTCTCAATCCTGGATACATGATGTCCCAGACTTGTGGGCCATGGACATCGTATCCCAGGGGTACAGAATTCAAGACTTTTCCTCCTAGAGGCAGGTTTCTTCTCTCAATATTATCTGTAGACCAGATAAAGAGAGAGGCATTCTTAAATTGTGTTAAGGATCTTTCTGCTCTAGGAGTTATAGTTCCAGTTCCCCTGCAGGAACTGGGTCTAGGATTTTACTCAAATCTGTTTGTGGTTCCCAAAAAAGAGGGAACTTTTAGACCTATTCTAGATCTAAAATGTCTAAACAAGTTCCTCAGATTACCGTCTTTCAAGAAGGAGACTATTCGTTCCATTCTTCCTCTAGTTCAAGAGGGTCAGTTAATGACAATTATAGATTTAAAGGATGCGTACCTTCATGTTCCCATTCACAGGGATCATCACAAGTTTCTGAGGTTCGCTTTTTTGGACAATCATTTTCAGTTTGTGGCTCTTCCATTCGGCCTTGCCATAGCTCCCAGAATTTTCTCAAAGGTTCTAGGGGTTCTTTTGGCAGTGATCCGGTCTCGGGGCATTGCAGTAGCGCCTTATCTGGACGACATTCTGGTTCATGCGCCGTCTTTTCAACAAGCAAACTCTCACACAGAGATCTTGTCTTTTCTTTGTTCCCACAGATGGAATTTGAATCTGGGAAAGAGTTCTTTGATTCCAGCTACAAGAGTAGTGTTCTTGGGGACCATAATAGATTCTCTCTTAATGAAGATTTTTCTGACAGAAGTCAGAAAGTCAAAGATCTTCAACTCTCGTCTTGTCCTTCAGTCCTCTCTTTGGCCGTCAGTGGCTCAATGTATGGAAGTAATTGGTCTGATGGTAGCCTCCATGGACATCATCCCGTTTGCTTGGTTCCATCTCAGACCTCTGCAGTTATGCATGTTAAGACAATGGAACAGGGATTATGCGGATCTGTCTCCGCAAATAGATCTGGATCAGGCGACAAGTGTCTCTCTTCTGTGGTGGGTGTTTCAGGAACACCTCTCCCAGGGAACTTGCTTCTGCAGACCTTCCTGGGTGATCGTGACCACAGATGCCATCCTTCTGGGTTGGGGAGCAGTTTGGGACTCCTTGAAGAGTCAGGGTCTATGGTCCCGGGAGGAGTCAGTTCTCCCTATAAACATCTTAGAACTGAGAGCGATTTTTAATGCTCTGCTGGCCTGGCCTCAGTTAGCTTTAGCCCGGTTTATCAGATTCCAGGCGGACAACATAACCTTGGTGGCATATATCAACCACCAGGGGGGAACTCGGGGTCACTTGGCCATGACAGAGGTGGCCCGAATTATCCAGTGGGCGGAGTCTCACAACTGTTGTCTTTCTGCGATCCACATCCCAGGAGTGGACAATTGGGAAGCGGATTTTCTAAGCCGACAGACTTTTCATCTGGGGGAGTGGGAACTCCACCCAGAGGTGTTTTCCAGTTCAATCCTCAGATGGAGGCAGCCAGAACTGGATCTCATGGCTTCACGGCAGAATGCCAAGCTCCCGAGGATCCTCTAGCTTTCTTGATAGATGCTTTGGCGGTCCCTTGGAATTTCAGTCTAGCATATCTTTTTCCTCCATTTGCTCTCCTGCCAAGAGTCATTGCTCAGATGAAGCAGGAGAGGGCATCAGTGATTCTCATAGCGCCGGCATGGCCTCGCAGGATCTGGTATGCATATCTAGTTGATATGTCGTCTCTGCCTCCGTGGAGACTCCCTCTGAGCAAAGACCTTCTACTTCAGGGTCCTTTTCTTCATCCAAATCTTGTCTCTCTGAAGCTGACTGCTTGGAGATTGAACGTTTAATTTTGTCTAAGCGTCGGTCATTGAGACTATGATTCAGGCTCGTAAACCTGTGACTAGAAAGATTTACTATAAGATATGACATAAATATCTGTAATAGTGTGAATCCAGGGCTACTCTTGGAGTACAGTCACGATTCCTAGGATTTTGTCTTTTCTCCAGAAGGGTCTGGAGAAGGGTTTGTCAGCTAGTACTTTGAAGTGTCAGATTTCTGCATTATCTATTTTATTGCATAAGCGTTTGGCGGATGCGCCAGATGTGCAATCTATTTGTCAGGCCCTTGTCAGGATCAGGCCTGTGTTTAAACCTGTTACTCCTCCATGGAGTCTTAATCTTGTTCTTAAGGTTTTGCAGCGGGCTCCATTTGAGCCTATGCATTCCTTAGATATTAAGATGTTATCCTGGAAGGTTTTGTTTCTTGTTGGTATTTCTTCTTCTCTGAGAGTTTTGGATCTTTCTGCTTTGCAGTTTGATTCTCCTAATCTTATTTTTCATGCTGATAAGGTGGTCCTATGTACTAAATTAGGTTTCTTACCTAAGGTTGTCTCAAACAGAAATATTAATCAGGAAATTGTGGTTCCTTCTTTGTGTCCTAATCCTTCTTCTCCTAAGCAGCGTTTGTTGCATAACCTATATGTCGTGCGTGCTTTGAAGTTTTATCTTCAGGCGACTAAGGACTTTCGTCAGTCTTCTGCTTTGTTTGTTTTTCTGGGAAGCGCAAGGGTCAGAAAGCTACGGCTACTTCTCTTTCTTTTTGGCTACGGAGTATTATTGGTTTAGCCTATGAGACTGCTGAAAAACAGCCTCCTGAAAGAATCGCTGCTCATTCTACGAGGGCTGGTTCTTCTTCCTGGGTATTCAAAAATGAAGCTTCTGTGCAAGGCTGCAACGTGGTCCTCTTTGCATACTTTTTCAAAATGTTATAAGTTTGATACTTTTGCTTTGGCTGAGGCTTCTTTTGGGAGAAGGGTTCTACAAGCGGTGGTGCCTTCTGTTTAAGTCTACCTGTATTGTCCCTCCCTAATCATCTGTGTCCTCTAGCTTGGGTTATGGTTCCCACTAGTAATTGATGATTCCGTGGACTCACCATATCTTAGGAAAGAAAACATAATTTATGTTTACCTGATAAATTTATTTCCGGATATGGTGAGTCTATGGCCCGCCCTTTATTTAAGACAGTTATTTTTACTGAAACTTCAGACACCTTTTTATGTTATCTTTTTTTCTTTTTCCTTCGATCGATTGACTGGGGTTTGTGGGTAAGGGAAGTGACATATATAGCAGCTTTGCTGTGGTGCTCTTTGCCTTCTCCTGCTGGTCTGGAGTGATATTCCCACTAGTAATTGATGATTCCGTGGACTCACCATATCCGGAAAGAAAGCAATTTATCAGCTAAGCATAAATTCTGTTTTTCCCCCGTTTCTGTACTTTCCTTCCTTGTATTCTATTTCCCTTTCTTGGCTATACGTTAAACTGTATAATCAATGAGGTGGGAGAGATGGAATACTCCTTGGAGTTTTGGGGAAATCTTTGCCTCCTCCTAATGGCTAGGAAGTGAATCCCAGAAGTAATGCACTCGTGGACATTCACCACCTCGAAATAATAATTTAATTTATCAGGTAAGCATACATTTAGTTGTTTTGTTTAACTAGTGTTTTGTTTTTTTTGTTTGTGTTTTTTTTTTTACACTGCTCTGAAATGTGTTATTGGAAAAAGTTTTTTAAGCATTGTATTTGTATAGTCACTAGTCACACTCTTTTAGTACTTTTGTTTTTTATATTGCAAATGTACCATACCAAACGTGTTCTATTTAAATAGTACAATTTTTACTGTGCAAAAGAAAATAACACACCAAAAGTAAAAACACATTAATTTGTTTGTTTTCTTTTGTTCTTTAGCAACAATGGCGATCACATACTGTACATAGTGTGCATGTGTGTGTATGTGTATATGTGTTACGTGTAAAGTAAGAAATCTGGGCATTACCCAAGCGGCTGTGGGTACAGCCCGATGTACTGTAATTCCCCCATCTACACTATTTATTTTGCCTCCGCCTGGGAGATTCAAGGAAGGCGCCCCGCTGATCCTCTGGCATCCACCCCAAGTGAACCTTGGGTAATGAGTCTTACAAGGGGGGCTTCGCACCCCTTGAAGCCCCCAGACTTAGGCAAAAAAGATAGTGAAGATGGGGGAATTACAGTGCATGCCGTATGTGTTTCATGCGGTGACTCCGCACTCTGAAGGGATTTATGATAATACATCTGGCTTTTTTACCCAGGTAATCCTAGGATTACCCAATATCTGACTTCACCCTTAACATGGGAATTTCATGGGCGTTCTATGGGAGTAACCTGTATTACAATTACAATGAGAAAACATAACTGGGAAGTTCTAGTGTTCTGAACAATATCTGACTGCTTCTCATACCTGTCTTGCCACCCTTTCAGTGGCAGGATTAGCAAATGTAAGAAATCTGCTGCATTTACAGTGAAATTAAGTTATTTTTTGAACGCTTACTAAATAGAAACCATTTTTATATTTACTAAACATGCATTATATGTTTTGTAAACATGCCTCCTCCACATTGCCAAGATCTGCATTCACTGTAAGCATGATGTAGTGGGATTGTTTAAAAGGAAGCAAGCATTATACTATCCTATGGAAGCAAGGGTCAGCCCACTTTTTTTTTTTTTTTTATAACATTTAGCCTGTTGGGTGATTTTGTGAGGCATACGAGACTAAAATAAGCATTTTTTACAGACCTGACGATCCTTTAAACATCAGGCCCGTAGAGGTGTTTATCAAGCTTTTTTGTGCTAGATACAAGTCTGTACTTCAACACAAAATGTTTTATACACTTCCCCCTGCCCAAAAGCAAGTACAATTCATTTGGGTGAAAGGCAGTGTTTTAAGTTGTTGTTTAATCTATTAAAATGTCTAACTTATTTTTATAAATAACTGAAATGAGACTGATGAAATACAACTTCAAAATCTCTTTTAGTGCGTCATCACCTCCGCATTTCTTAAGTTCTATGCTGAAACAGAACCATGGAAGCTCGGCAAAAGGTATGCCACTTTATTAGTATTTGTTAAGGGGAGAAAGATGTTCATTGGTTTTTTTTGTGTTTTTTTTTTTTTTTTTTTAAACTTTGTATTGCATTTTTATGTAAACTGTTATGTATTAAACATTCAAACTCTTGGAGTAATATGGCATTTTAAATCAGAGCTATTTTGATGTACCAAACTGTTATTATTTTGGTTTATTTTGTTCTGGGTAATTGAGTAAATTCTAGATTTATTTATATTTCCAGTTGGCATGACCTAGTATCTTCTAGAATACACTTTGTCATAAAATGCTATTGGAGTAAACAAAAGCTAGCAAATAAGCATAAGAGGTTTCAGAATATTACATTACAATAATAGTGTTAAAGTGAATGTAAACTTGAGTGTACTCACTCAAGTCATAGGATAGAATTTTAATAAATTCTTGACTTTCATTCATAAAATTTGTACTATATACTGATCTTTTGAGATATTTTTTTTTTTAATGCTGTAACGATAAATACTGTTCTTCCGCCCGCCATATCACTTAATTGATTGACAGATTTTGAATCTGCAATCCACTAATCGTTGTTTCCCACTGGGGCGTTCAGCCCCTTTGCACAAACGTCACGCCCCGGGGGGAAACAACAATAAGTGGATTGCAGATTCATCATCTGTCAATCAGTTGAGCAATATGGCTGGTGGAGAAATGGCACTTAAATTAGCATTAAAAGGTAAAAATCTCAGAAGACTAGTATATAGTACAAATTTGACGAATAAAAGTCTCACAAATGTTTTATATTCTATCCTATGACGTGAGCGAGTACGCTCAAGTTTACATTCACTTTAACAAATACCTTACAGATTGTCATGGCATGCAGTCTACTTTCAGTTCAATCGTACATTCTTTAAAGCTTAGAATACAAAGTGTTTTGTTTCTTTTAGATTCTGACATTGATGCTGCCACTGCAATGATGCTCTTAAACAGCTCTATCAAGCAAGAAGCATTAGATTGTAAGATTAAGTTTTATTTTATATGTGTATGTGTTCTGAAAGCAAGGAACAATTTAAAACTTAAGCAATATCATGCCCCAGTGTGTAGTTATACTTCTGTTAAGAGTTATCTGCCTATACCAGATATTCAGTGAGTAGTTGCATGGAGCCTTCCTCTAGCTCTTGGATTTGAAATTATTTTCATGCTTATGCTCCTTCATGTGACCCAGACTGGATCACCTCTTTCATGTCAGTTTTATAATAATTTAATCTGGATGTTAATTTGTGCATAGATGTTTTAATGAAAGGCTCGACAATTTTTTTTTTTTTATTATTATTTTTAAATCTAGGAGCCACCCTGTAAATTTAAGAAAAAGGAAACTTTTGGTCATCCCTATGAGATAAAATTTACTGAGACTGGATGTTTTCTAGGCCTCAAAGCTGTGAAATATAAGTGTATGTGTATTTGTGTGTATATATGTATATAACTACCTTCATTGTGGCCTTAATAACATCTATTTCACACTTACACCTGTTGTGTAGACAGCATGTACCATGAATTATTGTGATTATTTTTGATATATGAATAAGAGTGAAAATATGATAGTACAGTATATTTATAGACAAATATGTGTATGTGTGTGTGTATATGTATGTATGTATATATATATATATATATATATATATATATATATATATATATATATATAATATATATATATATATATATATATATATATATATATATATATATATATATATATATATACATACATACATACATACATACATACATACATACATACATACATACATACATACATACATACATACATACATACATACAGTGGATAAAAAAAGTCTACACACCCCTGTTAAAATGTCAGGTTTCTGTGATGTAAAAAAAATTAGTCAAGATGTGTCATGCTGGTAGACTCATACCCAAAAAGACGTGAGTGCTGTAATAAAATCAAAAGGTGCTCCAACAAAGTATTAGTTTAAGGGTGTAAACATGTATGCAACCATATTTTACTTTCGCTTGTTAAGTGTAGTCAGTCCACGGGTCATCCATTACTTATGGAATATATCTCTTCCTAACAGGAAGCTGCAAGAGGATCACCCAAGCAGAGCTGCTATATAGCTCCTCCCCTCACATGTCATATTCAGTCATTCTCTTGCAGCCTAACTAAAGATAGGTCGCTGTGAGAGGTCTGTGGTGTTTTTTAACTTAGTTTATTTCTTCAATCAAAAGTTTGTTATTTTAAATGGCACCGGAGTGTGCTGTTTGTTCTCAGGCAGCATCAGAAGAAGAATCTGCCTGCGTTTTCTATGATCTTAGCAGACGTAACTAAGATCCACTGGCTGTTCTCATCTGAGGAGTGAGGTAACTTCAGAAAAAGGGGAATAGCATGCAGGGCCCCCCTGCAAATGAGGTATGTGCAGTAAATTATTTTTCTGAGGAATGAAATTGACTGAGAAAATACTGCTGATACCAATGTAACGTAAGTTCAGCCTTAAATGCAGTGATAGCGACTGGTATTAGGCTGATGAGTGTGTGTACACTGAATGTATTTTTCTAAGGAATGGAATTGACTCTGAAAATACTGTTAATACTGAAATAATGTATGAGCCTTAACTGCAGTAAAAGCGACTGGTAGCAGGCTTATTAATAACACTTCATAACTTTTCAAATGTATGTTTAAAACGTTTACTGGCATGTTAATCGTTTTTTGTGAGGTACTTGGTGATAAAACTTATTGGGGCATGATTTTTACCACATGGCCATCTTTGTTTTCTGCATAGAAACAGTTATCTGAGCTTCCCCACTGTTGTAATATGAGTGGGAGGGGCCTATTTTAGCGCTTTTTTGCGCAGTAAAAATTCACTCACAATCTGTCTACTTCATCCTCCATGATCCAGATCGTCTCTAGAGAGCTCAGGGGTCTTCAAAATTCATTTTGAGGGAGGTAATCAGTCACAGCAGACCTGTGACAGTGTGTTTTGACTGTGATAAAAACGTTAATTATTAAATTGTTATCCGTTTTTGGGTATTAAGGGGTTAATCATCCATTTGCTGGTGGGTGCAATCCTTTGCTAACTTAATACATTTACTGTGAAAAATTGGTTGCTATAACTATTTTGGTTCATTGTTATTTCAACTGTGACAGCTTTTTGTGCTTCTTAAAGGCACAGTAGCGTTTTTTATATTGCTTGTAAATTTATTTAGAAAAGTATTTCCAAGCTTGCTAGTCTCATTGCTAGTCTGTTTAAACATGTCTGACACAGATGAATCTCTTTGTTCACTATGTTTAAAGGCCAATGTGGAGCCCAATAGAAATTTGTGTACTAATTGCATTGATGTTACTTTAAATAAAAGTCAATCTTTACATGTAAAGAAATTATCACCAGACAACGAGGGGGAAGTTATGCCGACTAACTCTCCTCACGTGTCAGTACCTTCGCCTCCCGCTCAGGAGGTGCGTGATTTTGTGGCGCCAAGTACATCAGGGAGACCCTTACAAATCACTTTGCAAGACATGGCTACTGTTATGACAGAAGTATTATCTAAATTGCCAGAATTAAGAGGCAAGCGCGATAGCTCTGGGTTAAGGACAGAGCGCGCGGATGAGGTGAGAGCCATGTCAGATACTGCGTCACAGTTGGCAGAACATGAAGACGGAGAGCTTCATTCTGTGGGTGACGGATCTGATCCAGGGAGACTGGATTCAGAGATTTCTAATTTTAAATTTAAGCTTGAGAACCTCTGCATATTGCTAGGGGAGGAATTAGCGGCTCTGAATGATTGTAACACGGTTGCAATTCCAGAAAAATTATGTAGGTTGGATAGATACTATGCGGTACCGGTGTGTACTGACGTGTTTCCTATACCTAAAAGGCTTACAGAGATTATTAGCAAGGAGTGGGATAGACCTGGTGTGCCTTTTTCCCCTCCTCCCATATTTAGGAAAATGTTTCCTATAGACGCCACCACACGAGACTTATGGCAGACGGTCCCTAAGGTGGAGGGAGCAGTTTCTACTTTAGCTAAGCGTACCACTATCCCGGTGGAGGATAGTTGTGCCTTTTCAGATCCAATGGATAAGAAATTAGAGGGTTACCTTAAGAAAATGTTTGTTCAACAAGGTTTTATCTTACAGCCCCTTGCATGCATTGCGCCTGTCACTGCTGCGGCGGCATTCTGGTTTGAGTCTCTGGAAGAGGCCATTCGCACAGCTCCATTGGATGAAATTATGAACAAGCTTAAAGCACTTAAGCTAGCTAACGCATTTGTTTCTGATGCCGTCGTACATTTAACCAAACTTACGGCTAAGAACTCCGGATTCGCCATCCAAGCGCGCAGAGCGCTATGGCTTAAATCCTGGTCAGCTGACGTGACTTCTAAATCTAAATTGCTTAATATTCCTTTCAAAGGGCAGACCTTATTAGGGCCCGGCTTGAAAGAAATTATAGCTGACATTACGGGAGGTAAGGGCCATGCTCTACCTCAGGACAGGGCCAAATCAAAGGCCAAACAGTCTAATTTTCGTGCCTTTCGTAACTTCAAGGCAGGAGCAGCATCAACTTCCTCTGCTCCAAAACAGGAAGGAGCTGTTGCTCGTTACAGGCAGGGCTGGAAAGTTAACCAGTCCTGGAACAAGGGCAAGCAGGCCAAGAAACCTTCTGCTGCCCCTAAGACAGCATGAAGAGAGGGCCCCCTATCCGGAAACGGATCTAGTGGGGGGCAGACTTTCTCTCTTCGCCCAGGCTTGGGCAAGAGATGTTCAGGATCCCTGGGCGTTGGAGATCATATCTCAGGGATATCTCCTGGACTTCAAAACTTCTCCTCCACGAGGGAGATTTCATCTTTCAAGGTTATCAACAAACCAAATAAAGAAAGAGGCGTTTCTACGCTGTGTACAAGACCTCTTACTAATGGGGGTGATCCACCCAGTTCCGGGGACGGAACACGGGCAAAGATTCTATTCAAATCTATTTGTGGTTCCCAAGAAAGAGGGAACCTTCAGACCAATCTTGGACTTAAAAATCCTAAACAAATTCCTAAGAGTTCCATCATTCAAAATGGAAACTATTCGAACCATCCTTCCCATGATCCAAGAGGGTCAGTACATGACCACAGTGGATTTAAAGGATGCCTACCTTCACATACCGATTCACAAGGATCATTATCGGTACCTAAGATTTGCTTTCCTAGACAGGCATTACCAGTTTGTAGCTCTTCCCTTCGGATTAGCTACGGCTCCAAGAATCTTTACAAAAGTTCTGGGCTCACTTCTGGCGGTACTAAGACCGCGAGGCATATCGGTGACTCCGTACCTAGACGACATTCTGATACAAGCGTCAAGTTTTCAAACTGCCAACTCTCATACAGAGATAGTTCTGGCATTTCTGAGGTCGCATGGGTGGAAGGTCAACGTGGAAAAGAGTTCTCTATTACCACTTACAAGAGTTCCCTTTCTAGGGACTCTTATAGATTCTGTAGAGATGAAAATTTACCTGACAGAGGCCAGGTTATCAAAACTTCTAAATGCTTGCCGTGTCCTTCATTCCATTCCACACCCGTCAGTAGCTCAGTGCATGGAAGTAATCGGCTTAATGGTAGCGGCAATGGACATAGTACCATTTGCGCGCCTGCATCTCAGACCGCTGCAATTGTGCATGCTAAGTCAGTGGAACGGGGATTACTCAGATTTGTCCCCCCTACTAAATCTGGATCAAGAGACCAGAGATTCTCTTCTATGGTGGCTTTCTCGGCCATTGGACGATTGTAACAGACGCCAGCCTTCTAGGCTGGGGCGCAGTCTGGAACTCCCTGAAGGCTCAGGGATTATGGACTCAGGAGGAGAAACTCCTCCCAATAAATATTCTGGAATTAAGAGCAATATTCAATGCTCTCCTAGCTTGGCCTCAGTTAGCAACTCTGAGGTTCATCAGATTTCAGTCGGACAACATCACGACTGTGGCTTACATCAACCATCAAGGGGGAACCAGAAGTTCCCTAGCGATGTTGGAAGTCTCAAAGATAATTCGCTGGGCAGAGTCTCACTCTTGCCACCTGTCAGCGATTTACATCCCAGGCGTGGAGAACTGGGAGGCGGATTTTCTAAGTCGCCAGACTTTTCATCCGGGGGAGTGGGAACTTCATCCGGAGGTCTTTGCTCAACTGATTCATCGTTGGGGCAAACCAGATCTGGATCTCATGGCGTCTCGCCAGAACGCCAAGCTTCCTTATTACGGAGCCAGGTCCAGGGACCCGGGAGCAGTGCTGATAGATGCTCTGACAGCCCCTTGGGTCTTCAACATGGCTTATGTGTTTCCACCATTTCCGATGCTTCCTCGTTTGATTGCCAAGATCAAACAGGAGAGAGCTTCGGTGATTCTGATAGCGCCTGCGTGGCCACGCAGGACCTGGTATGCAGACCTAGTGGACATGTTGTCCTGTCCACCGTGGTCTCTGCCTCTGAGACAGGACCTTCTAATTCAGGGTCCTTTCAACCATCCAAATCTAATTTCTCTGAGGCTGACTGCATGGAGATTGAACGCTTGATTCTATCAAAGCGTGGCTTCTCGGAGTCGGTTATTGATACCTTAATACAGGCTAGGAAGCCTGTTACCAGAAAAATTTACCATAAGATATGGCGTAAATATTTATATTGGTGCGAATCCAAGAGTTACTCATGGAGTAAGGTTAGGATTCCTAGGATAATTGTCCTTTCTACAAGAGGGTTTAGAAAAGGGCTTATCTGCTAGTTCGTTAAAGGGACAGATTTCTGCTCTGTCTATTCTTCTACACAAACGTCTGGCTGAAGTTCCAGACGTTCAGGCTTTTTGTCAGGCTTTAGCTAGGATTAAGCCTGTGTTTAAGACTGTTGCTCCGCCGTGGAGCTTAAACTTAGTTCTTAACGTTCTGCAAGGCGTTCCATTTGAACCCCTTCATTCCATTGATATCAAGCTGTTATCTTGGAAAGTTCTGTTTTTGATGGCTATTTCCTCGGCTCGAAGAGTCTGAGTTATCTGCCTTACATTGTGATTCTCCTTATCTGATTTTTCATTCAGACAAGGTAGTTCTGCGTACTAAACCTGGGTTCTTACCTAAGGTAGTTACTAACAGGAATATCAATAAAGAGATTGTTGTTCCATCACTGTGTCCTAACCCTTCTTCAAAGAAGGAACGACTTTTGCATAATCTGGACGTAGTCCGTGCCCTGAAGTTCTATTTTTCGTCAAACTTCTTCCCTGTTTGTCGTTTACTCTGGACAGAGAAGAGGTCAAAAGGCTTCGGCTACCTCTCTCTCTTTTTGGCTTCGAGGCATAAGACGTTTAGCCTATGAGACTGCTGGACAGCAGCCTCCTGAAAGGATTACAGCTCATTCTACTAGAGCTGTGGCTTCCACCTGGGCCTTTAAAAATGAGGCCTCGGTTGAACAGATTGCAAGGCTGCAACTTGGTCTTCACTTCACACTTTTTCAAAATTTTACAAATTTGACACTTTTGCTTCTTCGGAGGCTATTTTTGGGAGAAAGGTACTTCAGGCAGTGGTTCCTTCTGTTTAATGTTCCTGCCTTGTCCCTCCCTTCATCCGTGTACTTTAGCTTTGGTATTGGGATTCCATAAGTAATGGATGACCCGTGGACTGACTACACTTAACAAGAGAAAACATAATTTATGCTTACCTGATAAATTTATTTCTCTTGTAGTGTAGTCAGTCCACGGCCCTCCCTGTCTTTAAGGCAGATCTAAATTTTAATTAAACTCCAGTCACCACTGCACCCTATGGTTTCTCCTTTCTCGTCTGGTTTTGGTCGAATGACTGAATATGACATGTGAGGGGAGGAGCTATATAGCAGCTCTGCTTGGGTGATCCTCTTGCAGCTTCCTGTTAGGAAGAGATATATTCCATAAGTAATGGATGACCCGTGGACTGACTACACTACAAGAGAAATAAATTTACCAGGTAAGCATAAATTATGTTTTTTTATTTTTACTTCCCTTCACCTGAGTGATTTCAGTCTTTTTTCCAATTGAGTTGCATAGTTTATAGGACACATTAAAGGTGGAAAAAGTTCTGAAATGATTTATCTTCGTCTAATTTTTTTACATCACAAAAACCTGCCATTTTAACAGGGGTGTGTATACTTTTTATATCCACTGTGTGTATGTATATGTGTGTGTGTATATATATATATATATATATATATATATATATATATATAATATATTTATTTATATATATATATATATATATATATATATATATATGTATATATATATATATATGTGTGTGTATATATATATGTGTATGTGTGTATTTTTTTTTTATATGTGTGTGTGTGTGTGTGTGTGTAATTTTAGCATCATCAAAAGATAATTAACTTGATATTCAGAAACTCTGGAATAAACATTAAAGTACAGATGCATCAAAATTTATTTTAACAGTGCAGCCGTGTACAGCCACAAGTTGAACTCTCAGACATGAGCTTAACAGTGCCCCCTTTTAGATCATTTTACATCAGCGGTAAAACAGAGTATATGGTACATACCGGGTCTGCTCATAACCGGTTACCTCTCTTTCTCTCTACCGCTACTTTAAAATGATCCACAATAGGGACTCCCCATCATAGGGATCACTCAAGCCATCCTAGGTACTGTGAGCTGATTGCATATCACAGATGTTCGATGGTGCGGTTCCTTATTTCAGTATTATCACCAATAGAACAGTATCCTGGGCCCTTAGGTGTAACCACTCCTGTCGTGTCTGGTCTAATTCAGGTTCTAATCTTGCTGCCAAGATAGAAATACTAGTGTGTTCAGCTGATAACTTGCTCGTTAAGTTAAAAAGCTATACGCATTTCACCCAAGTTACACTGGGCTTCATCCGGCTCCATTTAATTGGTACACGTCTTGATGTATTTATTTACAATGTTGGCCTCATTTCCATGCTTGGGTGAAATATACATTGTATATATTTAACTCTGTTGCCGACATTGTGCATTGTTTATAAACTTCATTAAAAAGTTCACCATTATTAAAAATCTATTATAATATGATGTTTAACTTGTTTTTAAAAAAAAAAAAAAAAAACATATTGGTGGCAGATGGGGAAAATATAAATAGTAACGAACATACATTTTGTTTCCTTTTTCAACCTTCTATTATCCAAGGTGAATCAAAAGGACTATTCATTCATTATTTTATACTATCAAAACATCACACAAATTAAAAAGAAATCTCCTCTTTCATACCATTAGGTTTGAATGTTCTTCGATTGTAATTCCATTTACATTCTATTTGCAAACGTCTTTGATCTATATTTCCTTCTCTCTCTTGCATACTCATTATTTCTTAGCCTCTAAATTCCAATGCTTTTTTGTTGCCATTATGATCTGCAAAATGTCTGGCTACACTACTCGCAGTTATACATAAATTTTTAATATCTTTTTTATGTTCTTTAATTTGCTCCTTCAACTCTCTATGCGTTTTACCAATATATAGTACATTTGGCACTTGCAGAAGATCATATATATTGTTATCGGTTATTTGTAGAGCACCAACAGATTCCCCAGTGAAATAAACATAGGCGGAATACAATGAAACATTTATAGGGATCAGACTGGTAGAGGGCCCTGCCAAGAGTCGCACTGTTGTAGTCAGCTCTAAAGAAGGTGATCTACAAACAGCATGTCTCTTAGGCTTACATACTAAGGGGGTTCAAGGGAATAGCAATGGAGGAGAGGAAACTGTATAAAGAAAGGTTTAGTGTAGGTTGTATACATCCCTGAACAGTAGAGTCTTTAGGGAGCGCTTGAAGTTTTCAAAACTAGGGGATAGTCTTGTGGAGCGAGGCAGAGAGTTCCACAAGATGGGAGCCAGTCTGGAGAAGTCCTGTAAGCAGGAGTGTGAGGAGGTAACGAGAGGAGGAGAGTAGGAGGTCATGAGCAGAGCGAAGGGGGTGGGACGGGACGGAGAGTATCTGGAGACAAGGTCTGAGATATAGAGGGGAGCAGTGCAGTTGAGGGCTTTGTATGTCAAAGTGAGAATTTTGTGTTTAATCCTGTAGGCAAGAGGAAGCCAGTGAAGGGATTGGCAGAGAGGTGCAGCAGATGAAGAGAGACGTGTAAGGTAGATGAGCCTGGCAGAGGCATTCATTATGGATTGTAAAGGAGCTAGGCAGCAGCTGGGGAGACCAGAGAGGACAGAGTTGCAGTAATCAAGGCAGGAAAGGATGAGAGATTTGATTAAAATCTTAGTTGTGTCTTGTGTAAGGAAATGTCTCATTTTAAAGATGGTTTTTAAGGTAGAAGCGGCACGATTTAGCTAAGGACAATGTGAGGAGTGAAAGAAAGATCTGAGTCAAGTGTGGCTCCAAGACATCGGGCATGCGGGGTAGGGCTAATAATGGAGTTGTCGACAGTTATAGAGAGATTGGGGGTAGAGATTTTGGAAGAAGGAGGGAAAATAAGGAGCTCAGTTTTGGAGAGATTAAGCTTGAGGTAGTGAGAGAGACAGTTAGTGACACAGGTTAGCAAGAAAAGAGTTAGGTCTGGTGCAGAGAAGTAGATTTGGATGTCGTCTGCATACAAATGATATTGGAACCCGTGGGACTTTATTAGGGAACCTAATGATGACGTGTAGATTGAGAAGAGAAGGGGACCGAGGACAGAGCCTTGTGGTACCCCAACAAAAAGTGGTGAGGAGGCCCCAGAGAAGGCTACACTAAAGGTATGGTTTGACAGGTAGGAAGAGAACCACAAGAGGGCTGTGTCACAAATATCAAGGGTTTGGAGCAAATGAGGGTAGTCAACAACAGTATCAAAGGCTGCGGACAGATTAAAGGGCCACTGTAAGTAAATATTTTCTATGCATGTTACCAACTAACTACCCCAAATACACTTTTTATCAATAGCATTTCATTAACATATCTCTACCGTATATCAGAAATCTTGTCTGCAAATTTAATTGTTTTCCAAACCCACTCCGTGGGTATCCTTTGCTCTGTACCAATCCGTTTACAATACATAGGTTTCAAAATGGCGCTTTAAACACAAAGTTATTGGTTTAAGTATTTTGAACATGCAGTGCTGAAAATAGTGGGCAGGATAACGTGACATCATCGGCAAATAAAAGATATAACTTTTAGAACGTTATGAAACTTCGTTTTGGAGAAAATATATGTCAGTAGGTTTTAATTAATGTTTATTAACTTTAATATGTTAGTTGTTTAGCTTAAAAATTATAACAGAAAGTAATCCTTTAAGGAGGATAAGCAGAGAGAATTGGACTTTTGATTTTGCTGTATGTAGGTCGTTGGTAACCTTAACGAGTGTGGAGTGATGGGGATGAAATCCAGATTGCAGTAGGTCGAGGAGGAAGTTTAATGTAAGGAAATGGGATAGGCATGCATATACTGGCTTTTGAGAAGCTTTGAGGCAAGAGAGGGAGTAGGGAAATAGGGCAGTAGTTGGATGGGGAGGTTGGATCAAGAGAAGGTTTTTTGAGGATAGGTGTGACCAGTGCATGTTTCAGAGATGAGGGAAATATACCGGTGCTGAGGGAGAGGTTGAAAATGTGTGTGAGTATAGGGGTAAGGGTAGAAGAGAGGCACTTTTACATGTTATGTTCTTTCGCCTTATGATAAACACCAAATTTGTCTGTGAAGCAGTTTCCCAGTTTCCTATTGTTAAAAACTGAACAATGGTTGCATCTAAAATTGCCACTTCTATTTTGCAACTTGGTTAACCATGTTTCATAAAGTTTGTTTAGTTATTTTAATCTTTTTTTTTTTTTTTTTTTTTTTATTGTAAAGTTTTGGCAAATGTCACAACAAGGTTTATTTTGTAGATAACTATTCACTAATTTATCTTTAAGATTAGGGTGTGTGCGTATGTGTATGTGTATGTATGTGTATATATGTGTGTGTGTGTGTATATGTGTGTATGTATGTATATATATGTGTGTGTGTGTATATGTGTGTCTGTGTGTGTGTGTGTGTGTGTATATATATATATATATATATATATATACATACATATATATATACATATACACACACACACCTTGGACTTGTATTTTACAGCTGTGTGGCCTAGAAAGTATCCAGCCTCATCAAGCTAAATTTTAGGTTCGGCTAATGAGGACGTTGGGGCACCCATGGGTGTCTTGGGATGCTAGGGACTCCTTTTAAAGGGACAGTATACACTAATTTTCATATAACTGCATCTAATAGACATTACTATAAAGAATAAGATGCACAGATACTGATATAAAAATCCAGTATATAAAACTGTTTAAAAACTTACTTAGAAGCTCTCAGTTTAGCTCTGTTGAAAAGGTAGCTGTAAAGCCCACTCCAGTTTATCCTAAACCTTTGGGGCTTGGTTAGGAGTCTGAAAATCAGAGCAATGTTATTTAAAAATAAGCAAAACTATAAAAAAAAATATATATATATGGGCTATATAAATAGATCTACAAAACATTTATGCAAAGAAAAAATGAGTGTATAATGTCCCTTTAAGGCACCTGTGACTGACTCCCTTGCGCTTGTGTTTGTCAAGCCCTATTTTAATGCACCTGCTATTATAATAACTTATTGTTGTTAATTCTTGATTTCAAAGCAACCTTTAATGGACATGATTTCTTAATTTTAAATACGGATTTGTTTTCTTACTTAAGCTAACTTTCATGTTATTAACATTATAAATTAGTTTAAAGGGACAGTAAACATCTTGTAATTGCAAAATATATCTGTGTTTTTGCTATAGAATAACATATAAACCAAGTCTTAACACTCTTTAGCAAATTAAAATCTTTTTTTTTACTGCAATTATTTATCAATAGCTAAACTCCACCTACAATTTGGAGGAACCAATCTGGACTTTAGTCCTCAAACAACTAGCCCAGGCTATACTATTTAGTATAGAATGCATTGTTTTGAGCTATCAGTTAAATTCAATTAGAAGGTACAAATCCAGATCTTAGTATGTTGTCCTTTCACAAGAAGAAATCTAGCTCCAAAATGAGCCGAACACCGAGAGAGGCCGCCACCTTCGGCACATATACAGTGGATATAAAAAGTCTACACATCCCTGTTAAAATGTCAGGTTTCTGTGATGTAAAAAAAATGAGACAAAGATAAATAATTTCAGAACTTTTTCCACCTTTAATGTGACCTATAAACTGTGCAACTCAATTAAAAAACAAACTGAAATCTTTTAGGTGGAGGGAAGAAATAAAAAAAAAAACTAAAATAATGTGGGGATGTAGCTGTATTCAGAATTAAGCAATCACATTCAAAACCATGTTAAATAGGAGTCAGTATACACCTGCCATCATTTAAAGTGCCTCTGATTAACCCCAAATAATGTTCAGCTGCTCTAGTTGGTCTTTCCTGAAATTTTCTTAGTCGCATCCCACAGCAAAAGCCATGGTCCACAGAGAGCTTCCAAAGCATCAGAGGGATCTCATTCTTAAAAGGTATCAGTCAGGAGAAGGGTACAAAAGAATTTCCAAGGCATTAGATATACCATGGAACACAGTGAAGACAGTAGTCTTCAAGTGGAGAAAATATGGCACAACAGTGACATTACCAAGAACTGGACATCCCTCCAAAATTGAAAAGACGAGAAGAAAACTGGTCTGCGAGACTACCAAGAGGCCTACATCAACATTAAAGGAGCTGCAGGAATATCTGGCAAGTACTGGTTGTTTGGTACATGTGACCACAATCTCACATATTCTTCATATGTCTGGGCTATGGGGTAGAGTGGCAAGACGAAAGCCTTTTCTTACGAAGAAAAACATCCAAGCCAGGCTACATTTTGCAAAAACACATCTGAAGTCTCCCAAAAGCATGTGGGAAAAGGTGGCATGGTCTGATGAAACCACGGTTAACCGTTTTGGCCATAATTACAAAAGATATGTTTGGCGCAAAAACAACTCTGCACATCACCAAAAGAACACCATACCCACAGTGAAGTATGATGGTGGCAGCATCATGCTTTGGGGCTGTTTTTCTTCAGCTGGAACTGGGGCCTTAGTTAAACTAGAGGGAATTAGGAACAGTTCCAAATACCAGTCAATATTGGCACAAAACCTTCAGGATTCTGCTAGAAAGCTGAACATGAACATCTTTCAGCATGACAACGACCCAAAGCATACATCCAAATCAACAAAGGAATGGCTTCACCGAAGAAGATTAAAGTTTTGGAATAGCCTAGCCAGAGCCCAGACCTGAATCCGATTGAAAATCTGTGGGGTGATCTGAAGAGGGCTGTGCACAGGAGATGCCCTCGCAATCTGACAGATTTGGAGTGTTTTTGCAAAGAAGAGTGGGCAAATCTTGCCAAGTCATAATGTGCCATGCTGATAGACTCATACCCAAAAAGAGTGCTGTAATAAAATCAAAAGGTGCTTCAACAAAGTATTATACAACCATATTATTTTATTTTTATATTTCTTTCATGTAATTAGCAAGAGTCCATGAGCTAGTGACGTATGGGATATACATTCCTACCAGGAGGGGCAAAGTTTCCCAAACCTCAAAATGCCTATAAATACACCCCTCACCACACCCACAATTCAGTTTTACAAACTTTGCCTCCTATGGAGGTGGTGAAGTAAGTTTGTGCTAGATTCTACGTTGATATGCGCTCCGCAGCAAGTTGGAGCCCGGTTTTCCTCTCAGCGTGCAGTGAATGTCAGAGGGATGTGAGGAGAGTATTGCCTATTTGAATGCAGTGATCTCCTTCTACGGGGTCTATTTCATAGGTTCTCTGTTATCGGTCGTAGAGATTCATCTCTTACCTCCCTTTTCAGATCGACGATATACTCTTATTTATATACCATTACCTCTGCTGATTCTCGTTTCAGTACTGGTTTGGCTTTCTACAAACATGTAGATGAGTGTCCTGGGGTAAGTAAATCTTATTTTCTGTGACACTCTAAGCTATGGTTGGGCACTTTGTTTATAAAGTTCTAAATATATGTATTCAAACATTTATTTGCCTTGACTCAGAATGTTCAACATTCCTTATTTTCAGACAGTCAGTTTCATATTTGGGATAATGCATTTGAATCAAACATTTTTTCTTACCTTAAAAATTTGACTCTTTTTTTTTTCCCTGTGGGCTGTTAGGCTCGCGGGGGCTGAAAATGCTTCATTTTATTGCGTCATTCTTGGCGCGGACTTTTTTGGCGCAAAAAATCTTTTCCGTTTCCGGCGTCATACGTGTCGCCGGAAGTTGCGTCATTTTTTGACGTTCTTTTGCGCCAAAAATGTCGGCGTTCCGGATGTGGCGTCATTTTTGGCGCCAAAAGCATTTAGGCGCCAAATAATGTGGGCGTCTTATTTGGCGCTAAAAATTATGGGCGTCTCTTTTGTCTCCACATTATTTAAGTCTCATTTTTCATTGCTTCTGGTTGCTAGAAGCTTGTTCTTTGGCATTTTTTCCCATTCCTGAAACTGTCATTTAAGGAATTTGATCAATTTTGCTTTATATGTTGTTTTTTCTCTTACATATTGCAAGATGTCTCACGTTGCATCTGAGTCAGAAGATACTTCAGGAAAATCGCTGTCTAGTGCTGGAACTACCAAAGCTAAGTGTATCTGCTGTAAACTTTTGGTAGCTATTCCTCCGGCTGTTGTTTGTATTAATTGTCATGACAAACTTGTTAATGCAGATAATATTTCCTTTAGTAATGTACCATTGCCTGTTGCAGTTCCTTCAACATCTAAGGTGCAGAATGTTCCTGATAACATAAGAGATTTTGTTTCTGAATCCATCAAGAAGGCTATGTCTGTTATTTCTCCTTCTAGAAAACATAAAAAATCTTTTAAAACTTCTCTCCCTACAGATGAATTTTTAAATGAACATCATCATTCTGATTCTGATGACTCTTCTGGTTCAGAGGATTCTGTCTCAGAGATTGATGCTGATAAATCTTCATATTTATTTAAAATGGAATTTATTCGTTCTTTACTTAAAGAAGTACTAATTGCTTTAGAAATAGAGGATTCTGGTCCTCTTGATACTAATTCTAAACGTTTAGATAAGGTATTTAAATCTCCTGTGGTTATTCCAGAAGTTTTTCCTGTTCCTAATGCTATTTCTGAAGTAATTTCTAAAGAATGGGATAAATTGGGTAATTCATTTACTCCTTCTAAACGTTTTAAGCAATTATATCCTGTGCCGTCTGACAGATTAGAATTTTGGGACAAAATCCCTAGAGTTGATGGGGCTATTTCTACCCTTGCTAAACGTACTACTATTCCTACGTCAGATGGTACTTCGTTTAAGGATCCTTTAGATAGGAAAATTGAATCCTTTCTAAGAAAAGCTTATCTGTGTTCAGGTAATCTTCTTAGACCTGCTATATCATTGGCTGATGTTGCTGCAGCTTCAACTTTTTGGTTGGAAACTTTAGCGCAACAAGTAATGGATCATGATTCTCATAATATTATTATTCTTCTTCAGCATGCTAATAATTTTATCTGTGATGCCATTTTTGATATTATCAGAGTTGATGTCAGGTTTATGTCTCTAGCTATTTTAGCTTGAAGAGCTTTATGGCTTAAGACTTGGAATGCTGATATGGCTTCTAAATCAACTCTACTTTCCATTTCTTTCCAGGGTAACAAATTATTTGGTTCTCAGTTGGATTCTATTATCTCAACTGTTACTGGTGGAAAAGGAACTTTTTTACCACAGGATAAGGGTAAAAACAGGGCTAATAATCGTTTTCGTTCCTTTCGTTTCAACAAAGAACAAAAGCCTGATCCTTCATCCTCAGGAGCAGTTTCAGTTTGGAAACCATCTCCAGTCTGGAATAAATCCAAGCCTTCTAGAAAGGCAAAGCCTGCTTCTAAGTCCACATGAAGGTGCGGCCCTCATTCCAGCTCAGCTGGTAGGGGGCAGGTTACGTTTTTTCAAAGAAATTTGGATCAATTCTGTTCACAATCTTTGGATTCAGAACATTGTTTCAGAAGGGTACAGAATTGGTTTCAAGATGAGACCTCCTGCAAAGAGATTTTTTCTTTCCCGTGTCCCAGTAAATCCAGTGAAAGCTCAAGCATTTCTGAATTGTGTTTCAGATCTAGAGTTGGCTGGAGTAATTATGCCAGTTCCAGTTTCGGAACAGGGGATGGGGTTTTATTCAAATCTCTTCATTGTACCAAAGAAGGAGAATTCCTTCAGACCAGTTCTGGATCTAAAAATATTGAATCGTTATGTAAGGATACCAACGTTCAAAATGGTAACTGTAAGGACTATCTTGCCTTTTGTTCAGCAAGGGCATTATATGTCCACAATAGATTTACAGGATGCATATCTGCATATTCCGATTCATCCAGATCATTATCAGTTCCTGAGATTCTCTTTTCTGGACAAGCATTACCAGTTTGTGGCTCTGCCGTTTGGCCTAGCTACAGCTCCAAGAATTTTTACAAAGGTTCTCGGTGCCCTTCTGTCTGTAATCAGAGAACAGGGTATTGTGGTATTTCCTTATTTGGACGATATCTTGGTACTTGCTCAGTCTTTACATTTAGCAGAATCTCATACGAATCGACTTGTGTTGTTTCTTCAAGATCATGGTTGGAGGATCAATTTACCAAAAAGTTCATTGATTCCTCAGACAAGGGTAACCTTTCTGGGTTTCCAGATAGATTCAGTGTCTATGACTCTGTCTTTAACAGACAAGAGACGTCTAAAATTGATTTCAGCTTGTCGAAATCTTCAGTCACAATCATTCCCTTCGGTAGCCTTATGCATGGAAATTTTAGGTCTTATGACTGCTGCATCAGACGCGATCCCCTTTGCTCGTTTTCACATGCGACCTCTTCAGCTCTGTATGCTGAATCAATGGTGCAAGGATTACACAAAGATATCTCAATTAATATCTTTAAAACCGATTGTACGACACT
The DNA here is from genome assembly GCF_027579735.1 of Bombina bombina. NCBI lineage: Eukaryota > Metazoa > Chordata > Amphibia > Anura > Bombinatoridae > Bombina > Bombina bombina. The sequence continues at coordinate 1,070,397,373 of NC_069502.1, forward strand.
CTCTAACGTGGTGGACAGATCACCATTGTTTAATTCAGGGGGCTTCTTTTGTGCTTCCGACCTGGACTGTAATTTCAACAGATGCAAGTCTCACAGGTTGGGGAGCAGTGTGGGGATCTCTGATAGCACAAGGAGTTTGGGAATCTCAGGAGGTGAGATTACCGATCAATATTTTGGAACTCCGTGCAATTTTCAGAGCTCTTCAGTTTTGGCCTCTTCTGAAGAGAGAATCGTTCATTTGTTTTCAGACAGACAATGTCACAACTGTGGCATACATCAATCATCAAGGAGGGACTCACAGTCCTCTGGCTATGAAAGAAGTATCTCGAATTCTGGTTTGGGCGGAATCCAGCTCCTGTCTAATCTCTGCGGTTCATATCCCAGGTATAGACAATTGGGAAGCGGATTATCTCAGTCGCCAAACGTTGCATCCGGGCGAATGGTCTCTTCACCCAGAGGTATTTCTTCAGATTGTTCAAATGTGGGAACTTCCAGAAATAGATCTGATGGCGTCTCATCTAAACAAGAAACTTCCCAGGTATCTGTCCAGATCCCGGGATCTTCAGGCGGAGGCAGTGGATGCATTATCACTTCCTTGGAAGTATCATCCTGCCTATATCTTTCCGCCTCTAGTTCTTCTTCCAAGAGTAATCTCAAAGATTCTGAAGGAATGCTCGTTTGTTCTGCTGGTAGCTCCGGCATGGCCTCACAGGTTTTGGTATGCGGATCTTGTCCGGATGGCTTCTTGCCAACCGTGGACTCTTCCGTTAAGACCAGACCTTCTTCTGTCGCAAGGTCCTTTTTTCCATCAGGATCTGAAATCCTTAAATTTAAAGGTATGGAGATTGAACGCTTGATTCTTGGTCAAAGAGGTTTCTCTGACTCTGTGATTAATACTATGTTACAGGCGCGTAAATCTGTATCTAGAGAGATATATTATAGAGTCTGGAAGACCTATATTTCTTGGTGTCTTTCTCATCATTTTTCTTGGCATTCTTTTAGAATACCGAGAATGTTAGTTTCTTCAGGATGGTTTAGATAAGGGTTTGTCCGCAAGTTCCTTGAAAGGTCAAATCTCTGCTCTTTCTGTTCTTTTTCACAGAAAGATTGCTATTCTTCCTGATATTCATTGTTTTGTACAAGCTTTGGTTCGTATAAAACCTGTCATTAAGTCAATTTCTCCTCCTTGGAGTTTGAATTTGGTTCTGGGGGCTCTTCAAGCTCCTCCGTTTGAACCTATGCATTCATTGGACATTAAATTACTTTCTTGGAAAGTTTTGTTCCTTTTGGCAATCTCTTCTGCCAGAAGAGTTTCTGAATTATCTGCTCTTTCTTGTGAGTCTCCTTTTCTGATTTTTCATCAGGATAAGGCGGTGTTGCGAACTTCTTTTGAATTTTTACCTAAAGTTGTGAATTCCAACAACATTAGTAGAGAAATTGTGGTTCCTTCATTACGTCCTAATCCTAAGAATTCTAAGGAGAAATCGTTGCATTCTTTGGATGTTGTTAGAGCTTTGAAATATTATGTTGAAGCTACTAAGTCTTTCCGAAAGACTTCTAGTTTATTTGTTATCTTTTCCGGTTCTAGAAAAGGCCAGAAAGCTTCTGCCATTTCTTTGGCATCTTGGTTGAAATCTTTATTTCATCTTGCCTATGTTGAGTCGGGTAAAACTCCGCCTCAGAGGATCACAGCTCATTCTACTAGGTCAGTTTCTACTTCCTGGGCGTTTAGGAATGAAGCTTCGATTGATCAGATTTGCAAAGCAGCAACTTGGTCCTCTTTGCATACTTTTACTAAATTCTACCATTTTGATGTATTTTCTTCTTCTGAAGCAGTTTTTGGTAGAAAAGTACTTAAGGCAGCGGTTTCAGTTTTGAATCTTCTGCTTATGTTTTTCATTAAACTTTATTTTGGGTGTGGATTATTTTCAGCAGGAATTGGCTGTCTTTATTTTATCCCTCCCTCTCTAGTGACTCTTGTGTGGAAAGATCCACATCTTGGGTAGTCATTATCCCATACGTCACTAGCTCATGGACTCTTGCTAATTACATGAAAGAAAACATAATTTATGTAAGAACTTACCTGATAAATTCATTTCTTTCATATTAGCAAGAGTCCATGAGGCCCGCCCTTTTTTTGTGGTGGTTATGATTTTTGTATTTTATTCCAATTCCTTATTTTATATGCTTTCGCACTTTTTTATCACCCCACTTCTTGGCTATTCGTTAAACTGAATTGTGGGTGTGGTGAGGGGTGTATTTATAGGCATTTTGAGGTTTGGGAAACTTTGCCCCTCCTGGTAGGAATGTATATCCCATACGTCACTAGCTCATGGACTCTTGCTAATATGAAAGAAATGAATTTATCAGGTAAGTTCTTACATAAATTATGTTTTTTCTTCCCTCTACCTAAAACATTTCAGTTTGTTTTTCAATTGAGTTGTACAGTTTATAGGTCACATTAAAGGTGGAAAACGTTCTAAAAAGATTTCTTTGTCTCATTTTTTTAAATCACAGAAACCTGACATTTTAACAGGGGTGTGTAGACTTTTTATACCCACTGTATAGCAAGATTATCTTTGAGAAGTCAGCAGGGTGCAGTTTAAGTTCTATGAATTAGAAATTGCTAAATTTTCAGATCTAAATTACATTAAAGGGGCCAGAAAATAATAATTTAAAGGGACACTGTACCCAAAAAATTTCTTTCGTGATTCGGATTGAGCATGAAATTTTAAGCAACCTTCTAATTTACTCCTATTATCAAATTTTGTTCATTCCTTTGGTATCTTTATTTGAAATGCAAGATTGTAAGTTTAGATGCCGGCCCATTTTTTGTGAACAACCTGGGTTGTCCTTGCTGATTGGTGGATAAATTCATCCACCAATAAAAAAGTGCTGTCCAGAGTACTGAAACCAAAAAAAAGCTTAGATGCCTTCTTTTTCAAATAATGATAGTAAGAGAACGAAGAAAAATTGATAATAGGAGTAAATTATAAAGTTGCTTAAAATTGCATGTTCTTTCTGAATTACAAAAGAAAAATTTTGGGTACTGTGTCCCTTTAAGTATACTGTATTGCAAAGTTTTTTTAATTACGCATAACTAAACATTTGATATACAAATCTCAAGGTGTTAACTGTTCTTTTAACTAATGAATGCTGTCTTTTTCAATTAGCTATACACCTTTACTGATTTAATGTTGTTACAGAAAGTGTTTTTCATCATTACTGAGAAAATGTGATAATATAGTCTCCAATGGGGGTGTAATTGAAAGTATAATAATAATAAATGCAGTATTTTGTAAGAGCATTTAATTGTTAAATAAAATTCCTGTTTTCACTATATTTTTAGTCCTTGTAAAGTCACCCACCAAGTATAATAGAATATGATGTCCTGACTTTAACTGTTTTAACCCCATAGCAGGGGTTAAACAAAGGGGGGGGGGGGGAAACATTTTGGTTAAAAATAAAATGCTCTTATAAAAGTGTAATAATAATAAAAAAAATTTTTTATCTCCTTAGATATACAGTAAAAATTGATTTGTACTCCTATTTGTGTGCCAGTGTATTTCTTTCATGTAATTAGCAAGAGTCCATGAGCTAGTGATGTATGGGATATACATTCCTACCAGGAGGGGCAAAGTTTCCCAAACCTCAAAATGCCTATAAATACACCCCTCACCACACCCACAATTCAGTTTTACAAACTTTGCCTCCTATGGAGGTGGTGAAGTAAGTTTGTGCTAGATTCTACGTTGATATGCGCTCCGCAGCAAGTTGGAGCCCGGTTTTCCTCTCAGCGTGCAGTGAATGTCCGAGGGATGTGAGGAGAGTATTGCCTATTTGAATGCAGTGATCTCCTTCTACGGGGTCTATTTCATAGGTTCTCTGTTATCGGTCGTAGAGATTCATCTCTTACCTCCCTTTTCAGATCGACGATATACTCTTATTTATATACCATTACCTCTACTGATTCTCGTTTCAGTACTGGTTTGGCTTTCTACAAACATGTAGATGAGTGTCCTGGGGTAAGTAAATCTTATTTTCTGTGACACTCTAAGCTATGGTTGGGCACTTTGTTTATAAAGTTCTAAATATATGTATTCAAACATTTATTTGCCTTGACTCAGAATGTTCAACTTTCCTTATTTTTCAGACAGTCCGTTTCATATTTGGGATAATGCATTTGAATTAATCATTTTTTCTTACCTTCAAAAATTTGACTCTTTTTTTCCCTGTGGGCTGTTAGGCTCGCGGGGGCTGAAAATGCTTCATTTTATTGCGTCATTCTTGGCGCGGACTTTTTTGGCGCAAAAAATCTTTTCCATTTCCGGCGTCATACGTGTCGCCGGAAGTTGCGTCATTTTTTGACGTTATTTTGCGCCAAAAATGTCGGCGTTCCGGAAGTGGCGTCATTTTTGGCGCCAAAAGCATTTAGGCGCCAAATAATGTGGGCGTCTTATTTGGCGCTAAAAAATATGGGCGTCACTTTTGTCTCCACATTATTTAAGTCTCATTTTTCATTGCTTCTGGTTGCTAGAAGCTTGTTCTTTGGCATTTTTTCCCATTCCTGAAACTGTCATTTAAGGAATTTGATCAATTTTGCTTTATATGTTGTTTTTTCTCTTACATATTGCAAGATGTCTCACGTTGCATCTGAGTCAGAAGATACTTCAGGAAAATCGCTGTCTAGTGCTGGACCTACCAAAGCTAAGTGTATCTGCTGTAAACTTTTGGTAGCTATTCCTCCGGCTGTTGTTTGTATTAATTGTCATGACAAACTTGTTAATGCAGATAATATTTCCTTTAGTAAAGTACCATTGCCTGTTGCAGTTCCTTCAACATCTAAGGTGCAGAATGTTCCTGATAACATAAGAGATTTTGTTTCTGAATCCATCAAGAAGGCTATGTCTGTTATTTCTCCTTCTAGTAAACATAAAAAATCTTTTAAAACTTCTCTCCCTACAGATGAATTTTTAAATGAACATCATCATTCTGATTCTGATGATTCTTCTGGTTCAGAGGTTTCTGTCTCAGAGATTGATGCTGATAAATCTTCATATTTATTTAAAATGGAATTTATTCGTTCTTTACTTAAAGAAGTACTAATTGCTTTAGAAATAGAGGATTCTGGTCCTCTTGATACTAATTCTAAACGTTTAGATAAGGTATTTAAATCTCCTGTGGTTATTCCAGAAGTTTTTCCTGTTCCTAATGCTATTTCTGAAGTAATTTCCAAAGAATGGGATAAATTGGGTAATTCATTTACTCCTTCTAAACGTTTTAAGCGATTATATCCTGTGCCGTCTGACAGATTAGAATTTTGGGACAAAATCCCTAGAGTTGATGGGGCTATTTCTACCCTTGCTAAACGTACTACTATTCCTACGTCAGATGGTACTTCGTTTAAGGATCCTTTAGATAGTAAAATTGAATCCTTTCTAAGAAAAGCTTATCTGTGTTCAGGTAATCTTCTTAGACCTGCTATATCATTGGCTGATGTTGCTGCAGCTTCAACTTTTTGGTTGGAAACTTTAGCGCAACAAGTAACAGATCATGATTCTCATAATATTATTATTCTTCTTCAGCATGCTAATAATTTTATCTGTGATGCCATTTTTGATATTATCAGAGTTGATGTCAGGTTTATGTCTCTAGCTATTTTAGCTAGAAGAGCTTTATGGCTTAAGACTTGGAATGCTGATATGGCTTCTAAATCAACTCTACTTTCCATTTCTTTCCAGGGTAACAAATTATTTGGTTCTCAGTTGGATTCTATTATCTCAACTGTTACTGGTGGGAAAGGAACTTTTTTACCACAGGATAAAAAATCTAAGGGTAAAAACAGGGCTAAACAGTACAAAGAATTATAGGAGCTCCAATGAAGGCTAAAGTAAACTACAGGTACCTTGATATACAGATGACATAGAACGATGTCACCAATTAGATGAATCCAATAAGTTTAAAAAACAATATCCCCAATTTGAATGAATCGATACAGTTCAAAAATATAACAGAAGAAGGAATAAAATATATCCTTTTTAAAATATATCCTTTTTAAAAACACACACTGGGTTTAAAGTATAAAATTACAGTTTATTAATACGACCTGATCAGATGACTTCACTGATCACTACTTTATTTATAACATAGAGGTCACTTATAGTATAGGAAAACTACTATTCTGGTTTGGTACATCCAATTGGAGCTACTCTATATGAGCCTAAAATGTGCATAAAGATGATAATTGAAATAAAATAATATTGATGATGATTGGGATAGAGTAATATCAATTCTTAGGTGAATGTGCAACAGACACGCAAATCGTGAGAAAACAGAAAGAAAACAAATATATTCACTTGTGAAAAAAATGTACCATTAAATGTGTACCAAAAAATGTGGGTACAAAAAATATACCAAAAAATATAAAAAATATATAAAAAATATATATATACCAAAAATATATATACAAAACGATCCAATACCGGTATGATCTGTGAATAAAATCAATACATAAAAATGTGAATTACCTATGTCTCTAAGAGACCAGGTGGATAACCAGAGCTGTCCTTAGCTGTTTTATCTAAGAACCAGGTTTTGGTTATATCAGAAGCTGTTAGTTTCCTAAACAAATTTCTGAATACTATAGCTATCAAGAGCTGTAAGTTTCCTACACAAATTTCTAAATGCTATAAATATCACAATACAATATATGCCAGCATCTAGGAATGACATAAAAATAAAAAAGGAAATAATAAAACAATGTTTTGACACTATTAAAACCCAATTAAATGGGGGAGCAATGAAATGTTAAAAAGCAAAGTCCGGACTTCCGGTGGGCGGGCCATAGGAACGGTCGCATGAAGAAGGAGCTCCGCGACCGCTCCTGTAATAACAGTAAAATCTGTTACCTAAACCCGACCAGACAACTACCTTGGGCTGTAGGGAGAGAAGCTAGCCCGGTAAATAAAAGGAGGGAGCGAGAGATCGGCTCCACCACCGGAGGGTAAAGTATTTAGTAGCGCGATAGGCGCAGTACGATCCACTCACGTGGACGAAAAGTAACTGACATTACAAGTTGATTAATGGCACAGACACACTGAACGGAGTGCCTTGACAATCGGAGTTGACAGGAGAATAGTACAGAGACACAAGGCTGTATATCATCTAGCTTACCGCGACCACGAGGTATTTCTGTCTCAGGCCACATAAAGCAACACTGAAAACAAAAAGAGACAATTACCGATGTTATGGCATCCAGCACTTGCAACACAGTTAATAGGCTTTTCAAATCTGCCTATAGCACACAATACGGGGATGCAGAAAAGGGACATTAAATGACCGAATTATAAATGACCGGATATCTCCCTCTCCGGACTTAAACAGCTACAAGGCCCCGGATGTGAGGGCAGAAGGCCACACTAATGTAACATTGAGAAGCTAGGTGGGTGCTTTTATATCATTATCAGGACATTACATACTCATAATTAAAGCTGCAAGCACCCCCTATAAGGAAAGGCAAATAAAAAGTGGCGTATACTTCCAACACAAACAGGGAATAAAAGAGGGATCTGATCCTGGGTCAAGGACACAACACCCAGACATACTAGGAACTACACTTAGACCTTGCGGTTTGGCTCAGGCTCGGTGGCCTTTATTCTTATAAAAATCACTGTATGCAGAAATATTACAGCAGCTTTCAGAAAGCTACGAGCACAATGGCGGCAAGAAATAAACAAACAGACAGGAAAGCCAAACATCAGGCTGAGACACAGATGGCGGCAGGAGGAGGGGAGATTGAATACGACGCCATGAATCCAGACCCACACCCTATAGTCGCACAGCTCTCAGCCTTATTTCTCCCCAAATTGGAGCACCTACAAACTGGCCAAGACGCCATGGCGGCTGACCTGAAACAGATGGCCAACAGAATCACCAGAGCGGAACATCGGGTGTCAGGGGTAGAAGATCTGCAAAGGTCCCAAGCCACAACTATAACAGCACTACAAAAGCAAAATACAATACTATCAGAGAAACTAGATGATCTAGAAAATAGATCACGAAGAAATAACCTTCGTATAGTGGGGCTGCCAGAAACTGTGGCCAGCACCACCCTCATTAACTTTGCTGAACAAACACTGCCAGAGATCCTGAAAATACCAAACTCCTTGACGCCCTTTTGTGTAGAGAGAGCACATAGGGTGGGGACCCCAGGAGGGAACAGAGACCAGTCAAAATTCCCGAGACAAGTAATGGTCAAGTATCTAAACTTCCAACATAAGGTGACCATCCTAAGAGCATACAGACAAAACGGCCCGATACAGTTTGAAGGGAGAAGGTTACTGATCTTTCAAGATTATTCAATCGAAGTAACCAGGAGAAGACGAGAATTTGCACCATACTGTAAAACACTCATAGAAAAAGGAAGACAAGTTTCACTACTGTACCCTGCAAAGTTAAGGATCCACACACCAACGGGACATAAACTCTTTGACTCCACTAGACAGCTGCAAAAGTTTCTAGAGGAAGAAGAAAAAGACACTGCTGCAGGAAGAAATGTCCCAGACTGACATTGAGAGAGTCTAAGATCCATTCTCGGGATGCCATTTAGGGGGTGAAATTGAATTTATTGTTGTTCTGAGGGATGGGGCCTAATCGCCCTTAGAGTCATGATGAGAACCCTCGATGCACATTCTAAATACAGAATCAGGAAGATCTACATACAGTAAATTAACTTGAAGGTAAAGAATCTTGTCATAATTGTCTATAAGAATCACTTAAACAATCATATCATAGGTGAGGGAGATAAAGGTTAAATAGTCCCTACTCATAGGAACTTATAAAAGAGATTTAAATGCTGATATTATTAGCTATGTTTGTTTTGTTGTTTCATCATGTTGTACACAGTAATTATGTATGTTATATTTCACCTGTTGAGCATGTTGTGCGGATAACCTTGTGTAACGTTTACTCAAACCTGAGCAGGGGTGGGGAGCTTAAAACTGATAATTTCTTGGGTATGTATTGTGATGTTGACCCTAACCAAATACTCAATCTTACAGACAGCAGTGTGTTACTTTGCCATATGACAGGCTTGACTGAGACTGCTTATGACACCATGAGCCGGCATAAGACACGTAAACACGGTAAGATACTTCCTTATACAAGCAGTGCGGAGCCATGGCACAACTAAACATCATTGCGTGGAATGTGGGAGGCATTACGTCTCCCATCAAACGCAAAGCCATTCTAAAACACCTTAGATCCCTTAAAACTGACATAGCAATATTGGAGGAAACTCATCTAACTCAAGTAGAACACCAGAAACTGAAACAGGGCTGGGTGGCAGAAGTAGTGTACACCCCATACGAATCACGCAGAGCGAGGGGAATAGCGGTCCTCTTTAAAAAAGGACTCCCATACACCATAATTAACAAGACAATAGACACGGAAGGGCGTTACATTATCCTACACCTTAAAATACAGGAGCTCGCTCTGGTGCTATGTGGAGTATATGGGCCACCCAACCAGAAGCATGAATTTTGGACCGGGTTGCACAATAAACTATTACCATTTATTCACCTACCATTGGTGATAGGAGGGGATTTTAACATTGCTCCGCACACGCCCGTAGATAGATTTAGAGACCCGGCCTGGAGGGGTACCACCCCTGGAATCAACAGGAATGCTAAAATAGAGACCCGCATCATGACTAAATTTCAAAACACACTGGGACTCAGAGATATTTGGAGAGATAGGAACCCGGAATGGAAAAATTACACTTGCATTTCCACCGCAAAACACACCATGTCCCGCATAGACTACTTCTTACTCTCCATGTCACTGACCCCAAAGGTGGAAAACGCAAAAATACTAGATATAACCCTCTCAGACCACACACCCATTCAGTTGCGATTAAGTCTGGGGGCACCAGAACGGAGGGGACACACATGGAGATTCCCAGCATACCTATATAATGATGTTAACTTTCACACCTTCCTTAACAAAGAGTGGCAGTACTATAGCGAGGCCAACTCTGCCCATAGAGATAAACCGATGTTATTCTGGGAGGCCGCTAAAGCGGTCTTGAGAGGAGCAATCACAACCTACACGATAAAACTGAAAAAACAATATAAAGCAAGAGCAGAACTCCTCCGACAACTTAAAAATGCATACAATAAATACTTAAGATACCACACCACACAAAACAGAGAACATTACTATGCGGTCAAACAACAAAGGGACACATACCTATTGGATAGCTCCTTGAGAACATTAAATAGGGCTTCAGGCCTCTTCTACAGGCATGGTAACAAGACAGGCAAATATCTGGCAGCACTGACAAAGATTATAAGGCCAAACAATTTAATAACTAGCATAAAAGTGGGGGACTCCATGGAGAAAGACAATGATAGGATAGCGCAGGCCTTTAGGGAGTACTACCAAAACCTTTACTGTCCCGCAGACATTGACACTGAGCTTAGAGACCAATTTTGGTCACATCTGCAACTGCCTCGCCTGTCTGACTCAGAGTCGGATGCCTTGAATTTACCCATAACCAAACAGGAAATAACCTGTGTTATCAGGGGGTCCCCACAAGGGAAAACGCCAGGTCCTGATGGACTGCCAGGCGAATTTTATAAGATCTTGCTCCCAAATGTTGTGGAGGACCTAGAAACACTATATAACGGCCTACTGGCTGGACAAATTGATATCTCAAATAGATTTGTAGAAGCTAATATTACGCTGATAGCCAAACCAGGAAAAGACCCAACTTTGAGGGAGTCGTACAGACCTATCTCGCTCCTAAACAGCGATTATAAAATCCTAACTAAAATCCTAGCAAATAGATTAATGAAAATTCTGCAATCCCTCCTTCATAAAGATCAGACAGGATTTGTTAAGGGCCGCTCCTCTGTCTCGAATATTAGAAAGCTTCAGTTAATTCTCTCCCACTACTGGGTTAACTATAACATATCGGACATACCGTCCCCGCTCCCGGAACCGTGCCTTCTGGCCGTGGACGCGGAGAAGGCTTTTGATAAAGTCTTATGGGGACACTTATTCTATTCTTTGGAGAAATTTGGGATCCGAGGGGAATTTCTGCAAATGGTCCGGCGGCTTTATTCTGACCCTAGGGCAGCATTGATTATTAATGGAGGACTCTCCGAATCCTTCAAACTAGGAAGGGGGACCAGGCAGGGATGCCCCCTCTCCCCACTATTGTTCGACTTGGCATTGGAACCGCTGGCAGTGAAAATTAGGAATACACTACAGGGCCTTAAGATAGGGAAGGAGACGATTCATCTGTCTCTGTACGCAGATGACATGATTTTAGCTATTCCCAACCCGCCTACCAATCTACCACCCCTGATCTCCATAATTAAAATGTTCGGGGAAATTTCGGGGTATCAGATAAATAACAGCAAATCAGAACTTCTGTGGCTGCATCCTGAGGGAGGAGTGAGGCTGCCAGATTTTCAATTTAAGATAGTAAGGAGTAGCTTCAAATATTTGGGAATCCAGCTGAGTGCTAATCCACATAAATGGTATGACCTCAACTACAGACAATTGATAGGATCCATAGTGTCTCAACTAAAAGCTTGGGGGGGCCTGCCTTTGTCCCTGACGGGTAGGATCAGCCTGATAAAGATGTCCATTTTTCCCAGGATATTGTATACAATGCAGATGCTGCCTCTCACGCTTAGAAAATCTGACCTCAATACCCTTAATAAAACGATTCTGGCCTTTGTCTGGAACAACAAAAAACATAGAGTCAGCCTACAAAAACTTACAGCTACAAGAGGAATGGGAGGTTTTGGCCTACCTAATATCAAGCTATATAATTGGGTCACATCTGGGAAAATAGTGTTAGACTGGCTGACAGGGGAGGGCTGTTTTGCACACTCACAGCTAGAGCAGGAGCTGATTGCCCCCATGTCATTAGAAATGTTACCACACCTAACTAGAACACAAGCTGAGAAGGCGATGGGTTCACATCTGCCCCTTATTGAACCACTGAGAGCATGGCAAAAAGTATGTAAATGGTTGAAAATAGACAATACATATTCTAAACATCTTCCCTTGAGGGGAAACCCTAATTTTATAGCAGGCTACTCTACCAAGCCCTTTTTGATATGGTACGAGAGGGGCCTAAAGAAGGTTAGTCAATTGTTCAAAATGGTAACAAGTGAGGTCAAGACTTTTCAGGAGTTGCAAAGAGAGTTTGAAATACCGAATATACATCACTATGCATATCTGCAAACCAAGCACTATGTTAACCAGATAATTAGAGGCTCACCGTCCCTAGTGGGACACTCAGGGTTGGAGGCTACTATATCAGTCTTCAAACATGGCAAACATTCCATCTCATTGCTTTACAGAACATTACTACACGACATTGAAAAGCACACTATAAATAACATAGTTTTCTCCAACATAGGTGTGTCCGGTCCACGGCGTCATCCTTACTTGTGGGATATTCTCCTCCCCAACAGGAAATGGTAAAGAGCCCAGCAAAGCTGGTCACATGATCCCTCCTAGGCTCCGCCTACCCCAGTCATTCTCTTTGCCGTTGTACAGGCAACATCTCCACGGAGATGGCTTAGAGTTTTTTAGTGTTTAACTGTAGTTTTTATTATTCAATCAAGAGTTTGTTATTTTGAAATAGTGCTGGTATGTACTATTTACTCAGAAACAGAAAAGAGATGAAGATTTCTGTTTGTATGAGGAAAATGATTTTAGCAACCGTAACTAAAATCCATGGCTGTTCCACACAGGACTGTTGAGAGCAATTAACTTCAGTTGGGGGAACAGTATGCAGTCTCTTGCTGCTTGAGGTATGACACTTTCTAACAAGACGATGTAATGCTGGAAGCTGTCATTTTCCCTATGGGATCCGGTAAGCCATGTTTATTACGATCGTAAATAAGGGCTTCACAAGGGCTTATTAAGACTGTAGACTTTTCTGGGCTAAATCGATTCATTATTAACACATATTTAGCCTTGAGGAATCATTTTATCTGGGTATTTTGATATAAGAATATCGGCAGGCACTGTATTAGACACCTTATTCCTTAGGGGCTTTCCCAAGGCATAAGCAGAGCCTCATTTTCGCGCCGGTGTGGCGCACTTGTTTTTGAGAGGCATGGCATGCAGTCGCATGTGTGAGGAGCTCTGATACTTAGAAAAGACTTTCTGAAGGCGTCATTTGGTATCGTATTCCCCTTTGGGCTTGGTTGGGTCTCAGCAAAGCAGATACCAGGGACTGTAAAGGGGTTAAAGTTTAAAACGGCTCCGGTTCCGTTATTTTAAGGGTTAAAGCTTCCAAATTTGGTGTGCAATACTTTTAAGGCTTTAAGACACTGTGGTGAAAATTTGGTGAATTTTGCACAATTCCTTCATGTTTTTTCGCAATTGCAGTAATAAAGTGTGTTCAGTTTAAAATTTAAAGTGACAGTAACGGTTTTATTTTAAAACGTTTTTGTACTTTGTTATCAAGTTTATGCCTGTTTAACATGTCTGAACTACCAGATAGACTGTGTTCTGAATGTGGGGAAGCCAGAATTCCTATTCATTTAAATAAATGTGATTTATGTGATAATGACAATGATGCCCAAGATGATTCCTCAAGTGAGGGGAGTAAGCATGGTACTGCATCATTCCCTCCTTCGTCTACACGAGTCTTGCCCACTCAGGAGGCCCCTAGTACATCTAGCGCGCCAATACTCCTTACTATGCAACAATTAACGGCTGTAATGGATAATTCTGTCAAAAACATTTTAGCCCAAATGAACACTTGTCAGCGTAAGCGCGGCTGCTCTGTTTTAGATACCGAAGAGCATGGCAACGCTGATACTAATATCTCTGAAGGGCCCCTAACCCAGTCTGATGGGGCCAGGGAGGTTTTGTCTGAGGGAGAAATTACTGATTCAGGGAACATTTCTCAACAGGCTGAACCTGATGTGATTGCATTTAAATTTAAGTTGGAACATCTCCGCATTCTGCTTAAGGAGGTATTATCCACTCTGGATGATTGTGACAAGTTGGTCATCCCAGAGAAACTATGTAAAATGGACAAGTTCCTAGAGGTGCCGGGGCTCCCAGAAGCTTTTCCTATACCCAAGCGGGTGGCGGACATTGTTAATAAAGAATGGGAAAGGCCCGGTATTCCTTTCGTCCCTCCCCCCATATTTAAAAAATTGTTTCCTTTGGTCGACCCCAGAAAGGACTTATGGCAGACAGTCCCCAAGGTCGAGGGAGCGGTTTCCACTTTAAACAAACGCACCACTATACCCATAGAGGATAGTTGTGCTTTCAAAGATCCTATGGATAAAAAATTAGAAGGTTTGCTTAAAAAGATGTTTGTTCAGCAGGGTTACCTTCTACAACCAATTGCATGCATTGTCCCTGTCGCTACAGCCGCATGTTTCTGGTTCGATGAGCTGATAAAGGCGGTCGATAGTGATTCTCCTCCTTATGAGGAGATTATGGACAGAATCAATGCTCTCAAATTGGCTAATTCTTTCACCCTAGACGCCACTTTGCAATTGGCTAGGTTAGCGGCTAAGAATTCTGGGTTTGCTATTGTGGCGCGCAGAGCGCTTTGGTTGAAATCTTGGTCGGCTGATGCGTCTTCCAAGAACAAGCTACTTAACATTCCTTTCAAGGGGAAAACGCTGTTTGGCCCTGACTTGAAAGAGATTATCTCTGATATCACTGGGGGTAAGGGCCACGCCCTTCCTCAGGATCGGCCTTTCAAGGCAAAAAATAAACCTAATTTTCGTCCCTTTCGTAGAAACGGACCAGCCCGAGGTGCTACGTCCTCTAAGCAAGAGGGTAATACTTCTCAAGCCAAGCCAGCTTGGAGACCAGTGCAAGGCTGGAACAAGGGAAAGCAGGCCAAGAAACCTGCCACTGCTACCAAGACTGCATGAAATGTTGGCCCCCGATCCGGGACCGGATCTGGTGGGGGGCAGACTCTCTCTCTTCGCTCAGGCTTGGGCAAGAGATGTTCTGGATCCTTGGGCGCTAGAAATAGTCTCCCAAGGTTATCTTCTGGAATTCAAGGGACTTCCACCAAGGGGGAGGTTCCACAGGTCTCAGTTGTCTTCAGACCACATAAAAAGACAGGCATTCTTACATTGTGTAGAAGACCTGTTAAAAATGGGAGTGATTCATCCTGTTCCATTAAGAGAACAAGGGATGGGGTTCTACTCCAATCTGTTCATAGTTCCCAAAAAAGAGGGAACGTTCAGACCAATCTTAGATCTCAAGATCTTAAACAAGTTTCTCAAGGTTCCATCGTTCAAGATGGAAACCATTCGAACTATTCTTCCTTCCATCCAGGACGGTCAATTCATGACCACGGTGGATTTAAAGGATGCGTATCTACATATTCCTATCCACAAGGAACATCATCGGTTCCTAAGGTTCGCATTCCTGGACAAGCATTACCAGTTCGTGGCGCTTCCTTTCGGATTAGCCACTGCTCCAAGGATTTTCACAAAGGTACTAGGGTCCCTTCTAGCTGTTCTAAGACCAAGGGGCATTGCTGTAGTACCTTACTTGGACGACATTCTGATTCAAGCGTCGTCCCTTCCTCAAGCAAAGGCTCACACGGACATCGTCCTGGCCTTTCTCAGATCTCACGGATGGAAAGTGAACGTGGAAAAGAGTTCTCTATCTCCGTCAACAAGGGTTCCCTTCTTGGGAACAATAATAGACTCCTTAGAAATGAGGATATTTCTGACAGAGGCCAGAAAAACAAAGCTTCTAGACTCTTGTCGGATACTTCATTCCGTTCCTCTTCCTTCCATAGCTCAGTGCATGGAAGTGATCGGGTTGATGGTAGCGGCAATGGACATAGTTCCTTTTGCGCGTATTCATCTAAGACCATTACAACTGTGCATGCTCAGTCAGTGGAATGGGGATTATACAGACTTGTCTCCGAAGATACAAGTAAATCAGAGGACCAGGGACTCACTCCGTTGGTGGCTGTCCCTGGACAACCTGTCACAAGGGATGACATTCCGCAGACCAGAGTGGGTCATTGTCACGACCGACGCCAGTCTGATGGGCTGGGGCGCGGTCTGGGGATCCCTGAAAGCTCAGGGTCTTTGGTCTCGGGAAGAATCTCTTCTACCGATAAATATTCTGGAACTGAGAGCGATATTCAATACTCTCAAGGCTTGGCCTCAGCTAGCGAGGGCCAAGTTCATACGGTTTCAATCAGACAACATGACAACTGTTGCGTACATCAACCATCAGGGGGGAACAAGGAGTTCCCTAGCGATGGAAGAAGTGACCAAAATCATTCTATGGGCGGAGTCTCACTCCTGCCACCTGTCCGCTATCCACATCCCAGGAGTGGAAAATTGGGAAGCGGATTTTCTGAGTCGTCAGACATTGCATCCGGGGGAGTGGGAACTCCATCCGGAAATCTTTGCCCAAGTCACTCAGCTGTGGGGCATTCCAGACATGGATCTGATGGCCTCTCGTCAGAACTTCAAAGTTCCTTGCTACGGGTCCAGATCCAGGGATCCCAAGGCGGCTCTAGTGGATGCACTAGTAGCACCTTGGACCTTCAAACTAGCTTATGTGTTCCCGCCGTTTCCTCTCATCCCCAGGCTGGTAGCCAGGATCAATCAGGAGAGGGCGTCGGTGATCTTGATAGCTCCTGCGTGGCCACGCAGGACTTGGTATGCAGATCTGGTGAATATGTCATCGGCTCCACCTTGGAAGCTACCTTTGAGACGAGACCTTCTTGTTCAGGGTCCGTTCGAACATCCGAACCTGGTTTCACTCCAGCTGACTGCTTGGAGATTGAACGCTTGATCTTATCGAAGCGAGGGTTCTCAGATTCTGTTATCGATACTCTTGTTCAGGCCAGAAAGCCTGTAACTAGAAAGATTTACCACAAAATTTGGAAAAAATATATCTGTTGGTGTGAATCTAAAGGATTCCCTTGGGACAAGGTTAAGATTCCTAAGATTCTATCCTTCCTTCAAGAAGGATTGGAAAAAGGATTATCTGCAAGTTCCCTGAAGGGACAGATTTCTGCCTTGTCTGTGTTACTTCACAAAAAGCTGGCAGCTGTGCCAGATGTTCAAGCCTTTGTTCAGGCTCTGGTTAGAATTAAGCCTGTTTACAAACCTTTGACTCCTCCTTGGAGTCTCAATTTAGTTCTTTCAGTTCTTCAGGGGGTTCCGTTTGAACCCTTACATTCCGTTGATATTAAGTTATTATCTTGGAAAGTTTTGTTTTTAGTTGCAATTTCTTCTGCTAGAAGAGTTTCAGAATTATCTGCTCTGCAGTGTTCTCCTCCTTATCTGGTGTTCCATGCAGATAAGGTGGTTTTACGTACTAAACCTGGGTTTCTTCCTAAAGTTGTTTCTAACAAAAACATTAACCAGGAGATTATCGTACCTTCTCTGTGTCCGAAACCAGTTTCAAAGAAGGAACGTTTGTTGCACAATTTGGATGTTGTTCGCGCTCTAAAATTCTATTTAGATGCTACAAAGGATTTTAGACAAACATCTTCCTTGTTTGTTGTTTATTCCGGTAAAAGGAGAGGTCAAAAAGCAACTTCTACCTCTCTCTCTTTTTGGATTAAAAGCATCATCAGATTGGCTTACGAGACTGCCGGACGGCAGCCTCCCGAAAGAATCACAGCTCATTCCACTAGGGCTGTGGCTTCCACATGGGCCTTCAAGAACGAGGCTTCTGTTGATCAGATATGTAGGGCAGCGACTTGGTCTTCACTGCACACTTTTACCAAATTTTACAAGTTTGATACTTTTGCTTCTTCTGAGGCTATTTTTGGGAGAAAGGTTTTGCAAACCGTGGTGCCTTCCATTTAGGTGACCTGATTTGCTCCCTCCCTTCATCCGTGTCCTAAAGCTTTGGTATTGGTTCCCACAAGTAAGGATGACGCCGTGGACCGGACACACCTATGTTGGAGAAAACAGAATTTATGTTTACCTGATAAATTACTTTCTCCAACGGTGTGTCCGGTCCACGGCCCGCCCTGGTTTTTTTTTTTTTTAATCAGGTCTGATAATTTATTTTCTTTAACTACAGTCACCACGGTAACATATGGTTTCTCCTATGCAAATATTCCTCCTTAACGTCGGTCGAATGACTGGGGTAGGCGGAGCCTAGGAGGGATCATGTGACCAGCTTTGCTGGGCTCTTTGCCATTTCCTGTTGGGGAGGAGAATATCCCACAAGTAAGGATGACGCCGTGGACCGGACACACCGTTGGAGAAAGTAATTTATCAGGTAAACATAAATTCTGTTTTGAGGTGGTCTGACGCTCTGGACATTGAGGTGACACACCAGGTGATCATTGATAGCTTTCAACACATTAGAAAGGCCACTTTGGCCACAGATCTCAGGGAAGCCCATACAAAGATGCTCCATCAGGCCTACATGATCCCGAAAGTCCTTAAGAAATGGAATACAACAATACCTAACATATGTCCGAAGTGTCAGTTCATGGATCCCAGCATACTCCACTTAATACTCAACTGTCCACATATTAGGAAGTACTGGGCTCAGATAGCTTATTGGATTAAGGTTCTCACTTCAACTGACACCCCTCTCAGAGAGGAACAAATCTTGTTCCTGAAACTAGATAATACCCCGGTAGCTGCCAGACCCTTTATTATTAATGTGATTATTTTGGCCAAGAAACTTATTCTGAAACATTGGCCTTCTGGCAAAATCCCGAAACTTAATGAGTTGAAAAACCTCATCCTCACACAGCTCACTAAGGAAAAGTGGGACACATTGGAAGACCCAAATAAAAGAACAGCGAAATTTTTTGAAAAGTGGGAACCCTTTATGCACACACTAGCCAGAGAGACACAGAAACAAATTATCTATCCATTTAGAGACACTATTTACATCTTAGAAAAACAGCTCACAGGACAGTGGACTTTCGACTGACAGTGTTGTGAGAGAGGGAACGTTTATACTCACGCTATCACATATGAACTATGTCACAAAACAGGTTGTGCCAGGTAAAACCAGAACTGTACAGATGAATACCAAGATTGTAATGCCAAGCTACAGCATGCTCACTGTTCATTGTTGAATGTTAATTGTTAACTGATCCCCTTGAGAGGTTCCTTTAGGGGTCAGTCTATCTTAGTATAATTTGTTTATGTTTATTATAAAATGGCTGGAAAGAACGAACTCTATTGAATCACATAAATTCACTAACATTACTAGCAGAACTGATTGGACTTTGAATTGAGTATGGTACCCTCATAATAGTGAACTCTGCAATATGTATCTTGGATCATTTGTCATACTTATCAATGTATTGTATTGTTCTGAAAAGCCGAAATAAAGAAAGTTTATAAAAAAAAAAAAGCAAAGTCCATAGTCCAATGATTAATTATTCAAATAACAGCCAAATGATGAAGATAATTCTTGGGTCCAAAGGTCTCCGGAAACGGTTGGGAAGTGTGTCCGCTTGTTGCAATGAAGTGCCTTGACAAACACAGCGTGTTAGGTGAAACTGCAGCGTCTCTGAGGCCTGTTACGGATCAGCCGTGACGTCACGCTGTGGGTGTGAGACCGATGTCCAATCAGGAGCTTAGAAAAACGGCAGCTCCGACAGCAGAGAAATACGAGCCGTAATATGTTTGTTTGTTGGCGGTTATAACAGCAATGAGCAGGGGATGTCTGTTGAAAGTTCTACCCCTGTTGGAGAGTCCAGTTTCTGGATACAGATACAGCTGTAAGGTTCGTTGATATGGTGAACAGTTTGTTAAGTGGAGAGACTCCTGTCTCAATTAGTAAAGCAATGTGAGAATCTTTTGAATAACTGCAGCAAGCACTATAAGTATGAATCCTCTATTTGAATTTATATCCCAGTTGTAGAGGAATGAAGAAATGAGAGATAGCTTGAGTTCATTTAGTCAGGCTTCTTAGTTTCTGCACAAACTCAGAATAATTGACCATTTAATTAAAACCCATTTAATTGGGTTTTAATAGTGTCAAAACATTGTTTTATTATTTCCTTTTTTATTTTATTTTTATTTTTATTTTTCATTTTATTTTTATTTTTATGTCATTCCTAGATGCTGGCATATATTGTATTGTGATATTTATAGCATTTAGAAATTTGTGTAGGAAACTTACAGCTCTTGATAGTTATAGTATTCAGAAATTTGTTTAGGAAACTAACAGCTTCTGATATAACCAAAACCTGGTTCTTAGATAAAACAGCTAAGGACAGCTCTGGTTATCCACCTGGTCTCTTAGAGACATAGGTAATTCACATTTTTATGTATTGATTTTATTCACAGATCATACCGGTATTGGATCGTTTTGTATATATATTTTTGGTATATATATATTTTTTATATATTTTTTATATTTTTTGGTATATTTTTTGTACCCACATTTTTTGGTACACATTTAATGGTACATTTTTTTCACAAGTGAATATATTTGTTTTCTTTCTGTTTTCTCACGATTTGCGTGTCTGTTGCACATTCACCTAAGAATTGATATTACTCTATCCCAATCATCATCAATATTATTTTATTTCAATTATCATCTTTATGCACATTTTAGGCTCATATAGAGTAGCTCCAATTGGATGTACCAAACCAGAATAGTAGTTTTCCTATACTATAAGTGACCTCTATGTTATAAATAAAGTAGTGATCAGTGAAGTCATCTGATCAGGTCGTATTAATAAACTGTAATTTTATACTTTAAACCCAGTGTGTGTTTTTAAAAAGGATATATTTTAAAAAGGATATATTTTATTCCTTCTTCTGTTATATTTTTGAACTGTATCGATTCATTCAAATTGGGGATATTGTTTTTTAAACTTATTGGATTCATCTAATTGGTGACATCGTTCTATGTCATCTGTATATCAAGGTACCTGTAGTTTACTTTAGCCTTCATTGGCGCTCCTATAATTCTTTGTACTGTTTAACTCCCAAGGACCTATTAGGGGGTCCTTTATAGTGCAGCAGGTAAACAGATCTAGGCGCTGTTCTGAACTCCACTTCTAAAAACAGGGCTAATAATCGTTTTCGTTCCTTTCGTTTCAACAAAGAACAAAAGCCTGATCCTTCATCCTCAGGAGCAGTTTCAGTTTGGAAACCATCTCCAGTCTGGAATAAATCCAAGCCTGCTAGAAAGGCAAAGCCTGCTTCTAAGTCGACATGAAGGTGCGGCCCTCATTCCAGCTCAGCTGGTAGGGGGCAGGTTACGTTTTTTCAAAGAAATTTGGTTCAATTCTGTTCACAATCTTTGGATTCAGAATATTGTTTCAGAAGGGTACAGAATTGGTTTCAAGATGAGACCTCCTGCAAAGAGATTTTTTCTTTCCCGTGTCCCAGTAAATCCAGTGAAAGCTCAAGCATTTCTGAATTGTGTTTCAGATCTAGAGTTGGCTGGAGTAATTATGCCAGTTCCAGTTCCGGAACAGGGGATGGGGTTTTATTCAAATCTCTTCATTGTACCAAAGAAGGAGAATTCCTTCAGACCAGTTCTGGATCTAAAAATATTGAATCGTTATGTAAGGATACCTACGTTCAAAATGGTAACTGTAAGGACTATCTTGCCTTTTGTTCAGCAAGGGCATTATATGTCCACGATAGATTTACAGGATGCATATCTGCATATTCCGATTCATCCAGATCATTATCAGTTCCTGAGATTCTCTTTTCTGAACAAGCATTACCAGTTTGTGGCTCTGCCGTTTGGCCTAGCTACAGCTCCAAGAATTTTTACAAAGGTTCTCGGTGCCCTTCTGTCTGTAATCAGAGAACAGGGTATTGTGGTATTTCCTTATTTGGACGATATCTTGGTACTTGCTCAGTCTTTACATTTAGCAGAATCTCATACGAATCGACTTGTGTTGTTTCTTCAAGATCATGGTTGGAGGATCAATTTACCAAAAAGTTAATTGATTCCTCAGACAAGGGTGACCTTTCTGGGTTTCCAGATAGATTCAGTGTCCATGACTCTGTCTTTAACAGACAAGAGACGTCTAAAATTGATTTCAGCTTGTCGAAACCTTCAGTCACAATCATTCCCTTCCTTATGCATGGAAATTCTAGGTCTTATGACTGCTGCATCGGACGCGATCCCCTTTGCTCGTTTTCACATGCGACCTCTACAGCTCTGTATGCTGAATCAATGGTGCAAGGATTACACAAAGATATCTCAATAAATATCTTTAAAACCGATTGTACGACACTCTCTAACGTGGTGGACAGATCACCATCGTTTAATTCAGGGGGCTTCTTTTGTGCTTCCGACCTGGACTGTAATTTCAACAGATGCAAGTCTCACGGGTTGGGGAGCTGTGTTGGGATCTCTGACGGCACAAGGAGTTTGGGAATCTCAGGAGGTGAGATTACCGATCAATATTTTGGAACTCCGTGCAATTTTCAGAGCTCTTCAGTCTTGGCCTCTTCTGAAGAGAGAATCGTTCATTTGTTTTCAGACAGACAATGTCACAACTGTGGCATACATCAATCATCAAGGAGGGACTCACAGTCCTCTGGCTATGAAAGAAGTATCTCGAATTCTGGTTTGGGCGGAATCCAGCTCCTGTCTAATCTCTGCGGTTCATATCCCAGGTATAGACAATTGGGAAGCGGATTATCTCAGTCGCCAAACGTTGCATCCGGGCGAATGGTCTCTTCACCCAGAGGTATTTCTTCAGATTGTTCAAATGTGGGAACTTCCAGAAATAGATCTGATGGCGTCTCATCTAAACAAGAAACTTCCCAGGTATCTGTCCAGATCCCGGGATCCTCAGGCGGAGGCAGTGGATGCATTATCACTTCCTTGGAAGTATCATCCTGCCTATATCTTTCCGCCTCTAGTTCTTCTTCCAAGAGTAATCTCCAAGATTCTGAAGGAATGCTCGTTTGTTCTGCTGGTAGCTCCGGCATGGCCTCACAGGTTTTGGTATGCGGATCTGGTCCGGATGGCCTCTTGCCAACCGTGGACTCTTCCGTTAAGACCAGACCTTCTGTCGCAAGGTCCTTTTTTCCATCAGGATCTGAAATCCTTAAATTTAAAGGTATGGAGATTGAACGCTTGATTCTTGGTCAAAGAGGTTTCTCTGACTCTGTGATTAATACTATGTTACAGGCGCGTAAATCTGTATCTAGAGAGATATATTATAGAGTCTGGAAGACTTATATTTCTTGGTGTCTTTCTCATCATTTTTCTTGGCATTCTTTTAGAATACCGAGAATTTTACAGTTTCTTCAGGATGGTTTAGATAAGGGTTTGTCCGCAAGTTCCTTGAAAGGTCAAATCTCTGCTCTTTCTGTTCTTTTTCACAGAAAGATTGCTATTCTTCCTGATATTCATTGTTTTGTACAAGCTTTGGTTCGTATAAAACCTGTCATTAAGTCAATTTCTCCTCCTTGGAGTTTGAATTTGGTTCTGGGGGCTCTTCAAGCTCCTCCGTTTGAACCTATGCATTCATTGGACATTAAATTACTTTCTTGGAAAGTTTTGTTCCTTTTGGCAATCTCTTCTGCCAGAAGAGTTTCTGAATTATCTGCTCTTTCTTGTGAGTCTCCTTTTCTGATTTTTCATCAGGATAAGGCGGTGTTGCGAACTTCTTTTGAATTTTTACCTAAAGTTGTGAATTCCAACAACATTAGTAGAGAAATTGTGGTTCCTTCATTATGTCCTAATCCTAAGAATTCTAAGGAGAAATCGTTGCATTCTTTGGATGTTGTTAGAGCTTTGAAATATTATGTTGAAGCTACTAAGTCTTTCCGTAAGACTTCTAGTCTATTTGTTATCTTTTCCGGTTCTAGAAAAGGCCAGAAAGCTTCTG
The DNA here is from genome assembly GCF_027579735.1 of Bombina bombina. Classification (NCBI taxonomy): domain Eukaryota; kingdom Metazoa; phylum Chordata; class Amphibia; order Anura; family Bombinatoridae; genus Bombina; species Bombina bombina. The sequence continues at coordinate 1,070,421,215 of NC_069502.1, forward strand.
CCATTTCTTTGGCATCTTGGTTGTAATCTTTATTTCATCATGCCTATGTTGAGTCGGGTAAAACTCCGCCTCAGAGGATTACAGCTCATTCTACTAGGTCAGTTTCTACTTCCTGGGCGTTTAAGGATGAAGCTTCGGTTGATCAGATTTGCAAAACAGCAACTTGGTCCTCTTTGCATACTTTTTCATTCAATTCTACCATTTTGATGTGTTTTCTTCTTCTGAAGCAGTTTTTGGTAGAAACGTACTTCAGGCAGTGGTTTCAGTTTGAATCTTCTGCTTATGTTTTTTCATTAAAATTTTATTCTGGGTGTGGATTATTTTCAGCAGGAATTGGCTGTCTTTATTTTGTCCCTCCCTCTCTAGTGACTCTTGTGTGGAAAGATCCACATCTTGGGTAATCATTATCCCATACGTCACTAGCTCATGGACTCTTGCTAATTACATGAAAGAAAACATAATTTATGTAAGAACTTACCTGATAAATTCATTTCTTTCATATTAGCAAGAGTCCATGAGGCCCGCCCTTTTTTGTGGTGGTTTTGATTTTTTTGTATAAAGCACAATTATTCCAATTCCTTATTTTATATGCTTTCGCACTTTTTTCTTATCACCCCACTTCTTGGCTATTCGTTAAACTGAATTGTGGGTGTGGTGAGGGGTGTATTTATAGGCATTTTAAGGTTTGGGAAACTTTGCCCCTCCTGGTAGGAATGTATATCCCATACGTCACTAGCTCATGGACTCTTGCTAATATGAAAGAAATGAATTTATCAGGTAAGTTCTTACATAAATTATGTTTTTCTTGTTTTTTCAAGGAATATTTTAATTGAATTTTATGGGTTTTCCTTTATAGAATTATTCATCTTTTATTTGAATTTCAGGTGTTTGCTGCAACATTAGAGAGAATGTGAAGCTGGAGGTCATTGACGGTAAGCTGTTACTGTATTTCTGAATTTCTGTATTTTATTTTCTTATATTAATGTAATATTTTATGCTGATATCTGTGCGTGCTGCAGTATTTTGATTACAGTCCTCAATAATAACAATTTACTCTAAGGTCATTACTCAAGAACGGTAAAGTCATTTGCATTTTATTTTGTTTTATTGTTTCCTGAACAATTTCTTTCATAAGATAGTGAGAGTCCACAAGATCATCACATGTGGGATGTTTTGTATTGGTGCTGGGGAAGCACAAATTAGGCCTTCTGATCGTACTGAAAAAGGGAAACTGACTTATGAACATTTTTACAATAACACAAACCTGTAATCAGCTTATTATTGTATCACAATTAAAGGATTACTTTCTGTTATAATTTTTAAGCTAAACAACTAACATATTAAAGTTAATAAACATTAATTAAAACCTACTGACCTATATTTTCTCCAAAACGAAGTTTCATAACGTTCTAAAAGTTATATCTTTTATTCGCCGATGATGTCACGTTATCCTGCCCACTATTTTCAGCACTGAGTGTTCAAAATACTTAAACCAATAACTTTGTGTTAAAGCGCCATTTTGAAACCTAGGTATTGCAAACGGATTGGTACAGAGCAAAGGATACCCACGGAGTGGGTTTGGAAAACAATTAAATTTGCAGACAAGATTTCTGATATACGGTAGAGATGTGTTAATGAAATGCTATTGATAAAAAGCGTATTTGGGGTAGTTAGTTAGTAACAGGCATAGAAAATATTTACTTACAGTGGCCCTTTAAGCGTTACAATATAGTAATAAAAGGAAGTTATCAAACTTTAAATGCATTATCTTCAGGTTTTGGATAAGGTATTAATAGCACGTAACAGCGCTGAGAGTCATCATTCGGTGTAACACAGGCCAGGGAGTAGATTCCACAGGTGCTATATGAAAGTTCTCTCCAATATGTTAACTGTAGACTCCCCCCCCCCCCCCCCCCCCCCAGTGAACAGGGAATTACTGCCATTTAGATCAGAAGATTGTTCAAATCTCAATCCTGGTGGATAGACGGCTTTTCAGTTACCCTTGGGGCATCCTTTCTTCGGCCGTCTTGGGTAATTGTAACTACAGATGCCAGTCTCTCAGGCTGGGGCACTGTTTGCGGAGTTAAGTGTGCAAGGAGTTTATTCTCCTCAGGAGGTGAGGTTAACCAATAAACATTTTGGAAATAAGACTGATTTTTTTTTTTTAACTCTTCAGTCTTGGCCTCTCCTGAAGAGGCAAGATTATATTAGTTTTCAATCAAAGTCACAGCTGTGCCTTACATCAATCATCAGGGAGGGACTCTGAGTCCCCTAGCATTGAAAGAGGTAGCTTGGATTTTGTTTTGTGCAGGGCGCTGTCAATGTACCCTGTCAGTGATCCACATTCCGGCGGTCAACAATTGAGAAGTGGACTATCTCAGCTGTCAGTCTTGCACCCAGGGAAGTGGTCCCTGGATCAGCTGGTTTTCAGAAGGGGTTTTACGGAAATTGCCCTTTTAACCATTAATAAACATGTATATTATTTGAAAGCAGACATAATGGGCTTGAATAAGGACCCCCATCTCATCATACATAACCAATAGTTGACTAGTTAAATAAAGCCACTCAAATTCAATTCCCTATTCAAGCCATGGGAAAACAAAGTTGTCACGGATACCAGACAGCTAAGGCTACCCCCAACCCCCCCTACAACCTCACCCCTGTTGTTTTGGGCTCCTCAGAGCAACCACAATCTCTGGAAGCTTTTGTTTGCTTGTTTTGTGGAGAGCTGGTGTATGACCAGGAAAACCCTCCTAGGCTGGCCGGGCTTCTGGAATTCCCGGTCGGCCGCCTCACAACGGACACCCGCCTAACTCCTCTCAGGCTGGCCGGGCTCCTGGAACTCCCGGTTGGCCACAGAACAGCAGGACACCCGCTAACTTTACCCCTGGTTGCTCCAGCAGCCCTCTGCCCAGAACTCCGCTCTATGGGGTATTGGTTGCCCCTAGGGAGGACAAGAGCTGTGGCAATTATCAGAGGGGAGCTCCTTTGGGAACTGGGGGTTTTGGACACCCCTAACCCCATAACTTCAACAAACTGTAACTCCGGTCCCCAGTAACGAATCATGCTAATTTCTCCAACATTGGTGTGTCCGGTCCACGGCGTCATCCTTACTTGTGGGAATATCTCTTCCCCAACAGGAAATGGCAAAGAGTCCCAGCAAAGCTGGCCATATAGTCCCTCCTAGGCTCCGCCCACCCCAGTCATTCTCTTTGCCGTTGCACAGGCAACATCTCCACGGAGATGGTTAAGAGTATGTGGTGTTTAGTTGTAGTTTTTTATCCTACTATCAAGAGTTTGTTATTTTAAAATAGTACTGGCATGTACTATTTACTCAAACAGAAAAAGATGAAGAATTCTGTTTGTGAGAGGAAGATGATTTTAGCAGACAGTTACTAAAATCCTTTGCTGTTTCCACATAGGACTGTTGAGATGAAGTAACTTCAGCTGGGGGAAACAGTTAGCAGACTTTTCTGCTTAAGGTATGACTAGCCATATTTCTAACAAGACTGTGTAATGCTGGAAGGCTGTCTTTTTCCCCTCATGGGGACCAGTAAGCCATTTTCTTAGTCTCAAGCAGAATAAAGGGCTTAATATGGGCTATAAAACTGGTAGACACTTTTATGGGCAAAATCGATTGCTTAATTGGGCATTTTATACATGTTTATGCTGGTATTTCACACTTATAAACTTGGGGAACGTTTTTTAACGTCAGGCACTATGTTAGACACCTTTTCCAGTTAGGAAGGGCCTTCCCAGTTGTAGGCTGAGCCTCATTTTCGCGCCATTATTGCGCAGTTGTTTTTGAGAGCAAGACATGCAGATGCATGTGTGAGGACCTGAAGATAGTTGGATAAGTTCCTAGAAGGCGTCATTTGGTATCGTATTCCCCTCTGGGCTTGGCAAAGTCGCAGCAAAGGCTGTAGCTGGGACTGTAGAGGGGTTAAAACTGTAACCGGCTCCGGTTTCGTTAGTTTAAGGGTTAAAGCTCTGAAAATTGGTGTGCAATACTTTTAATGCTTTAAGACACTGTGGTGAAATTTTGGTAAATTTGAACAATTCCTTCATATTTTTTCACATATTCAGTAATAAAGTGTGCTCTGTTTAAAATTTAAAGAGACAGTAACGGTTTTGTTTTAAAACGTTTTTTGTGGTTTACTGACAAGTTTAAGCCTGTTTAACATGTCTGTGCCTTCAGATAAGCTATGTTCTATATGTATGAAAGTCAATGTGTCTCCCCCTTCTAAATTATGTGATAATTGTGCCAAAGCGTCCAAACAAAGTAAGGACAGTACTGTCACAGATAATGAAGTTGCCCAAGATGATTCATCAGATGAAGGGAGTAGACATGGTTCTACATCATCTCCTTCTGTGTCTACACCAGTTTTGCCCACGCAGGAGGCCCCTAGTACTTCTAGCGCGTCAATGCTTATTACCATGCAACAATTGACGGCTGTAATGGATAACTCCATAGCAAATATTTTATCCAAAATGCCTGCATATCAGAGAGAGCGCGATTTAAACACTGAAGAGCATGAGGGCGCTGATGATAATTGTTCTGTCATACCCTCACACCAATCTGAAGGGGCTATGAGGGAGGTTTTGTCAGATGGGGAAATTTCAGATTCTGGAAAAATTTCCCAACAGGCTGAACCTGATGTTGTGACATTTAAATTTAAATTAGAACATCTCCGCGCACTGCTTAAGGAGGTGTTATCTACTCTGGATGATTGTGACAACCTGGTCATTCCAGAAAAATTATGCAAGATGGACAAGCTCCTAGAGGTTCCGGTGCACCCCGACGCTTTTCCTATACCCAAGCGAGTGGCGGACATAGTGAATAAGGAATGGGAGAAGCCCGGCATACCTTTTGTTCCCCCTCCTATATTTAAGAAATTATTTCCTATGGTCGACCCCCGAAAGGACTTATGGCAGACAGTCCCTAAGGTCGAGGGGGCAGTTTCTACTCTAAACAAGCGCACTACTATTCCTATCGAGGATAATTGTGCTTTCAAAGATCCTATGGATAAAAAATTGGAGGGTTTGCTTAAAAAGATTTTTGTACAGCAAGGTTACCTTCTTCAACCCATTTCGTGCATTGTTCCTGTCACTACAGCAGCGTGGTTCTGGTTCGAGGAACTAGAAAAGTCGCTCGGTAGAGAGACTCCATATGAGGAGGTTATGGACAGAGTTCACGCACTTAAGTTGGCTAACTCTTGTTTGTTTTAGATGCCGCTTTGCAAATAGCTAGATTAGCGGCGAAAAATTCAGGGTTTGCAATTGTGGCGCGCAGAGCGCTTTGGCTAAAGTCTTGGTCAGCGGATGTATCATCCAAGACAAAATTGCTTAATATCCCCTTCAAGGGTAAAACTCTCTTTGGACCAGAATTGAAAGAGATTATCTCAGACATAACTGGGGGAAAGGGCCACGCCCTCCCACAAGATAGGCCTTTCAAAGCCAAGAATAAGTCTAATTTTCGTTCCTTTCGTAATTTCAGGAACGGACCGGGCTCTAATTCTGCATCCTCTAAACAAGAGGGTAATACCTCACAGACCAAACCAGCCTGGAAACCGATGCAAGGCTGGAACAAGGGTAAGCAGGCCAAGAAGCCTGCCGCTGCTAACAAAACAGCATGAAGGAGTAGCCCCCGATCCGGGACCGGATCTAGTGGGGGGCAGACTCTCTCTCTTTGCTTAGGCTTGGGCAAGAGATGTTCAGGATCCCTGGACGCTAGAAATAGTTTCTCAGGGTTATCTGCTGGAATTCACGGAACTACCCCCAAGGGGAAGGTTCCACATTTCTCACTTATCCTCAAACCAAATAAAGAGACAGGCATTCTTACATTGTGTAGAAGACCTGTTAAAGATGGGAGTGATACACCCAGTTCCAACGGCGGAACAAGGAATGGGATTTTACTCAAATCTGTTTGTAGTTCCCAAAAAAGAGGGAACTTTCAGACCAATCCTGGATTTAAAGATCCTAAACAAATTTCTCAGAGTACCATCGTTCAAGATGGAAACCATTCGAACGATTCTACCCACAATCCAGGAAGGTCAATTTATGACTACCGTGGATCTAAAGGATGCGTATCTACATATCCCTATCCACAAAGAACATCCTCAGTTCCTAAGGTTCGCCTTTCTGGACAAACATTACCAGTTTGTGGCCCTCCCATTCGGGCTAGCCACTGCTCCAAGGATTTTCACAAAGGTACTCGGATCCCTTCTAGCGGTTCTAAGACATTCTAATACAAGCGTCGTCTCTTTCAAAGGTAAAGGCTCACTCAGACATCGTTCTAGCCTTTCTCAGATCTCACGGATGGAAGGTGAACATAGAAAAAAGTTCCCTGTCTCCGTCGACAAGAGTTCCCTTCTTGGGAACAATAATAGATTCCTTAGAAATGAGGATTTTCTTGACAGAAGTCAGAAAGTCAAAGCTTCTAAACGCTTGTCAAGTTCTTCATTCTATTCCTCGTCCTTCCGTAGCTCAGTGCATGGAAGTAGTAGGATTGATGGTTGCTGCAATGGACATAGTTCCTTTTGCGCGAATTCATCTAAGACCATTACAACTGTGCATGCTGAAACAGTGGAATGGGGACTATACAGACTTGTCTCCAGTGATTCAAGTAGATCAGAAGACCAGAGACTCACTCCGTTGGTGGCTAACCAGGATCACCTGTCCCAGGGAATGAGCGTCCGCAGACCAGAGTGGGTCATCGTCACGACCGACGCCAGCCTAGTGGGCTGGGGCGCGGTCTGGGAATCCCTGAAAGCTCAAGGACTATGGTCTCGGGAAGAGTCTCTTCTCCCGATAAACATTCTGGAACTAAGAGCGATATTCAATGCTCTCAGGGTTTGGCCTCAGCTAGCAAAGGCCAGATTCATAAGATTCCAATCAGACAACATGACGGCTGTTGCGTATATCAATCATCAGGGGGGAACAAAGAGTTCCCTAGCGATGAAAGAAGTGACCAAAATAATACAATGGGCGGAGAATCACTCCTGCCACCTATCTGCGATCCACATTCCAGGTGTGGAAAACTGGGAAGCGGATTATTTGAGTCGTCAAACATTCCATCCGGGGGAGTGGGAACTCCACCCGGAGATCTTTGCCCAGTTGACGCAACTATGGGGCATTCCAGATATGGATCTGATGGCGTCTCGTCAGAACTTCAAGGTTCCTTGCTACGGGTCCAGATCCAGGGATCCCAAGGCGACTCTAGTGGATGCACTAGTAGCGCCTTGGACCTTCAACCGAGCTTATGTGTTTCCACCGTTTCCTCTCATTCCCAGGCTGGTAGCCAGGATAAAACAGGAGAGGGCCTCTGTGATCTTGATAGCTCCTGCGTGGCCACGCAGGACTTGGTATGCAGACCTGGTGAATATGTCAACGGTTCCACCATGGAAGCTACCTTTGAGACAGGACCTCCTTGTTCAGGGTCCATTCGAACATCCAAATCTGGTCTCCCTCCAGCTGACGGCTTGGAGATTGAACGCTTGATTCTATCAAAGCGTGGGTTTTCAGATTCTGTGATAGATACTCTAGTTCAAGCCAGAAAACCGGTAACTAGAAAAATTTACCATAAAATATGGAAAAGATATATCTGCTGGTGTGAATCCAAGGGATTCTCATGGAATAAGATCAAAATTCCTAGGATCCTTTCCTTTCTACAAGAGGGTTTGGATAAAGGATTATCAGCGAGTTCTCTAAAGGGACAGATTTCTGCTTTATCTGTCTTATTACACAAACGACTGGCAGCTCTGCCAGATGTTCAAGCATTTGTTCAGGCTCTGGTTAGGATCAAGCCTGTTTACAGACCTTTGACTCCTCCCTGGAGTTTAAATCTAGTTCTTTCAGTTCTTCAAGGGGTTCCGTTTGAACCTCTACATTCCATAGATATTAAGTTGTTATCTTGGAAAGTTTTGTTTTTGGTTGCTATTTCTTCTGCTAGAAGAGTTTCAGAGTTATCTGCTCTGCAGTGTTCTCCGCCCTATCTGGTGTTCCATTCAGATAAGGTTGTTTTGCGTACTAAGCCTGGTTTTCTACCAAAGGTTGTTTCCAACAAAAATATTAATCAGGAGATAGTTTGTACCTTCTTTGTGTCCGAATCCAGTTTCAAAGAAGGAACGTTTGCTACACAATTTAGATGTAGTCTGTGCTCTAAAATTCTACTTAGAAGCTACAAAAGAGTCAGACAAACTTCTTCTCTGTTTGTCGTCTATTCTGGTAAAAGGAGAGGTCAAAAAGCAACTTCTACCTCTTTCCTTTTGGCTTAAAAGCATCATCCGATTGGCTTATGAGACTGCCGGACGGCCGCCTCCTGAAAGGATCACAGCTCACTCCACTAGGGCTGTAGCTTCCACATGGGCCTTCAAGAACGAGGCTTCTGTTGATCAGATATGTAAGGCAGCGACTTGGTCTTCACTGCACACTTTTGCCAAATTTTACAAATTTGATACTTTTGCTTCTTCGGAGGCTTTTTTTGGGAGAAAGGTTTTGCAAGCCGTGGTGCCTTCCGTTTAGGTAACCTGATTTGCTCCCTCCCTTCATTCGTGTCCTAAAGCTTTGGTATTGGTTCCCACAAGTAAGGATGACGCCGTGGACCGGACACACCAATGTTGGAGAAAACAGAATTTATGCTTACCTGATAAATTACTTTCTCCAACGGTGTGTCCGGTCCACGGCCCGCCCTGGTTTTTTTTTTTAATCAGGTCTGATGAATTATTTTCTCTAACTACAGTCACCACGACACCCTATGGTTTCTCCTATTTTTTCCTCCTGTCCGTCGGTCGAATGACTGGGGTGGGCGGAGCCTAGGAGGGACTATATGGCCAGCTTTGCTGGGACTCTTTGCCATTTCCTGTTGGGGAAGAGATATTCCCACAAGTAAGGATGACGCCGTGGACCGGACACACCGTTGGAGAAAGTAATTTATCAGGTAAGCATAAATTCTGTTTATTGGACTGTGGGATCACCCGAAACCGCCACCCCTAGGTATTGGGATTATGTGAGACTGTGGCTCCTATGGATGTGCCGGGCTGTCTGGAGGGGCGGGAATGGCGGTAAAATTGTGGGATTGTCCTTTGTGTTTCTAAGGAAAACCTCTATTTTCATATTTTTTAACAAACAAAATTATAAAACACAATCAGAACAAAATTACCTTCATTGTCAAATATTAACAGTAAGTAAAATCCCCAGTAGATAATGTATCAGCCACTTTTGGGCTGCAATAGATTAAATAGAACTAAAAAGGGGAATGGTAAAATAAATAAGGGAAAAGACCGCTTTTGGGTCCAAAATCTAGAATGGTCAATCTTAACTTGTGGGGAGCCAGACTATGTTATGCTTTAGAAAATGGAGAGTAATAACCTCGTACAATAAAAAAGAGAAATTAATAACTATGTGGGAACATATATAACAGTCAAACCAGCAGATGCTATTTCGTAAAATGGGAATACATGGAGGGTACTGCGTCTCTACCTAAGTGGGAACTATGGCGTCTTGTAATGAAGGGGTGTGAGGAATAAGAGCCTTCCTTACTAGTTCTGGTATGAGCGGGTACCATCTAAGAACAGTGTCAGTAGTCGGTACAGGAAATCAAGATGTGCCATCTCGGCCGCAGACAGCACATCTCCCAATTAGTGTAACTTACCGTGACCAACCAATTACAAACAGGTCTCTGCCGTCTATTTCGGAGTAATAGCGATCCAGTTTAAAGTAGGGTTCAGATATTACAGTATGCGATTGTGTATGAGCCAACTGTAGCTAGACTACAAGACTAATTGGGGAAGATAATGGATTCAAACTTTTGCAACACCCCTATAGGCATGGAGATTATTATTTTTCAAATCCTACAAAATAGGGCATATCTACCTATAGCTTCCCCTGCCCACAAAAGTGCAGCTCAAATTGAGGAATTGACCTACACATATTAGAAAAGTAAAAAACACAAGTAAGCAGCTCATATCCCTGCATTCTACCAAAGCAAGCAAAAGATCTCCAGAAGGACAGAGTATGAAATGAAAATATGTTGTGGCTATTATTGAGTTAAATAAAAGTCCCCTTGCCTTCTATGGAGGCTTAATAATAATCCAGCAGGGTTCAGCTATTACAGTATGTAGTTATGAATGAGCCTACTATACCTAGCCCATAAGACTATTTAAGGAAAATGATGACTGGGCATTATGTGGACAGATTCCCGATTACAAAAAAAGGAACTAGTAAACTTTTGCAAAATCCCTATAGGCATTGAGATTGATGTTTTCCAGGTGTTACAAAATAAGTCATATCTACCTATAATATCTTCAACTTGTAAAAGTGTGGCTCAAATTGAGCAATTAACCTACATATGTTAACGACAGAAATAATACACAGGACTGGGACAGTAAGAAAAATAAATCAAAACAAAAAATCTTTAAAGGGAACAAAATGTAATGTAAGGATATGTTATGAGTTAAAAAGTTCCCTGAGACATAACTGATGGCTGTGCTTTTAAATCACAAGTCTGTATAGAAACAACAACTTGCAGCATATATGCCTGTCCCAGTAGATATATCATGTTTATCCCACACCAAGTCTCCAGTCTTGGGGGACGCTCTTTTGGGAATAATTTTCAAAGCAATAAATTTGCCAGGTCCATCCATAAGCCCCCATAGACCGACCTAGTGTCACATACCTCTAAATGGGAATGAGGGAAAGCTTGCAATCAGCCTGAACATCGGCTTTAACGGTAATAGCATGTGTGTAGCCTTTCATGTCCACTCCGGTCAGATCGAAATATCCTGGCAAGATAGGTCCAGCATGGGTCCTGCTCCTACGTACAAACACATGCTCCACTTCCATACGAGCACCATGGAGGGAATTCCCCAGCACCGTTATGACAAAGGGGGTCACAGTGCTTTCACTATCCCTACCAATATCCCAGACCATGGTCAGAGTTGGACCTGAAATGTAGTCAATACGCATATCTTTACATGTGGCCCCATTCACCCCGGCACTCTTGACACTCTGGTGGGTAGCTCCCGGCATCTGCAAAGGAATCCCAGCATGGTGGATAGGTCCACGTGTCTCGAGAATCTATGTGTCACTCACCTGCCCAGGCCTGGCCGGCGACTCAGAAGGAACAGCAGGGGTCCGCTTACAACTTGGTGCGAGGTAATCATCCACAGCAACCGCTGCTTCTGTTCTTCGCAGTGTGGCATCATCACACTTGAGCTCATCACAGGTATTGCTCAACACCATAGGATCAGAAACAATCCGCTATCGGCAGCTCGCCTCATGCTCTCCTGTGGAGCATGGAGTTCAGTATGTTCCTGCTCAGGGGCGGCATAATCTTTACCAAAATATCCTCTGACCAGACGATGGAGCATTGCAAAGTGTTCCTCAAACATCTGCGTTAAAGTAACTTGGAGGTTCTGCGCTTCTATATTTATTACGGTGTCCATTTTACCTCAGGGCAATAATTCCTGTAGGCGCACACTTGTAGCAGAAGATTGCAATCCAATAGGGAATGCCATACCCGGATAACTGGGGAGGGTGCTGAGGTCTCAGAGGAGGCCGCCGCCAGATGCCTCAGCGGTCCAGATCAGTGCTCCAGAGTCATGAAGTCAGCAAATTTGACATAGATCAGTTCAGTGGATTATACTGCGGACAGATATGTTTTTTTTCTATAGATGCTGCAATTATCTGGGTGTAATCGGCGGATTGTACAGATCTTTTCCTAGAGCTCCTGATAACACGTCCTGTCATGGACGCCGCCTAGACGCGCCCCATGGCTAACATTTTAATAGTGTAACTGTATAAACTCAGGTTATGGCTGGGAGTGCGTTGTCGAAAGCATAGCATATTCCTCTTTGCCCATCCACAAGCCGACCGAAATCCTGTGTTGTAGGGGTCTTATGTTGATATGTAAGCCAAACGAGAGTGTCCCAGTTATCTCCAATAAAGGATGTGAGTGTAGGAGCATGGGAATCCCCTATTCCGTCTTTTATGGTAGGAAAAATGGTCTGCTGATTGTGAGGTATATACTGACCACTGTAGCTCATTTCCTTTGTCATAGATTGATAGTTCTGGTCAGCAACTGTAGTTTGTGAGTCTCCCCCGGGATTAAGTTGTGTCGGAATAACCATGTGGTTCCAGCTGGCTAGCCGGCAGAGTCCCACGATGTCTTGTACCTTTTCGTTCAGCTGCATGGTGTAGTTTGCCCACTGATTTTTGCTGGATCTTGTCAGATTCCTGTTTATGTCTGGTGAACCTGCAACCTGAGATAAGGATATTGTGGTGGTCTGTTTTTTCTGCTGCTGTGTCTCCACATGGCTTGGTGGGGACAGTAGTCCCATTTGATGTTTCCCGCTGGCTTCCTGGGGGGTAAGTGCTGCCGATATTGGCAGGAGGTCTAGCCTCTGTTTTATTTAGTATAGGGTCCTTGATGCTTTTAGTGAATAATTTTAACAGATGGTCTGCTGAATAAATTAGCAGAAATGATATACACTGTGACGAGACTGAGCATAGCCAAGTCTTGGAAATCAACCCATCCTATGCATATGTATTAAACAAATTAGAATACCTCTATCATAGATCTGAATTAACAGCAAACATCTTGGATAAGCAAAATCAATTCATAACAGAATGGGAACCCTATATAATGTACCATGAGGAAACAAGTCGGGAGAATAGAGAAATAGAGTTAGGAACATAAGTTAGAAATAACATTCTTGGATGTCTGATTGTTTTGGTAGAGTCCATTTGAATTGACTCTGATATTGACTGATTGTCATTACTATACAAATTGTAATATTTTTGTACAATTGTGCATTGTTTTTCTTTTTTGTTGTACTCGTTTTATATATTTTAATAAAGAAAAATTATTTTGTTAAAAAAAAAAAAAAAAAAAAGCTGGTCTGCCGGAGCTCTCTCCATTAGGGATTGCATGAGGCAATCAAGTTTACTGTAGCAATGTTCTGCAGTTATTCTCCCCATAGCTGCCGTTTCTAAGGATATTGCTGTGACTTATTTGTTGGTCTGGATGTTACCTAGTGGTTTCTTAAAGATGTGTGTTGGTGTATATCTATTAGAGAGAGTTATTTTCAGTTGTGGCCAAGATATCTCGGAAGAACCAAGGGGGATAGTGCCGTCTGTGATGAGCCGTCGCTCCAGGCCCTAGATGTCAGTTCTAGAGTTCAGGTGTTAAAAACACAGCTACTGTACAGTTGATTGACTCCGTACAGAGCTTAGAAGTGATATAATGTCTGGTAGTGAGTCTGCTGAGCAACTTAGAGGTCTCGGCCTGCTGTGGATAACACTGTGTGTGCTCCTTCTACCTGTGAGTTGCCATTTGTCTGTCCCCCTATATGTTTATTCGATCCACGTTAATTCACTATTATGCGCCTCTCTGTCTTCTGTTTCTCCAGAATTTGCTACATCACCATCATAAGTTAGATGAATGGGGGGGCGTAAAAAAATAATTACACATTGTGATATGTGTCAATTCAGTAGCCTCAAGAGTGAAAAATACTGTGAGACAAAAATGTATGAAAATGACAATGTATTTAGTGTTAGTGTAATCATTCTTTTAATAGTGCAAGGAAGAAAAAACAAAAAGTGGCAAAATGTGATATGTCAATCCAGTAGCTTGAAGAATAAAAAACATTGTGAAAAAGTAACTAATTTATTTACTGCTAGTCAAATTCATTCTACTAATAATAGTGCAAGAAAGGAAAAAAAAAAGTGGCACATTGTGTGTTGTCAATCCATTAAAGGGATATTTTTTTATTTCATGATTCTGATATCTGATAGAGCATGCAATTTTAAGCAACTTTCTAATTTACTCCTATTATCAATTTTTCTTCGTTATCTTTATTTAAAAAAGCAGGAATGTAAGCTTTGGAGCCGACCTATTTTTGGTGAGGGGCCAGTATAATCCATGTTTATCTTACCACGTCACTATGATCATATATATATATTTTTTATTGTTAATCATTGTCCAGTATAAGTTCCCTGACATGTTCACGCTTATATATACAATTCACTATATTAGTCTGTCACACATTTGATTTAGTCTCTTATGTCACCAATGACCCCCCATTAGTATGGACCCGGCTAGAGTGTCCGGGGTACGAATCTATGGGTCGTTGACTTTCTTATTGCACTATAGGTGACCCTTATCTATTTTACACATTGTTGTATTTAAGTCTTATTGTATTTCTGGTTGTGTACACTCCATGCACTTCGGTTGTTTATGCTCCATGATTGGGTGTGTAGCATCATGCATACACGTCACCTTTCACGCCCTGCACATATCTATTACTAGAGAGACAAATCACATTCCCAGGGTGCAGCAGATAGGTAAATAGAAAGTAATGAAGAGTGCACTCACCAGGACTTTTCAAAGTTTTATTCCAATTATGTGCATAATTGGAATAAAACTTTGAAAAGTCCTGGTGAGTGCACTCTTCATTACTTTCTATATATATATATATATATATATATATATATATAGATATATATATATATATATATATATATATATATAGATAGATAGATAGATAGATAGATAGATAGATAGATAGATAGATAGATAGATAGATAGATAGATAGATAGATAGATAGATAGATAGATAGATAGATAGATAGTCCATCAACTGGCTTATATAGTAGCTATTTAGGGATTCAAGTGGCTATCTAGGATCTGTTGTTGTTATGACATTCGTCAGTAGATATACAGATCGCTGTTTATTATTATTATTGTTTACCTAGGATACAACTGATGGTCAAGTTTTAATGACAGGGTGACGCTCTTAACATCATACACATACGTCTGTCGACACGCCACCTTAGACACTGACTATAGGTCAGATGATTGGTTAGACTCATACACACACCCCTCTGACGTAACTGTTGGCGTTGTTGGAGCGGCTATGTTTGAACACTTTCTTTATACTAAATGGTATGTTTACTTTGACACTTTATATTATGTATATTACATTACTTGCGATCTTCACATATATATGCATCAGCTTATGGAGATGACTATGACGGATCATATTCACTTCTAGTGTCAATCAAACAAATAGGGCATTTCCCCAATGGGATTAATATATAACCCATCATTTATATTTTAGGCACTTAGTTTCTCTATCATGATTATATGCAGTTTCATTTAAGGAATCACTGTTTGAGATAAGTTCATACCCCTATTATATACACATAACTAATGGAGTTTTAGTGGTATATCCTAAATTACATCATTAATAAGATTTTTTATCAGCTGTGTAGAAGTTAGAATGTAGGAGTTAACAAATATGTGTACACAGATGGCATAGGATTTGGGAAGGGGGAGGGCTTAGTCCAATTAACGATTCGAAGGGTATTTAGCAAGTGTATCAAATTTTATATTTTTATTGTATAGCCTGAGGAAACGGCCCTTGAGGGGCTGAGAAACGCGTTGCTTTGTTTTAAATACATATCTGTTTTTATGATACACTTGCTACTATCGTCTGGGATTATTCGTTTGTACACATACCGTTTGGTTGTTAAGTGGACTCCATCAATGCCTGATTAGTCTACTGGGCGACTGAGAGGCCCCAGTCTGCCTTTATTGCACTTGGAGGTGTGCTGCTTTATTGTAAGTTTGACCATTAATCTTGAAATCCCTATATCCGAACTGTACTAGGCTATGGGTGTCGTTTTTCATTACTCATAGGTATAGAAGTTTGGTTTGCTGCCCTGCAGTGTCTCCATTGTGAACTTACAGTGAGCTGGACCACTGCTAATTGATCCAGCCTGCGTTTTTTGCACCTTTTGGGTGCCCCAGTTTTGTGAGTACCACTTCACCTACCATTGTTTTGCTCTGTGTCCAAACGTTACTAGGCCATATTGGCGCCTCTGTATCTCCTCTTTTCCAGATAATCTCCTTCAGGGACTGACCACCCTTCTGACAGAGTGCTGCCTCCTGTTGGATATTGGATATTAAGGACTTTTTTAATTGTTATACACATGCTATGTTATATTGTTATATTGCCAATTTATGTGTTTGTTTATATGATTTATGTTATAGTTTGAACATTTTGTTTTAGGTTTTTTATTTAGGAAGTGCCACCTTTGGGATTATTTTGTATTATCTCCCTTTTCTCTATGGGTGCTAAGATTTCACGTTTTACTGTCTTAGCTCACAGAGCTCTGTGGTTAAAATATTGGTCTGCAGATGTTACATCCATATCCAAGCTTTTATCTCTGCCTTATAGGGGTAAAACCTTGTTTGGACCAGGTCTGGCAGAATTAATTGTTGACATTACAGGTGGAAAGGGTTCTTTTCTACCTCAGAATAAAAAGAATAGACCTAAGGGTCGTCAGAATTCAAATTTTTGTTCCTTTCGTAACTTTAAGGAGCAGAAGTCCTTCCTCTTCCAAGTCGGATCAATCCAAGTCTTCTTGGATTTCCAGTCAGCCTTGGAATAGGGAGAAGCAAGCCAAGAAGTTGACTCTAAATCAACATGAAGGGGCCACCCCCGATCATGTAGTGAATCAAGTTGGGGGCAGGCTTTCTTTTTTTCGGCAGGCTTGGATACGCGATGTTCCAGATCCTTGGGCCATAGATATAGTATCCCACGGTTACAGAATAGGATTCAAATCTTGTCCTCCCAGGGGCAGGTTCCACCTGTCAATGTTATCTGCGAACCAGATAAAGAGAGAGGCCTTCTTAAACTGTGTAAAGCGCCTATCATCCCTGGGAGTGATTGTTCCAGTTCCTCTAGAGAAACAGGGTCTACTATTCTATTTAAATCTATTTGTAGTTCCCAAAAAAGAGGGCACTTTTTGTCCCATTCTGGACCTAAAGTGTCTTATCCAATTCCTCAGGGTTCCGTCCTTCAAGATGGAAACCATCTGTTCTTTTCTTCCTTTGGTCCAAAAGGATTAGTTCATGACGACCATAGATCTGAAGGACGCGCATCTTCATGTTCCTATTCACAGGGATCATTACCAGTATCTAAGGTTTGCCTTCCAGGACAAACATTTCCAGTTTTTAAAAATTCTGGGAGCTGTAGCAAGGCCAAAAGGAAGGGCAACAAAGGTTCTGGGGGCTCTCCTGGCAGTGGTCAGGTCCCAGGGTATTGCTGTGGCACCTTACTTGGACGGCATTTTGATTCAAGTGCCATCTTTTCATCTAGCAAGATCTCATACCGAGATGCTGTTGTCTATTCTACGTTCCCACGGGTGGAAAGTAAATCTGGGAAAGAGTTCCCTTGTTCCAGATACAAAGGTGTGTTTCTTGGGAACAATCATAGATTCCCTGTCCATGAAGATTTTTCTAACAGACGTCAGAAAATCCAAACTTCATGTTTCTTGCCTGTCTCGTCAATCTGTGGCTCAATGCATGGAGGTGATTGGACTGATGGTTGCCTCCATCGACATCATTCCTTTTTGCTCGGGTCCATCTGAGACCTCTGCAACTATGCATGCTCAGTCAGTGGAGCGGGGACCACTCAGGTCTCTCGCAGAAGATACATTTGGATTCCCCAACAAGAGTCTCTCTCGTGGTGGATTTCACAGGACCATCTGTCTCGGGGCACATGCTTCCGGAGGCCTTCCTGGGTGATTGTGACCACAGATGCCAGCCAGTTAGGATGGGGTGCAGTTTGGTTTTTTTAAAAGCACAGGGTCTTTGGACTCCAAAGGAGTCGTCTCTTCCAATAAACATCTTGGAGTTGAGAGCAATTTTCTATGCTTTAATAGCTTGGCCTCAACTATCTTTGGTCCGATTGATCAGCTTTCAGTCGGACAACAACATCGTCAGTGGCCTACATCAATCACCAGGGAGGAACTATGAGTTCCTTGGCAATGACGGAGGTGACTCACATTCTCCAGTGGGCGGAGTCTCACAATTGCAATCTCTCTGCCATCCACATACCAGGGGTGGACAACTGGGAGGCGGATTTTCTGAGCAGGCAGACTTTTCATCCCGGAGAGTGGGCTCTCCACCCAGAGGTTTTCAAAATGATAACTCTTAGGTGGGGGATTCCGGAGTTGGATCTGATGGTGTTTCGTCAAAACGACAAGCTTCCAAAGCACGGTTTAAGGTCAAGAGATCCTCAAGCCGTTCTGGTAGATGCTCTAGCAGTTCCTTGGAGCTTCAATCTAGCATACCTGTTTCCTCAGTTTGCGTTGCTTCCATAAGTATTTGCTCGCATCAAACAGGAGAGAGCTTCTGTGATTCTAATAGCTCCTGGTTCGCAAATCTGGTGACAATGTCATCTCTTCCGCTTAGAGGTTACCTTTCAGGAAGGACTACTTGGAGATTGAACATCTAAGTTTGGCTAGATGTGGCTTCTCTGAGAAAGTCATAGATGCTATGCTTCAGGCTTGTAAACCGGTTACTCGCAGAATATACCATAGTGTATGGTGTAAATACCTTCATTGGTGTGATTCAAAAGGTTTTTATTGGAACAAAGGAAGGGTTCCTCGAAGGGTCAGATTTATGCTCCGTCTATTCTTCTGCATAAACGTCAGGCAGTTATGCCAGATGTTCAGTCTTTTTTGTTCAGGCCTTGGTCAGAATCAGGCCTGTGTTTAAATCTGTTGCTCACCCTTGGAGCATTAACCTTGCTCTTAGAGTTTTGCAGCAGGCTCTGTTTGAGCCGATGCATTCTGTTAATATTACCTTACTATCTTGGAAGGTTTTGTTTCTTCTTGCTATTTCTTCTGCTCGCAGAGTTTCCGAACTTTCGGCTCTGCACGGTGATACCCCTTACCTTATTTTTCATGCTGATAAGGCGGTCCTTCTTACTAAGCTGGGGTTTCTCCCTAAGGTAGTGTCGGATCACAATATTAATCAGGAAATTGTTGTTCCCTCTTTTTGTCTTAACCCTTCTTCCCAGAAGAAACATCTTTTGCATAACTTGGATGTTGTGCATGCTCTTAAATTTTATCTTCAAGCAACTAAAGATTTTCGGCAGACTTCTCCCCTGTTTGTTGTTTTCTCTGGTAAGCGTAGGGGTCAGAAGGCCACTTCTACCACTCTTTCTCTCTGGTTGAGAAGTGTTATCCGATTAGCTTATGAGACAGACTCCTGAGAGAATTACGTCTCATTCCACTAGAGCTGTTTCTTTTTCGTGGGTTTTCAAAAATGAAGCTTCTGTGGAACAAATCTGTAATGCGGCCACTTGGTCCTCCATACATACTTTTTCCAAATTCTAAAAATTTGATACTTTTGCCTCAGCTGAGGCTTCTTTTGGGAGAAAAGTTCTTCAAGCGATAATGCCTTCGGTTTAGGTCCGCCTTTCTTGTTCTCCTTCTCTATTCATTCAGTGTCCTCTAGCTTGGGTATTGGTTCCCACTAGTAATTAGAATGTTTTGTGGACTCTCCATGCGATAGGAAAGAATACCAAATTTATGCTTACCTGATTGTATTTATTTCCGGACATGGAGAGTCCACGACCTGCCCTTATTCTGTTTAAAACTGCAGTTTTTTTGTATAGTCCTCAGGCACCTCTATTACCCTTGTATTATCTTCTTTTTCCGTTTCCCTTCGGCCGAATGACTGGGGTTGGTAAGGGAAGTGATACTTAACAGCTCTGCTGGGGTGCTCTTTGCCTCCTCCTGCTGGCCAGGACTGAATATCCCACTAGTAATTAGAATGTTTTGTGGACTCTCCATGCCTGGAAAAAAATTTTTTTATCAGGTAAGCATAAATTTTGTTTTTCTTCAGTATGTTTCTCATCTAGAATCTATAGGGGTTATAGTCCCAGTTCTTCCTTCAGAACACAAAAAGGGGTTTATTGTTCACAAGTAATAGGGAACTTTTCGGCCTGTTCTAGATTTAAAGATTTTGAACAAGTTTGTCAGGATTTCAGCTTTCAAGATGGAAACCATCAGGACAGTCCTTCCTTTTTATTTCTCAAGCTCACTATATATCGACCATAGACTTAAAGAATGCATACCTGCATGTTCCTATTCATTTGGATCATCACCAGTTTCTAAGGTTTGCCTTTCTAGACAAACATTATAAATTTGTGGCTCTTCCATTCGGTTTGGACACTTCACTGATTATTTTAACAAAACTTCTGGGTGCCTTGATTTCAGTAATAAGGTCTCTGGGGATTTCTGTTTTCCCCTATTTGGACGATATCTTGGTTTAAGCTCCATCTATACTTTTAGCAGAATATTATTTCATCCAACTGTTGTCATTTCTTCAGGGTTGGAATATAAATTTGCCAAAAAGTTCTTTTGATTCCTCAGAAAAAGGTAACTTTCCTGGGATTTCAAATAAATTCAGTCTCCATGAGACTGTCTTTAACTGAGGCAAGGATGTCCGTTAATGTCTGCTTGTCTGAATCTTCAAACTCAGTCTTTTCCTTCAGTATCTTCTTGCATGGAAGTAATAAGTTTGATGGTGGCAGCATCAGACGCGATGTCAGACGCAAGGCCTCTTCAGCTTGGCATTTTAAATCAGTGGAACAGGGATCACTCCCAGTTATCGCAAGTTATCTTCCTGAGTTCTCTTGTAAGGCAATCTCTCTCGTGGTTTGTTCCCCAGCACATTTCTCAGGGAGCATGCTTTGCTCATCCTCTGACTATAATTTCAACAGATGCAAGTCTGTCCGGCTAGAGTACTATATGGGTTTCACGCCTTGCTCAAGGGCATCTTGCGAGGCCTTATAGCTAAAATCTTGGCAAGCAGATATAAAACTAGACTATTTTCCCTTCCTTTTCAAGGAAAAAAAATCTGTTTGGCCCAGGACTAGATGCAATTATTGCCACAATCACTAGAAGCAAAGTATCATTCCTGCCTCCAAGATTAAAAATAAATGAAAATCAAGGGCAATCAGAGGCCTTTAGGATGATTTAATTTCTTTTGGCACTCAGAAAATTAGAAAGTGCCTTCCTCTACCCAACATTCAAGTTCACCCAAAACCTCTTGTAAGAATGCTTCCTGGTCTAAACCCGAATAGGCCAAGAAGCTCTATCCCCTGCGTCAAAATCTACCTAGCAGCATCTAGTGCAAACCAGAATCTTGTAAAGACAGATTTAATTTTTTTTGTGGTGGCTTGAAAAAGATCTGTTGAGGATTGGCAATTGGGCATCATTTCTCAAGCATATCACACTTTCAATCAAATCCCCCCAAGGGGAAGATTCCTCCTGTGTCAAGTCCCTCAAAATCTAGTAAAGGCTTGTGTTAAAGAGTTAGAATCAATGGGAGTCATAGTTCCAGCCTCAGAGCTAAATCCATCTAATCTGTCTGTTGTGCCAAAGAAAGAGGACACACGTCTGCCTATTCTAGTTCTCAATATTTTATTTTTAACAAATATTTAAAAGTTACCACCTTACAGTAATTTATTATAAATGCAAACTGTAATATTATTTTCAATGCTAACCTCAAAATGTTACATTTACCTGTGCAGAGCATCACCAAACGTGGCTGAGATAAAGCAATGGTGATGTTCAGATGTCCAGTTGCCAACCTTGGCCACTTCCATTAAGGCCGGACCTTCTTTCTCAAGGTCTGTTTTTCCATCAGGATCTCAAATCATTAAATTTGAAGGTATGGAAATTGAACGCCTAGTGCTTAATCATAGAGGTTTCTCTGACTCGGTGATTAATACTATGTTACAGGTTTGTAAATCTGTTTCTAGGAATATTTATTATCAAGTTTGGAAGACTTATATTTCATGGTGTTCTTCTCATAAATTCTCCTGGCATTCTTTTAGAATTCCTAGAATTTTACAGTTTCTTCAGGATGGTTTGGATAAAGGTTTGTCTGCAGGTTCCTAAGGCAGTTTTGCAGAATTCATTTAAGTTCTTACCTAAGGTTGTGAATTCTAACAACATTAGTAGAGAAATTGTTGTCCCTTCTTTGTGTCCTAATCCTAAGAATTCTTTGGAGAGATCCTTGCATTCTTTGGATGTGGTAAGAACGTTGAAATATTATGTTGAAGCTACTAAAGATTTCAAGAAGACTTCTAGTCTGTTATCTTTTCTGGTTCTAGGAAAGGTCAGAAGGCTTCTGCCATTTCCTTGGCATCTTGGTTAAAGCTTTTGATTCATCAGGCTTATTTGGAGTCGGGTCAGGCCCCGCCTCAGAGAATTACAGCTCATTCTACTAGATCAGTCTCCACATCGTGGGCTTTTAAGAATGAAGCTTCAGTTGATCAGATTTGCAAAGCCCAAACTTGGTCTTCTTTGCATACATTTACTAAATTCTACCGTTTTTATGTATTTGCTTCTTCGGAAGCAGTTTTTGGTAGAAAAGTTCTTCAGGCAGCTGTTTCAGTTTGATTCCTCTGCTTATTTTAAGTTTTTGTTTTTTCTTTCATGTAATTAGCAAGAGTCCATAAGCTAGTGACGTATGGGATATACATTCCTACCAGGAGGGGCAAAGTTTCCCAAACCTCAAAATGCCTATAAATACACCCCTCACCACACCCACAAATCAGTTTTACAAACTTTGCCTCCTATGGAGGTGGTGAAGTAAGTTTGTGCTAGATTCTACATTGATATGCGCTCCGCAGCAGGTTGGAGCCCGGTTTTCCTCTCAGCGTGCAGTGAATGTCAGAGGGATGTGAGGAGAGTATTGCCTATTTGAATGCAGTGATCTCCTTTTACGGGGTCTATTTCATAGGTTCTCTGTTATCGGTCGTAGAGATTCATCTCTTACCTCCCTTTTCAGATCGACGATATACTCTTTTATATACCATTTCCTCTACTGATTCTCGTTTCAGTACTGGTTTGGCTTTCTACTACATGTAGATGAGTGTCCTGGGGTAATTAAGTCTTATTTTCTGTGACACTCTAAGCTATGATTGGGCACTTTTATATAAAGTTCTAAATATATGTATTCAAACATTTATTTGCCTTGACTCAGGATGTTCAACGTTCCTTATTTCAGACAGTCAGTTTCATATTTGGGATAATGCATATGAATAAATCATTTTTTCTTACCTTAAAATTTGACTTTTCCCTGTGGGCTGTTAGGCTCGCGGGGGCTGAAAATGCTTAATTTTATTGCATCATTCTTGGCGCTGACTTTTTTGGCGCAAACATTTTTTCTGTTTCCGGCGTCATACGTGTCGCCGGAAGTTGCGTCATTTTTGAAGTTTTTTTGCGCCAAAAGGTGTCGGCGTTCCGGATGTGGCGTAATTTTGGCGCCAAAAGCATTTAGGCACCAAATAATGTGGGCGTCTTTTTTTTGGCGCTAAAAAAATATGGGCGTCACTATTGTCTCCACATTATTTAAGTCTCATTATTTTGTGCTTCTGGTTGCTAGAAGCTTGTTCACTGGCATTTTTTCCCATTCCTGAAACTGTCATTTAAGGAATTTGATCAATTTTGCTTTATATGTTGTTTTTTCTATTACATATTGCAAGATGTCCCACGTTGAAGCTGAGTCAGAAGATACTTCTGGAAAATCCCTGCCTGGTGCTGGAGCTACCAATGCTAAGTGTATCTGCTGTAAACTTTTGGTATCTGTTCCTCCAGCTGTTGTTTGTACTGTTTGTCATGACAAAATTGCTAATGCAGATAATATTTCCTTTAGTACTGTTACATTACCTGTTGCTGTTCCGTCAACATCTAATACTCAGAGTGTTCCTGATAACATAAGAGATTTTGTTTCTAAATCCATTAAGAAGGCTATGTCTGTTATTCCTCCTTCTAGTAAACGTAAAAAGTCTTTTAAAACTTCTCATTTTTCAGATGAATTTTTAAATGAACATCATCATTCTGATACTGATATTGGTTCTTCTGATTCAGAGGATTCTGTCTCAGAGGTTGATGCTGATAAATCTTCATATTTATTTAAAATGGAATTTATTCGTTCTTTACTTAAAGAAGTCCTAATTGCATTAGAAATTGAGGATTCTAGTCCTCTTGATACTAAATCTAAACGTTTAGATAAGGTTTTTAAATCTCCTGTAGTTATTCCAGACGTTTTTCCTGTCCCTGGTGCTATTTCTGAAGTAATTTCCAGAGAATGGAATAATTTGGGTAATTCTTTTACTCCTTCTAAACGTTTTAAGCAATTATATCCTGTGCCATCTGACAGATTAGAATTTTGGGACAAAATCCCTAAGGTTGATGGGGCTGTCTCTACTCTTGCTAAGCGTACTACTATTCCTACGGCAGATGGTACTTCCTTTAAGGATCCTTTAGATAGGAAAATTGAATCCTTTCTAAGAAAAGCTTACTTGTGTTCAGGTAATCTTCTTAGACCTGCTATATCTTTAGCGGATGTTGCTGCAGCTTCAACTTTTTGGTTAGAAGCTTTAGCGCAACAAGTAACAGATCATAATTCTCATAGCATTATTATTATTCTTCTACAACATGCTAATAATTTTATTTGTGATGCCATCTTTGATATCATTAGAGTTGATGTCAGGTATATGTCTTTAGCTATTTTAGCTAGAAGAGCTTTGTGGCTTAAAACTTGGAATGCTGATATGTCTTCTAAGTCTACTCTGCTTTCCCTTTCTTTCCAGGGTAATAAATTATTTGGTTCTCAGTTGGATTCTATTATCTCAACTGTTACTGGAGGGAAAGGAACTTTTTTACCACAGGATAAAAAATCTAAAGGTAAATTTAGGTCTAATAATCGTTTTCGTTCCTTTCGTCACAACAAGGAACAAAAGCCTGATCCTTCATCCTCAGGAGCGGTATCAGTTTGGAAACCATCTCCAGTCTGGAATAAATCCAAGCCTTTTAGAAAACCAAAGCCAGCTCCCAAGTCCACATGAAGGTGCGGCCCTCATTCCAGCTCAGCTGGTAGGGGGCAGATTACGTTTTTTCAAAGAAATTTGGTTCAATTCCGTTCACAATCTCTGGATTCAGAACATTGTTTCAAAAGGGTACAGAATTGGCTTCAAGATAAGGCCTCCTGCAAAGAGATTTTTTCTTTCCCGTGTCCCAGTAAACCTAGCGAAGGCTCAAGCATTTCTGAAATGTGTTTCAGATCTAGAGTTGGCTGGAGTAATTATGCCAGTTCCAGTTCTGGAACAGGGGCTGGGGTTTTATTCAAATCTCTTCATTGTACCAAAGAAGGAGAATTCCTTCAGACCAGTTCTGGATCTAAAAATATTGAATCGTTATGTAAGGATACCAACATTCAAAATGGTAACTGTAAGGACTATCCTGCCTTTTGTTCAGCAAGAGCATTATATGTCCACAATAGATTTACAGGATGCATATCTGCATATTCCGATTCATCCAGATCACTATCAGTTTCTGAGATTCTCTTTCCTAGACAAGCATTACCAGTTTGTGGCTCTACCATTTGGCCTAGCTACAGCCCCAAGAATTTTTACAAAGGTTCTCAGTGCCCTTCTGTCTGTAATCAGAGAACAGGGTATTGTGGTATTTCCTTATTTGGACGATATCTTGGTACTTGCTCAGTCTTCACATTTAGCAGAATCTCATACGAATCGACTTGTGTTGTTTCTTCAAGATCATGGTTGGAGGATCAATTTACCAAAAAGTTCATTGATTCCTCAGACAAGGGTAACCTTTTTAGGTTTTCAGATAGATTCAGTGTCCATGACTCTGTCTTTGACAGACAAGAGACGTCTAAAGTTGATATCAGCTTGTCGAAACCTTCAGTCACAATCATTCCCTTCGGTAGCTTTATGCATGGAAATTCTAGGTCTTATGACTGCAGCATCGGACGCGATCCCCTTTGCTCGTTTTCACATGCGACCTCTTCAGCTCTGTATGCTGAACCAGTGGTGCAGGGATTACACAAAGATATCTCAATTAATATCTTTAACACCGATTGTACGACACTCTCTGATGTGGTGGACAGATCACCATCGTTTAGTTCAGGGGGCTTCTTTTGTTCTTCCGACCTGGACTGTAATTTCAACAGATGCAAGTCTGACAGGTTGGGGAGCTGTTTGGGGGTCTCTGACAGCACAAGGGGTTTGGGAATCTCAGGAGGTGAGATTACCGATCAATATTTTGGAACTCCGTGCAATTTTCAGAGCTCTTCAGTCATGGCCTCTTCTAAAGAGAGAATCGTTCATTTGTTTTCAGACAGACAATGTCACAACTGTGGCATAGATCAATCATCAAGGAGGGACTCACAGTCCTCTGGCTATGAAAGAAGTATCTCGAATTCTGGTATGGGCGGAATCCAGCTCCTGTCTAGTTTCTGCGGTTCATATCCCAGGTATAGACAATTGGGAAGCGGATTATCTCAGCCGCCAAACGTTACATCCGGGCGAATGGTCTCTTCACCCAGAGGTATTTCTTCAGATTGTTCAAATGTGGGGACTTCCAGAAATAGATCTGATGGCCTCTCATCTAAACAAGAAACTTCCCAGGTATCTGTCCAGATCCAGGGATCCTCAAGCGGAAGCAGTGGATGCATTGTCACTTCCTTGGAAGTATCATCCTGCCTATATCTTTCCGCCTCTAGTTCTTCTTCCAAGAGTAATCTCCAAGATTCTGAAGGAATGCTCGTTTGTTCTGCTGGTAGCTCCAGCATGGCCTCACAGGTTTTGGTATGCGGATCTTGTCCGGATGGCCTCTTGCCAACCGTGGACTCTTCCGTTAAGACCAGACCTTTTGTCGCAAGGTCCTTTTTTCCATCAGGATCTCAAATCCTTAAATTTAAAGGTATGGAGATTGAACGCTTGATTCTTAGTCAAAGAGGTTTCTCTGACTCTGTGATTAATACTATGTTACAGGCTCGTAAATCTGTATCTAGGGAGATATATTATAGAGTCTGGAAGACTTATATTTCTTGGTGTCTTTCTCATCATTTTTCCTGGCATTCTTTTAGAATTCTGAGAATTTTACAATTTCTTCAGGATGGTTTGGATAAAGGTTTGTCTGCAAGTTCCTTGAAAGGACAAATCTCTGCTCTTTCTGTTCTTTTTCACAGAAAGATTGCTAATCTTCCTTATATTCATTGTTTTGTACAAGCTTTGGTTCGTATAAAACCTGTCATTAAGTCAATTTCTCCTCCTTGGAGTTTGAATTTGGTTCTGGGGGCTCTTCAAGCTCCTCCGTTTGAACCTATGCATTCTTTGGACATCAAATTACTTTCTTGGAAAGTTTTGTTCCTTTTGGCTATCTCTTCTGCCAGACGAGTTTCTGAATTATCTGCTCTTTCTTGTGAGTCTCCTTTTCTGATTTTTCATCAGGATAAGGCGGTGTTGCGAACTTCTTCTTTTAAATTTTTACCTAAGGTTGTGAATTCTAACAACATTAGTAGAGAAATTGTGGTTCCTTCATTGTGTCCTAATCCTAAGAATTCTAAGGAGAGATCATTGCATTCTTTGGATGTTGTTAGAGCTTTGAAATATTATGTTGAAGCTACTAAGAATTTCCGAAAGACTTCTAGTCTATTTGTTATCTTTTCCGGTTCTAGGAAAGGTCAGAAGGCCTCTGCCATTTCCTTGGCATCTTGGTTGAAATCTTTAATTCATCATGCTTATGTCGAGTCGGGTAAAACTCCGCCTCAAAGGATTACAGCTCATTCTACTAGGTCAGTTTCTACTTCCTGGGCGTTTAGGAATGAAGCTTCGGTTGATCAGATTTGCAAAGCAGCAACTTGGTCTTCTTTGCATACTTTTACTAAATTCTACCATTTTGATGTGTTTTCTTCTTCTGAAGCTGTTTTTGGTAGAAAAGTACTTCAGGCAGCTGTTTCAGTTTGAATCTAATGCTTATAATTTAAACTTTATTTTGGGTGTGGATTATTTTTCAGCGGAATTGGCTGTCTTTATTTTTATCCCTCCCTCTCTAGTGACTCTTGCGTGGAAAGATCCACATCTTTGGTAGTCATTATCCCATACGTCACTAGCTCATGGACTCTTGCTAATTACATGAAAGAAAACATAATTTATGTAAGAACTTGCCTGATAAATTCATTTCTTTCATATTAGCAAGAGTCCATGAGGCTCACCCTTTTTTGTGGTGGTTATGATTTTTTTGTATAAAGCACAATTATTCCAATTCCTTTCGCACTTTTTTCTTATCACCCCACTTCTTGGCTATTCGTTAAACTGATTTGTGGGTGTGGTGAGGGGTGTATTTATAGGCATTTTGAGGTTTGGGAAACTTTGCCCCTCCTGGTAGGAATGTATATCCCATACGTCACTAGCTCATGGACTCTTGTTAATATGAAAGAAATGAATTTATCAGGTAAGTTCTTACATAAATTATGTTTTTTTCTTTCATTTACGAGAAAAACTTATTTTTTTGGTTGTGGATTTAATTTTCTCAGCGGAAAATGGCTGTTTTATCCCTCCCTTTCTAGTGACACTTGTTTGGAGTTCCACATCTCACCCCTCACGTGGTGAGGGGTGTATTTATAGGCATTTTGAGGTTTGGGAAACTTTTCCCCTCCTGGTAGGATTGTATATCCCATACGTCACTAGCTCATGGACTCTTGCCAATATGAAAGAAATTAATTTATCAGGTAAGTTCTTACATAAATTATGTTTTTTTATTATCAGACAAGGCAGTCCTTCGAGCACTATTCCTTTTTGTATCTACAGATACTATCAACAAAAAATTGTGGTTCCTTCTTTTTGCCCAACTCTTAAGAATTCTAAGGAGCATCTTCCTCACAACCTTGATTTTGTGAGGAGACTCAAATTTTATGTTGAGGCCACACAAAAATAGCCATTCTTCTTTGATTATCCCTTTTTTTTTTTTTTTTTTTTTTTTGCATCTCATAAGGTGTTACAGCTATTGCCTTACTCACTTGTCTCAAAGCTTTAGTTTGCAAGGTATATTTGGTCATTGGGAAGACTACACACACCCTGAACACATTACTGCTCATTCCACTAGTTCAGTTGCTACTTATTGGGCTTTTCATCATGAACCTTCTATAGATAAAATTTGCAAGGTGGCTACTTACTCCTCTCTTCACACTTTTACTACATTTTACCATTTTAATGTGTATTCCTCTTTTGAGGCTGCGTTTAGCAGAAAAAGAACTATGCATTGCAGAGCCTGATCAGTAACGTAAATGCATTAACTGTATTGCCCCTGAACATTGTGGTCTTGTGGTCATTGCTTGGGTAGTAAGATCCCACATGTCATGAGCCTGTGAACTCTCACCATCTTATGAAAAAAAACTAAATATATTCTTAACTGATAAATTAATTTATTTCATGATGGCGAGAGTCCACAAGTCGCACCCTGTTTTGTATACATTTGATGGTGGAACTTGTTTTGCAATTCAATTGGCCCGCTTTGACTTTCCTGCTTTCTAGTTTCCTTTCATCTACTTGGCCATCTGTACGACTGAGTGATTCTGGGAGGGGAGGAATTAAAGCTTTTATATGCATGTGATGTTTTTACCTCCTAATGGACTGGAATGTAATACCACATGTTGTGATCTCGTGGACTCACCATCGTGTGAGAATTTTGTTTTTCGTCTTTTAAAAGCACACACAAAGCCCTGTAAGTTTAGATTTTTTTTTAAATGTATGATTTTCCTAAATAAATTATTTCTCTTACCGAGGCATAACCCTCTCTACCAATAAAGGTATAGGAGTTGTCCTTATCAGCTATTGAGCATTATTAGGATGTAGACATCTGATACTGCAGTATTAGTTTTATTTTAAATCTGTACCTATGAATTCCTATGCAAAAAAAGTGCTGCTCTTATAAAATGTTTGCGTTCAATATCAATTCAATTAAATTTCTGTTTTTCTTTATTTTAGGTCAGAAACCTCAGCCTCTCAAAGTGGTGTTGCCTAAGAAGCGCAGCTATGCTAGTGCATTCAAACACCATGCTTCTCTATCCCTTCAAGAAAATGATTCTGCAGTTATTAACATTGATCCAAAGGAAGATCACAACTATAGTGCTAGTGGTACAGACTCCCAGCGATGTGACTCCCGGTCCAGTGTGTCTTCCCTGTCCTCTGTCGATGAGGTGTATGAATTCATCCCAAAGAACAGCCGGGCAGGAAGTGATGGCAGTGAAGGTTTCCACAGCGAGGATGATACAGATATTGACTGTGAAGACAACACGCTTGGAGATAGTGGCTATACATCCCAGCCATGTGAAGATACCTCCAGCAAAGATTTGCAAATCAAAAAACAACGGAAAGAAGCATGTCAAGATATTGATGATGAGCTAAAAGAAGCTGCTGGTTCCTTGCTCCATCTGGCTGGCATACGCACATGCCTGGATTCACTTTTAAAAACTGCTAAAGCCCATTCCCAGAAGCATAGAAAATAGCGAAATGGCCAGCCTACCCAATTTGTTTTGTTTTCCCCCCATCCTCTTCTCCAGCGTGGCAATACTCTTCAACTATGGTTCTTCAAGCAGGAGATCAAAGCCATAAATAACTTGAGGCTTATTTTTTGTAGCTAGTTCAGCCTATTTTCCCTCCCTAATATTACTGCCTTAGGAAAATTTACAGAATTGTTTTCATTGCAGCCTGGAATCTACAATATGCTAATGACCCTTAATAAGATGTTTGCCTCATCCAAATGTAATCTTTTTAAGCAAAATGAGGTTTTCAATTGTAATTTAACCCTGCATGAAGGCTGCTTCCTTGCATTACTATTTTTTGCAAACCAATGACATAAAATGGACTGCTGAATGCACATTTATGCCATAATCCGATAAAGTGATAAAAATAGCAGTGTTAGTGATACATTTGCCAACTATTTATATTAAAAAAAAAAAAAAGAAAGAAAAAAATATAATATGGTGCATAATGCACAAAAGAAATGTAATATTTGTAAACAAGTTAGTTTTTATTTTATCCCTTTCTTCCCATAATGTTTTATTTTTCGTGCTTGGACTATAAAATGGTTTTATTATAAACACAACCAGCTACAGTCACTGCGATCTTATAATCCTGTTACTGACCTTCATGCATATAGGAAAAAGTGTGCTTGTGCTCCCTGAAAGGACACACATTTGTGTATTATTTACTTATAAACACATCCCTGGCATTTCATATATTATATCAACTCAGGTCTGGTCTGTTGCTATGCTATACCTTTTGTGAAATGTAGTGTAAAATAATTGCATGTTAGTTATAATATGGTTTTTAATAGTGCATACCATTGAAAGATTAAGAAAAATTTAAACTTCAAATCTTTATTTTTAAAGTAAGCACTTAAATAAGATACGTTTTGATTAAAATGAATAATTGCTCCCCGAAAGAAGCAAACATAATGACGGCGCTTTACCTTTAAGAATCTACATATGTCAATGTCCTCTTAAGAGAGAACAGTATATTCCTTACCAACAAAGTTCAAAACTGTAAAATAAATGTGATAAAACATCTTTTTTTAGATGTTATCTAATCTACAGGATTTGTGAAATTACATTTAGCTACACACTGTAACCAATCTGCTTGATAAACATAGGCACTTAGTACTGCAATATTTATGCCGTAAGTATAGGAAAGCCGTGAATACTTTTGGATCTATAATATATTTGCATTTTGTAATCTGATTATCTCACTTTTCAGGTAACTAATTTTTCAGTCACTGCCGTAAATTTATTACATTGGTTATAGCTAGTTCTTTGTATTTTTTTTAATCCGTACTTTTATTTTTCCTCTGCCATGTTTGATCCAGAACAAACTGTATTTCATAAAGTGTAAATTCTCATATTCAGTAGTCTGTTGCAGCTAGGTTTAAAGGGACACTGAACCCAAATGTTTTTTTTCTTTCGTGATTCAGATAGAGCATGCAATTTTAAGCAACTTTCTAATTTACCCTTATTATCAATTTTTCTTCATTCTCTTGGTATTTTTATTTGAAAAGCAAGAATGTAAGTTTAGATGCCGGCACATTTTTGGTTAACAACCTGGGTTGTTCTTGCTCATTAGTGGATAAATTCACCCACCATTAAACAAGTGCTGTCCAGGGTACTGAACCAAAAATTGTCTGGCTCCTTAGCCTAGATGCCTTCTTTATCAAATAAAGATAGCAAGAGAATGAAGAAAAATTAATAGGAGTTAATTAGAAAGTTACTTAAAATTGCATTTTCTATCTCAATCACGAAAGAAAAAATGTGGGTTCAGTGTCCCTTTAAAGGTTGTGGTGCCTTTTAGATTGTATGCATTTGATGTTTCGTATAAGCAAACCTAATCACAAAGTACCTCAAATAAATGCTTTTAGAAATAGGAAGTAATCTGCATTCTGCTTGTTAGTGAAGCTGCATGAGAATTGTTACATTAATCACATTTTAATCTGCCCTGTGGAACATAAACATTTCCATTTGCTGGTCCCTTGCATATAAGTGCGTTCTTATAGCCTTAGTACAGCATATACTAAAATGTATGAAGTTTGGTTATGAACGTTAGCTATTTTTTCCCTTAGATCTTCATATGTGTTTATCTTATATCATGTAACATCAATCGCTGTTTTGTGAGCAAACTCCCCCTTCCATACTAAGCCTATGCTTGGGAAATATCATGTGCTTCCTGTTTTATGTTACATCTTATGTAACTTTAGCACAGACAGTTCTTCTGTCTACCACTCCGTTTTTCTTTGCATTTTTTTCATACACAGTATAAACAAATTGATATTTTGTTCGGTGACTAATAATTTAGTGGGCATGGATTAAACTATTTGGATAGTTTATAATGTGTATAAAACATTCATTCACGTAAAAAATTGAGAGTGTACCCTATTTTGAGTTAAGCATTTGACTCCCTTACTATTTGAGTGCCTGTTTATCCTGAAATTGAACTGTGAGCAGTTTACAGTCACATTTGGTTGTATTTTATTTGTGTGTGTTTATGCAGTTATTCTCTCAAATTACTATCACTGGGATGTGTGTCTTAAAAGAAGCGCCACTATTGAAGTAGAAGCTAATGATATAAACTGAAGAAGGAAGCTACTGTTATTTCTATTCACTTTCTTTAAACATTGCATTCTGGTAGGCTGGCTCCCACTGACGCTGTAGTTTGCCCCTTAAACCGACAGTAAAGACAAAATTAAACTTTTATGATTCAGATAGATTATGCAGTTTTTAACAACTTTCTATTTGCCTTTTATAATCAAAATCACTTTGTTTGTTTGGTATCCTTTGTGAAATAGTAAACCTAAGTAGGGTCTTAGGAGCTCAGGAGCGTGCAAGTGTCTTTAGCAGTCTATGGGAGCAGCGTTTGTAGCACTGTTACACTGCTGTCATAGATACCAAAAGAACCAAGCTAATTTGATAATAGAAGTAAATTTGGAAAGTTGTTTAAAATTGCATGCTACAGCAAGTTAATTTATACACACAGATTCATTTTCAGACTTATTTTGTTATACTGTTTTATGAATATGTATCATAAAATGCAAAGCCATCATTTTAAGTAAAGCTACACAGCAAAACTTTCCTTATACCAGCTGTGTAAAAATGATATCTTTACTAATAAATGTTTGTTGCCTTACTTAAAGGTTACTACATGATGCTAGTCTCTGATGTTTGCAGATATGCCATTTCCCTTCTTTGTGCCTATGGTAGGTCTGAATTCTTAAAGGGCCATTATAGTTTTAAATTGCATGCTCTAACCCTTTTGCGGGAGTTAAACACATAGCATTACGGTGTCACTAGTGTTAAAATGACATGCTAGAGCAGAGTAGAGCATGTCATTTTAATACTGTAATGGCCTTTAAAATAAAAAGTGGATTCATACTACTGGAATGCAACTAATGTAATTCTTAATACCTATGTCCTGGTGGTGGCAGCGTCTTTTTTTTTTATTTTTTTTTTATTTTTTTATTAGGTGCTTCTAATAGATTTGCCCTATTTTGATATTTACCTTTGCTTCATTCTCAGAATGTTCTCCTCTTTCTTCTAAATCTTTTACAACTGCACATACTAGTCACACAATCAACTGATCTGTTGATTGGCCGATCTGCACACATTATTTTCTAGAGGAGGCACAGATACAAGTTTTCTTTGGTGCATAACCCTTTTAAAAGGGTTAACACATAGGCAGAAGAGGATATTTAAAACCATTATAATAAACCACTCCAATGTAATGGAGCACTTTAATTTGTTTGGTTATGATGGGGGGGTTTAAGCCATATTTCCTGTCATTTTAAATTTAAAGAATATTTTAATTCCCTCTTGGATGAGACATTGTTTACTTCCTTACCAATTCCTTTATTGTTCCCTCATAATCTCTCTCCTGACCACACCATCCTCTCCGTACATACCCTCCTCTTATTCCGCTAATGAAGATTTACTTTGATGAAGCACTCAGTGCTAGAGAAGTTCTTTAACGCAATCTTAGTTTGGAGTTAGCCTTTGTAGACTACCAATAAATGCATTAACAAGTTATAATTATTTCCAGAAGTACCAGTATCTAAGAATATTTCTGTATATAACACTTCTCATATTTCTGATTTCGCTATTTTCATACATTTTTGTAATGGGCAAACTAGACTATTATAGTCATCAGCTTTGAAAAGAATAGTTAAATATGATTTATAGCAGTCAATGGTGACCTATCTTCAAGTCTTTGTAGTTGCTTTGTTACTTTAACCCCTTAAGGACCAGCGACGTACCTTGTATGTCGCTGGCCTTTTTTTGGGACTTGATTGTTTTATAGCGCGGTCTTGCTACCAGCGTTGAGACTGCTCTATTCCACAAAGCCTGCTGGAGGGAGTGCATTAATAGTGTGTTCTTGCTAGATTTGTGCTATTATGTCCTGAAAAAACCCTTAACGACCAGTGACATACAGGGTACATTGTGGTCATTAAGGGGATATAAAATGTTTCTCTTTTGCCCAAAGTGATTTAATTGTATTGCTTCATCATTTGGTTCAGAATCATCTAGTGATTGGTTGCTTGTTTCTTCAGAGTCTGGTCATTATATTTTGTGTAATATGTAAATGTCAAGTTTCTTTTATCCCTATGTAATATTTTTGCTCAGTTTAAGATGTGCAAGTCAGTCTTTGTTTACTGCTTTAAATTATGGAATTTCTCCAGCTATGATTACATAAAAATAGCATGTAATAAGTGAACTATATAACATCATTACTCATTTGTGAAGATGACAATTTGTCTAACAGTAAATCTGTTGGTGGAGTATAAAACATCATTTAAACATACTTTTATATTTGCCACATTTAATCGCCATGAATCCTACATTTTCCACTACAATGTACTGCTTATTCCTACAAATAATGTCTGTGCATGTATATAGTATAAGTAGCGTAATGGAGGATTAACCATATGTAAATGATTTGGAAATTGATAATATTCAGTAATGTATTAAATAATTTGGAACCATTTGTTAAATTAACCACTATTTTTTCTAGTATAAGAAATTTTCATCTAAATCTGAATTTATTTTTTTTCTTCAGGGATGTAAAAATAATTGTTCCAATCCAGAAAAAACAAACAGATTATGCTATTTGCTTATCGGAATCCTCACTTTTCCATGATCAGTGCAGAGTGTAATTAATAAGGTTGTGATTTAGGACATTACATGTACCATTTTACATTCAAGGCTTTGGTTAAGAAAAAAACAATGTATGCTAAATATTTATTCAAAAATTGTGTTTTGACTCTTAAACCTGAAAATGTGCAACCCTCCTTTTTAGAAGGCTGGGGATAAAGCATTGTTTATAATGTACTTCTTTATTATTTACTGCCAGTGCCATTATTTCTGTTTTACATGTTATTTTAAATCTAAAATAAGTGCTTAAATTAACAAAAACAAGTATTATGTTGCCATCCTATAGTGATATACACCATTTGTGATTGCCAATTCATTGTGTCTACTATTTATTTGAAAAGTGTAAAAATACTTTTTGAGCAATGTGAGACTAATATTATTTTCTATTAGTTCAAAAAGTGCATAGTTTTTATGTAGATTTACTGCCATTAGAAAACATACAATTTTCCCTTTTTTTCTTTTTCTTGTGAATAACTGTCAACCCCAACTTAAAGATAGTTTACAGATGTTTAGTTTTTTTATGCTAACCTCTGTTAATTGAAAGGTTTATAAAGTTTATTTTTACCAAAGATATGCAATTCATTCTGATAAAGTATTGCTAAATAAACTTTTGTTTTATAACATTCAAGAGTCAAGTGTTATATATTTCCTCTGTTTCTTTGAAAAATGCAAGTTGCTGTCCATTTACGAGTAAATGTTCAGTTCATGCAGTAATTCAACAGTTTTAAATGGTTTATTTTCTTTGTTTTCTTAGCAGTTTTATTCTGTATTGCCAAAATCCTAATTTTATCTCACACTGTCCTTGAACATATCAGTACTGCTGGGTAGAGGGCCTCCAACCTCTGTAGTAGGTAAAAATGCCTCCAGTAAAGTTCAAAGGAGTGCACCCCTACATATACACCTCTTGTATTTTGTCAGCTCCAGCTTAAGCATTTTGTTCGGCACAGGTATAGATAGTTTAATCCCTCTCTGTAAAGCACGCTCACTAATGTAAGGGTGCAGTAGCCCTTGACCATTTATTGAGGCCCCTTCCTGTGACCTTGGATATGGTTCCAGCATACAAGCACCCCTATATACTTGACGAGATTATCTCTGTTTTCCCAAATTGATTTATGCACTGTTGCTGATTCTTAGATGGATTATTCAGATTAATCACTAGTGTATATCCAGATGGTACAGCCTTTTTCTGAAATACAGCTTGGGAATCCAATTTTATGTTCCTTTTTCAATGTAATTGCGGGGCTAATTGGGACTGTATGTGTGCCTCAATTTCTTTCATATGTATACGAGTCCACCAGACATCACTTTATACTCCTGTCTACTAGGAGGAGGCAAAAACACCCAGCATACTAGATCTTTCTTTCATGTAATTGGCAAGAGTCCATGAGCTCGTGACGTATGGGATATACATTCCTACCAGGAGGGGCAAAGTTTCCCAAACCTCAAAATGCCTATAAATACACCCCCCACCACACCCACAATTCAGTTTTACAAACTTTGCCTCCTATGGAGGTGGTGAAGTAAGTTTGTGCTAGATTTCTACGTCGATATGCGCTTCGCAGCATGCTGAAGCCCGGTTTTCCTCTCAGAGTGCAGAGAATGACAGAGGGATGTGAAGGGAGTATTGCCTATTGAATGCTATGGTCATCCTATCGGGGATCTATTTCATAGGTTCTCTGTTATCGGTCGTAGAGATCTCTTCTCCTACCTCCCTTTTCAGATCGACGATATACTCATATACCATTACCTCTACTGATTCTCGTTTCAGTACTGGTTTGGCTATCTACTATATGTAGATGAGTGTCTTTTGGTAAGTATGTCTTATTTTATTTATGACACTCTCAGCTATGGTTTGGCACTTTATATGTAAAGTTCTAAATATATGTTTTATACTTATATTTGCCATGATTCAGGTTAATCAGTATATTTCCTTCATTCAGACTGTCAGTTTTATTTTTTGGGAAATGCATATGAATAAAAAAATTTCTTACCTGAAAATTTTTCAAATTGACTTTTCTTTCTAAATTGCGGGCTGTTTGGCTCTCGGGTGCAAAAAATGCTAGCATTTATTGCGTCATTTTTGGCGCAAGACTTTTTTGGCGCGAAAATTACATTTGTTGACGTTTATGACGTCATTTCCGACGTTGTAGTTGACGCCGAGAGTTTTCACGTAGTTGCGTCATCTATGACGCTCATGTTTGTTGCAGACGTTTTTGGCGCCAAAAAATTTGTCAATTGTGGGCGTCATACTTGGCGCCAGTTTTTTTTAAATTAAGTCTCAGTTTCTTTTTGCTTCTGGTTCCTAGAGGCTTGTTCTGTTTGCATTTTTTCCCATTCCTGAAACTGTCATTTAAGGAATTTGATAATTTTGCTTTATATGTTGTTTTTTCTATTACATATTGCAAGATGTCGCAATCTGACCCTGTATCAGAATCTACTTCTGGAAAGCTGCTGCCTGATGTCGGTTCTACCAAGCTAAGTGCATTTGTTGTAAACTTGTGGTAACTGTTCCTCCGGCTGTAGTTTGTGTTAGTTGTCATGATAAACTTTCAAAAGCTGATAATATTTCCATTAGTAGTAGTCCATTACCTGTTGTTGTTCCTTCAACATCTAATGTTCAAGATATTCCTGTTAATGTAAGAGAATTTGTTTCTAATTCTATTCAGAAGGCTCTGTCTGTTATACCACCTTCTAATAAACGTAAAAGATCTTTTAAAACTTCTCCTAAATCAGATGAATTTTTAAATGACCGCCAACATTCTGATTTATCTATCTCTGATGAGGATCTATCTGGTTCAGAAGATTCTGCCTCAGATATTGACACTGACAAATCTTCATATTTATTTAAGATGGACTTTATTCGTTCTTTACTAAAAGAGGTGTTGATTGCATTAGATATGGAGGAGTCTAGTCCTCTTGATATTAAAACCAGTAAACGTTTAAATTCAGTTTTTAAACCTCATGTAGTTATTCCAGAGGTTCTTCCAGTTCCTGATGCTATTTTAGATGTAATTTCTAGGGAATGGAATAGTTTGGGTACTTCATTTACTCCTTCTTTAAGGTTTAAGAGACTGTACCCTTTGCCGGCTGATAGATTGGAGTTTTGGGAAAAAATCTCCAAAGTTGATGGGGCTATCTCTACTCTTGCTAAACTTACTACTATTCCTACGGTAGATAGTACTTCTTTTAAAGATCCTTTAGATAGGAAGCTTGAATCTTTTCTAAGTAAGGCTTATTTATGTTCAGGTAATCTTCTTAGGCCTGCTATTTCTTTGGCTGATGTTGCTGCAGCTTCAATTTTTTGGTTGGAGGCTTTAGAGCAACAAGTACCAGATCATAATGTGTATAGCATTGCTAAGCGTCTTCAACATGCTAATAATTTCATTTGTGATGCCATTTTTGATGTCATTAGAATTGATGTCAGGTATATGTCTTTAGCTATTTTAGCTAGAAGAGCTTTATGGCTTAAATCTTGGAATGCTGATATGACTTCTAAGTCAACATTGCTATCTCTTTCTTTCCAAGGTAATAAATTATTTGGTTCTCAGTTGGATTCTATTATTTCTTTTTTTTTTTTAATATATTCTTTATTAGTTTTTCAAATAAAGTAAACAAGTATAACATTAGTACGACCGAAGCGTACTATACCAGTTACAAACATAAATAATGGATACATAAGAAAACGCAGAGCGTGCAACAAAAGATCTTATAGATATATGTAGTCTCTATATCCAACAAAGTGGGATACAAAGTTGTGCACATGCATCAAAAGTGAGTAATGAAGGGATGGGGGGGGAAGGGGGGAAGGGGATCATCCAAGGAGGAGAGGGGGGGGGGGGGAAGCAGGACCTAGGGTGTCGGGTATGGACCTACCATGGACACTAGTCAAAACTGAGTAGGTGTGGGATGGCGTACCGACCCTACTGGGCGAAGATATACTGCCTTAAGTCTCAAAATTGGGGAGCCATGTCGTATCAAATCTGTTCTTCCATTCTGCCCATATTAGTTCAAAAAAGTCAACTCTACCCTTGGAGTAGTAAATAGGCTTTTCCATGGTGTAGATATAGGCCATTGTTTGAGTAATGTCAGACCAAGGTGGGGGGTTAGTTCTCTTCCAAGCTTTGGGAATGTTAAGTTTAACCGCTGAAAGGAGGTAAATGCTTAATGAAGCGTAGTGTCTGGGGAGTTTACAAGTACCCACGTGGAGTAAGGCAGCTTCTGGAGTGCAGGGAAGAGAAATACCCATATTCGATAAGTTTGAAAAGCACTTGATCCAGGTGGGCCTCAGCTTGGGGCATGACCACCAAATGTGCGTCATGTCTCCTACCATGCCGCAACCTCTCCAGCAAATCGGAGATGCCTCAGGGAAGATCGCTGCTAATCTGGTAGGCACAAAATACCATTGTGTAAGCAGTTTAATGTAAGTCTCGTGTATAGTGACACAGTGAAGTGTTTTATTTGTGAGAAGTAGTGTGCGGTGCCATTCTTTAGTGGGGGCAGCGAAGTCAAGTTTCTGCTCCCATTTAGCGATGTGTAATGCCTTGTCTGTAGGGGTGGCTCCCACCATGATGGAATAATGAAAAGATAGTGGCTTGCCCAGCCTTAGTCCCTGGTGCCATCTGGCTTCCCAGATGGTTAATGGCCGGGATAGGGATGGTTTAAAACCCCAGCTAGACAGAAAGCTGAGGACCCTAACGTATTCAAAACACATGTAGGGCAGGGGAGGCGATGAGTCACCTAGTTGGGCAAAGGGCACAAACGAATCACAAGGCGATGAGGACCAAAGGTCTGCCACTCTCGAGACACCTAGTCTCTGCCACGTCAAAGGGTGAGAATCTGGAAGGCCAGAGAGGAGGCCAGTTAAAGAAGTGATGGGGGATGGATGGGGAGCCACCTGGGGGCAGTGTCTCAGCTGCTCCCAAGAAGCTAGGCATTCTCGAATTATCTGGTTCTCTATCCCCAAGGATCTCCGACAGTGAGGAGGGGTCCAAATCAGGTCCCTCAGGGTGAGGTCAAAAGGTAGGGAGGCCTGTTCAATCGACCTCCATCTACTATCAGAATTCTTTACTCCCCATTGGGTAATGTGTGTAAGCATGGCGGCTTCGTAGTATCTGGAAATAGATGGGGAGGCTACCCCCCCGTGCATTCTGGGGTACTGTAGAAGTTTATGAGCTACTCGTGGGGGTTTATTCTGCCATATATATTTGGTGCAGGCGCCTTGAAACTGGGTAAGAAGAGATCTAGGAACTCTGATAGGGAGGCATCTCATGACATATGTCAGTTTTGGAAGATAGCTCATTTTAAGGGCTGCTACCCGACCTAACCAAGAGATACATCTATAGTTCCACTGCTTTGTCAGAGCATGCAATTCAGCTTGCGTGTAGAGTTCCGATTTGGATTGGTTTAGTCTATAGAAGGATAGGCCACTGAAAGTATCCAGTATGGATAAGAGCTTAGGGAACTCACTTAGGGGGTTTGCAGAGAATATGGTAGTATCATCTGCAAACCGAGCCACTTTGTGAACTGTTCCATGGAGGGTAACTCCAGATATTCCTCTATCTGCTCTAAAGGCAGCTGCTAGGGGTTCTATGGCCAGCGCAAATAGAATGGGTGAAAGGGGACATCCCTGCCGGGTGCCATTTGAAATAGGGAAGGGAGAGGAGTAAAACCCCAGGCCTCTGACTGAGGCTGTGGGGGCCGAGTATAGAGCCCGCACCGCTTGGATGATGGAAACCGGGAAGCAAAATGACGCTAATACCTCCCAAAGGTAGTCCCACCGAACCCGGTCAAACGCTTTCTCAGCGTCAAGAGAAAGCATGGATATTGGTTTGTTAAGTCTTTTGGCTTCTAGGAGAATATTGAGGAGTCTTCTTGTGTTGTCAGGTCCTTCCCTTCCAGGTATGAAACCAACCTGGTCAGGGTTAATAAGCGAGGGGAGAAGTTTCGTGAGCCTATTGGCCAGGATTTTTGCGTATATTTTAACATCAGTGTTGATTAGGGATATGGGCCTATAGCTGGCGCAGAGGGTCGGGTCCTTGTTGGGCTTGAGTATCGCGATGATAGAAGCCTCTAGGAACTCCCCTTGAAATTTACCCTCGTCCATAGCCAGGTTATAGAATCTGGTCAGGATGGGGGCAATCTCCCGTAGGAACGTCTTATAAAAGATTGCAGTGAAACCGTCCGGCCCAGGGGCCTTGAGAGACTTCAAATTTTTGACAACAAATTTAACCTCTTGATGCGTGATAGGGCTATCTAGACTGTCAATAGTAGACTCCTCTAAGGCAGGTAGTTTTAGGGAGCGCAGGAAGGGACCTATAGCCTCCGACGGGGTTGGCTGGGATGAAGCATCGTTATGGATATTATATAAAGCCGAATAGTACTCGTTGAACTGCCGACCGATTTGCGAGGGGAGTTTAAAGGACTGAACGCCTTTTTTAATCTCGTGAATACGAGATATGCTAGTACGGTGTCTTAACTTGTTAGCTAAGAGCGCGTCTGCTTTGTTACTCTTAGAGTAAAATAGCTGTTTCAGCTTAAGCAAGTTATTTTGGGTCTTAATGTATTCAAGTTTACATATATGTCTCCTCAAATCTCTAATCTCCTCCTCGGAGTTTGAGTTAACTCCTTTCCGTCTTTGTGACTCAAGTCCCCTTAATTTACAGTGGGACTGAGATAGGGAGAGACCTGCCTGTTTCCTCAGATGGGCTTGTTTTCTAATAAAGATTTGTAGGGTGAAGTTTATTTCTTGCCTAAGTTCCTCTCTGAAGGGAATATCGGATAAGAGGGCGTGGGGAAGTTTCCAGTTAGGTCTGGATCTGGTGGTGTCCTGTGACTCTAGGTCCATTAGAACCATTTCATGGTCTGACCATGGGCACACACAGATCTTTGTGGAGAGTATAAGGTCCAGGGAGTCTGGGTGGCAAAACAGATAGTCTAGTCTGGAATATGTAGAATGGGGTGTGGAGTAGTGGGTAAAGTCTCTGTCTAGAGGGTGCAAAGATCTCCAAACATCAAAGAGATTATACTGGGACATAAGTTCCCGAAATCTCTGACTTGTAGTCTCCGGGCTAAGGGGACTCTTTTTAGGTGACTAAGTCCATCTATCAAGGCCGCCATCCCACACCATGTTCAGATCTCCTGCCAAAATTACCCTACCCTGTCGAACCTGGTCCACTTTACGTAAGATTTTCTTTAGGTATCTGGGTTGAAGGGTGTTAGGCAAATATACGGATACTAAGGTATATGTGACATGGTCCAGGTTGCATATCAGGATAAGGTACCTAGCCTGTGGGTCTGTAATCTCGTGGAGAGGTTCGAAGGCCACTCTTTTGTTAATCAAGATAGCTACGCCTCTAGCCTTCTTAGAATAAGAGGCAGTTTTTACAACAGGATAGTCACGGAGTGACGGGCCGGGGGAGGAGTCTCTTAAAAGGTGTGTTTCCTGGAGGAAGGCCACATCGGCCTTGTGGAATTTTAGCGTTCTGGACAGCAGGCTTCGCTTGCCAAAGGTGTTTAGACCCCTTACATTTAATGTCAATAATCTAAGGGGCGCCATTAGCAAAACAGTAAACACTCGAGGATTAGGGATAAGGAAAGGTCAGTGGGGAGGGTGAAAGGTATAGGAAAGGGGATTAAGGACAGGGGGAGGCTGGTGGAAATAGTCCACCTAAGTGGGACCCAAGCGTGGGTTCCGAAATCTGGGGGGGGAGCTAAACCAAACTAATAGGGTAGGGCTAATAAACACATAGCCCCGCTCTCAAAAGGAATGCAGGGTGGCTAGCAGTCCGGCCGGGTCACATATCAGCCATGGTAATCTTCCATGTCAATATTAAGTTACATCTCATACAACCGTCTAGCCAGAAGCTAGCCAACCCGCACTGCTCTTAATAATTAAACAGGAACATCTGCATATAGAGTAAAAAACGTTAGCAAAAATCAATTAACATTCAAACAGGTGTAACAGAAAATCATCAGGTAGGTGAGGCTTGAGGCCTCTGAATATGGTCAGGTGGATTGGGTTTCTGGCGCTTAGGCCTCTGCTCTTTGACAGACCATGCTGGGGCTGAGACACGTAGCTTAGACTGGGCAACTGTCTGAGATTCCACTGCAGGCTGCAGGCCCCAAGTAGTCAGGAGAGTGCTGCCCACCGCGGGGGAAGAGACAACATGAGACTGATTGATTGTCCTTTGTCACTATTAATTTAGTGGGGAATCCCCATCTTTACTTGATGTTGGCCTTCCTGAGTTGTGCAGTGATAGGGGCATAAATCTTCGTTGTTGCAGCGTGTGCGATGAGAGGTCCGGGAGGAGCTGAATATCCCTGAGGTTATCGGGCAGACTGGGTTTATTATAGGACGCCTGCATCAGGCGGTCCTTAAATTTGAAGTTATGGAAGCAAACTACCACATCCCGTGGCTTGTCTGAAGACATTGACCTCGGCCTAAGAGCCCTATGCGCTCGTTCCATATTGTGGCTATCACCCTCCAGTGGACCAAGCAGAGCAATATAGAGGTATGTGAGAAATTCTTGTAGATCCGCTGGCAGAACTGACTCAGGTATGCCTCTAAACCGTATATTATTTCTTCTAGCCCTATCTTCCACATCGGCCAGTTTCAATTCAAGCTGAGAGATCTGCTCTGC
Source organism: Bombina bombina (assembly GCF_027579735.1). Lineage (NCBI taxonomy): Eukaryota > Metazoa > Chordata > Amphibia > Anura > Bombinatoridae > Bombina > Bombina bombina. The sequence goes on from NC_069502.1 coordinate 1,070,465,222, forward strand.
CAAGTTTTCAGCGTATGCTAGGATGTTAGTTGTCTGTGGCTAGGTCATCATGTTGTCTCTCCAGAGTATCAATCCTGTCACCCATCTCTCCTATGTCTTTCCTGAGTTCCGCTGAGCTCCTCTGAATCTCAGCCGTGATGGATTTAGTTTGAGCCGCAAGCATCTTTTGTAGCGTGCTCTCCGTGATGTAATGGTTTAAGTGGGCACCTGATTGGGAGCTAGATTGAGAGTCCTCATCTTGCGACTCAGGGTCGCTTACTTCTTTCCGCATAGGGAGAGGGTCCTTATTGGGCTGAGAGAAATGATCAAGCACAGTTTTTTTGATTGCTGCAGGGGTTCTAGGATTCCTTCTAGATGCGTGAGGCATGGCCAACACCTCTAAAGAGCAGCTGCAGGTTTAAATAAAGAACCACCTTGACCACACCAGGACCTGTGGAAACAACTGTTAGTGCAGAAGGACTACCTAGTAAAAGTTATACCATCTAAGGAGAATTACAGTAATACAGAGATTTATATAAGATAAAGAGAGCGGGGCTAGGCATAACCCACGCATAGAATTGATACTTAGAACATGATGGCTTATCACTGAGCTAGCGGCTCAGGGAAAGTTGGCTCAGTAACCCCTTACAGGGGATAGGAAGGGGGCCCCAGGAACCCCCACGGACCTCAGGGAGGGGGATACGACCAGAAGGAAGGGGAAAGGGTAGGGGACGTGACCAACCCAGACAAGCTGGGCCGGAAAGGGGGAGGTGCGGATGGGGGGGCCAAGTAGAGCGGTCCCCACCCCCAGGCACACAGATAACCGGTGCCCCGGGTGTAAACACTCGAGGATTAGGGATAAGGAAAGGTCAGTGGGGAGGGTGAATGGTATAGGAAAGGGGATTAAGGACAGGGGGAGGCTGGTGGAAATAGTCCACCTAAGTGGGACCCAAGCGTGGGTTCCGAAATCTGGGGGGGGAGCTAAACCAAACTAATAGGGTAGGGCTAATAAATACATAGCCCCGCTCTCAAAAGGAATGCAGGGTGGCTAGCAGTCCGGCCGGGTCACATATCAGCCATGGTAATCTTCCATGTCAATATTAAGTTACATCTCATACAACCGTCTAGCCAGAAGCTAGCCAACCCGCACTGCTCTTAATAATTAAACAGGAACATCTGCATATAGAGTAAAAAACGTTAGCAAAAATCAATTAACATTCAAACAGGTGTAACAGAAAACCATCAGGTAGGTGAGGCTTGAGGCCTCTGAATATGGTCAGGTGGATTGGGTTTCTGGCGCTTAGGCCTCTGCTCTTTGACAGACCATGCTGGGGCTGAGACACGTAGCTTAGACTGGGCAACTGTCTGAGATTCCACTGCAGGCTGCAGGCCCCAAGTAGTCAGGAGAGTGCTGCCCACCGCGGGGGAAGAGACAACATGAGACTGATTGTCCTTTGTCACTATTAATTTAGTGGGGAATCCCCATCTGTACTTGATGTTGGCCTTCCTGAGTTGTGCAGTGATAGGGGCATACAATCTTCGTTGTTGCAGCGTGTGCGATGAGAGGTCCGGGAGGAGCTGAATATCCCTGAGGTTATCGGGCAGACTGGGTTTATTATAGGACGCCTGCATCAGGCGGTCCTTAAATTTGAAGTTATGGAAGCAAACTACCACATCCCGTGGCTTGTCGGAAGACATTGACCTCGGCCTAAGAGCCCTATGCGCTCGTTCCATATTGTGGCTATCACCCTCCAGTGGACCAAGCAGAGCAATATAGAGGGATGTTAGAAATTCTTGTAGATCCGCTGGCAGAACTGACTCAGGTATGCCTCTAAACCGTATATTATTTCTTCTAGCCCTATCTTCCACATCGGCCAGTTTCAATTCAAGCTGAGAGATCTGCTCTGCCAAGTTTTCAGCGTATGCTAGGATGTTAGAGTTGTCTGTGGCTAGGTCATCATGTTGTCTCTCCAGAGTATCAATCCTGTCACCCATCTCTCCTATGTCTTTCCTGAGTTCCACTGAGCTCCTCTGAATCTCAGCCGTGATGGATTTAGTTTGAGCCGCAAGCATCTTTTGTAGCGTGCTCTCCGTGATGTAATGGTTTAAGTGGGCACCTGATTGGGAGCTAGATTGAGAGTCCTCATCTTGCGACTCAGGGTCGCTTACTTCTTTCCGCATAGGGAGAGGGTCCTTATTGGGCTGAGAGAAATGATCGAGCACAGTTTTTTTGATTGCTGCAGGGGTTCTAGGATTCCTTCTAGATGCGTGAGGCATGGCCAACACCTCTAAAGAGCAGCTGCAGGTTTAAATAAAGAACCACCTTGACCACACCAGGACCTGTGGAAACAACTGTTAGTGCAGAAGGACTACCTAGTAAAAGTTATACCATCTAATGAGAATTACAGTAATACAGAGATTTATATAAGATAAAGAGAACGGGGCTAGGCATAACCCACGCATAGAATTGATACTTAGAACATGATGGCTTATCACTGAGCTAGCGGCTCAGGGAAAGTTGGCTCAGTAATCCCTTACAGGGGATAGGAAGGGGGCCCCAGGAACCCCCACGCACCTCAGGGAGGGGGATACGACCAGAAGGAAGGGGAAAGGGTAGGGGACGTGACCAACCCAGACAAGCTGGGCCGGAAAGGGGGAGGTGCGGATGGGGGGGCCAAGTAGAGCGGTCCCCACCCCCAGGCACACAGATAACCGGTGCCCCGGGTGTTGTAATTATGAGCTTAACCTCTTATTAGCAATACAGTGTAAACCCAGTATTTCATGTAGAGACACAGGAAATTGGATGACTGGTTAAATTAATCAGGAACAGTATAATTTAGGCTCGCTGTGTGGGCCCACGCCTAGTAGCGGCAGTGATCAAACATCAGGCCTTCTGGAGGTTGCAGGCACGGCCGAGGAGCCACCAAGTGCCCCCTCTGGACTCAGGGAGTGGGGGATACGACTCAAAGGAAGGGAGAAGGTAGTTGGAGGTGACCAGCCCACCACTTGAGTGGGTCGGAAAGGGAGAGTCCCGAGGGGGTACACTGCAATATTACCACACAAAACTAATCCACAGCACTAACAAAAATAGGGAGAGAAAGCATGGAAGCTGCAGAGAGAGATCAAGCAATTATATGCACAAGATGTAAAATGCAGCTTTTAAGTCTAGTACTGTAGATAGGGCCTGTAGACAAAAGTAAGCGTTAGTAAGATATTCAAAAGCAAAAACACTCCACTTTGAGCTGGGAGCCCAAAGGCACACAGGCTGGCGCAGCAGCAGTAATGACACAAAACAATGAGGCAGGCTATTATGTTAAAACAGGCTCTGAAGTCACACTCTGGGAATGGGCTGCAAGGGTATATTCACTGAGAGGTTGCAGTCCCTCAGAGTTTAAACATTTTTGTGTAATGTATGGATACAAGCAGCAGAGGAGGTGGTTATTGGCACAGTTATTTTCCTGTGGGGGCTTTATATTTATTTTGCAGCTTGCAGGTATTCACAGTACAATTGATAGTTAACCCTTGCATCAAGAAAGTCCTCAGTATTGTGAGTGTTTGCTTGGCCAAGTTGAGCAATTGAATAACCAAGGGATGTTCAGTATGTGAGTGGTCTGACCCCTGATTGAGTGATAATGAGGTGTAAAACAGCCCGGCTGCCTAAGTAAAGTATAAGTGGACTGCGCTTAAGATGTAGGTGGCTTAGGGAACAGTCCTGCTCAGGAACCACAGTTCATATAGATGATATGCCCATATAGGTGTACCAGGACCCAAGGGGTTAACATGAGCAGAGAAGGAGCCTCAGCAGGGAGGAAAGTTAAATGCACTAAGCGACCCTTCTATGTGAAAGTGGCCCAGAGGGGCAGATTCTGGTGGTGGGGGGAAGCAGTTCTAACACCCTTCAGCTCCGGTACAGGAATTGCAAAGTCTGGGAGAGTGCGGGCTTACCGGTGTCCCAGGGAGTCTGTCACAGAGGCTGGTCGTTGGTTGGAAGAGGAGGCAACCAGTTCAGGATCCAGGCGCTGCGTGGAAAAGGTAGTCTTACCACCGACTCTCCGGTGTTCTAATGAGGCTGGAGCTGTCCGGGAGGGGAGGCGCCCCGCTTGCCGTGTCACCTGTTTGCAGATCTGGATAGGGGAAATAATCCCAACTCTCGCCCGACCAGAAGGAAGGGGAAAGGGTAGGGGACGTGACCAACCCAGACAAGCTGGGCCGGAAAGGGGGAGGTGCGGATGGGGGGGCCAAGTAGAGCGGTCCCCACCCCCAGGCACACAGATAACCGGTGCCCCGGGTGTTGTAATTATGAGCTTAACCTCTTATTAGCAATACAGTGTAAACCCAGTATTTCATGTAGAGACACAGGAAATTGGATGACTGGTTAAATTAATCAGGAACAGTATAATTTAGGCTCGCTGTGTGGGCCCACGCCTAGTAGCGGCAGTGATCAAACATCAGGCCTTCTGGAGGTTGCAGGCACGGCCGAGGAGCCACCAAGTGCCCCCTCTGGACTCAGGGAGTGGGGGATACGACTCAAAGGAAGGGAGAAGGTAGTTGGAGGTGACCAGCCCACCACTTGAGTGGGTCGGAAAGGGAGAGTCCCGAGGGGGTACACTGCAATATTACCACACAAAACTAATCCACAGCACTAACAAAAATAGGGAGAGAAAGCATGGAAGCTGCAGAGAGAGATCAAGCAATTATATGCACAAGATGTAAAATGCAGCTTTTAAGTCTAGTACTGTAGATAGGGCCTGTAGACAAAAGTAAGCGTTAGTAAGATATTCAAAAGCAAAAACACTCCACTTTGAGCTGGGAGCCCAAAGGCACACAGGCTGGCGCAGCAGCAGTAATGACACAAAACAATGAGGCAGGCTATTATGTTAAAACAGGCTCTGAAGTCACACTCTGGGAATGGGCTGCAAGGGTATATTCACTGAGAGGTTGCAGTCCCTCAGAGTTTAAACATTTTTGTGTAATGTATGGATACAAGCAGCAGAGGAGGTGGTTATTGGCACAGTTATTTTCCTGTGGGGGCTTTATATTTATTTTGCAGCTTGCAGGTATTCACAGTACAATTGATAGTTAACCCTTGCATCAAGAAAGTCCTCAGTATTGTGAGTGTTTGCTTGGCCAAGTTGAGCAATTGAATAACCAAGGGATGTTCAGTATGTGAGTGGTCTGACCCCTGATTGAGTGATAATGAGGTGTAAAACAGCCCGGCTGCCTAAGTAAAGTATAAGTGGACTGCGCTTAAGATGTAGGTGGCTTAGGGAACAGTCCTGCTCAGGAACCACAGTTCATATAGATGATATGCCCATATAGGTGTACCAGGACCCAAGGGGTTAACATGAGCAGAGAAGGAGCCTCAGCAGGGAGGAAAGTTAAATGCACTAAGCGACCCTTCTATGTGAAAGTGGCCCAGAGGGGCAGATTCTGGTGGTGGGGGGGAAGCAGTTCTAACACCCTTCAGCTCCGGTACAGGATTTGCAAAGTCTGGGAGAGTGCGGGCTTACCGGTGTCCCAGGGAGTCTGTCACAGAGGCTGGTCGTTGGTTGGAAGAGGAGGCAACCAGTTCAGGATCCAGGCGCTGCGTGGAAAAGGTAGTCTTACCACCGACTCTCCGGTGTTCTAATGAGGCTGGAGCTGTCCGGGAGGGGAGGCGCCCCGCTTGCCGTGTCACCTGTTTGCAGATCTGGATAGGGGAAATAATCCCAACTCTCGCCCTGTTTAGCTGCGTCACTGCTCCACTATCACTGCACCGGGCAAGATGGCGGCTGTTCGCGCCGCGCAGGGTAAGTTCAAGGGGAGTGTAGGCTGGTAAGTACCAGGCGTCGGGTGCTCACCAGTAGGTTTCTTGGTAGGGTGTGAGGTCGGCACCAAGGGTACGATGAGATGCTTCTAGCCGTACCAATTAACGGGCACCAGGGTGTCCTATGCTGAGCTCCGGCTCATGGGTGAACTCCACGCAGCTACAGCCGAGATGGCTCCGGAGCGGAGCCCCGACCCTCCGGAGTCACCAGTGTTGGTAGGAGGAGATCTAAGCCTTCTCAGACTGGGGACAAATAGCGGTGTTGTAAGCAAATGACCAGGCCCCTTGTAAAGCCAACCGGGTCTCAAGGAAAATTTTATTTAGCCAGATTGAGCTGAAGCTCTGCACTGAAAAGGTGCTAGGATGAGTTTGGGGGCTTCAGGGATAATATAGACCAGTCCCCAGATTGAATTTTAACCAAAAAGTGCACTTTTAATCCAAATTTCTGGCAGAGCTCACTGAGTGTGCAACCGCTCAGTTCAGGAGTTAGCTCCGCCCCCGGATTCTATTATTTCAACTGTCACTGGGGGGAAGGAAGCTTTTTTGCCTCAGGATAAAAAATCTAAGGGTAAATTTAGGGCTGCTAACCGTTTTCGTTCCTTTCGTCAGAATAAGGAACAGAAGCCTGACCCTTCCCCTAAAGGAACGGTTTCCAATTGGAAGCCTTCTCCAGTCTGGAATAAATCCAAGCCTTTTAGAAAATCAAAACCAGCCCCAAAGTCCGCATGAAGGTGCGGCCCTCATTCCAGCACAGCTGGTAGGGGGCAGATTACGATTTTTCAAAGATGTTTGGATCAGTTCAATTCAAAATCATTGGATTCAGAACATTGTTTCTCAAGGGTACAGAATAGGTTGCAAGGTAAGACCGCCTGTGAGAAGGTTCTTTCTCTCACGCATTCCAATAAACCCAGTAAAGGCTCAGGCTTTTCTGAAATGTGTTTCAGACCTGGAGTCATCTGTGGTAATTGTGCCAGTTCCATATCTGGAACGGGGTCTGGGGTTTTATTCAAATCTGTTCATTGTACCAAAGAAAGAGAATTCTTTCAGACCAGTTCTGGATCTAAACATTTTGAATAGTTATTTAAGGATACCAACATTCAAAATGGTGACTATAAGGACTATTCTGCCTTTTGTTCAGCAAGGGCATTATATGTCCACAATAGACTTACAGGATGCATATCTTCATATTCCAATTCATCCAGATCACTATCGGTTCCTGAGATTCTCTTTTCTAGACAAGCATTACCAGTTTGTCGCTCTTCCTTTTGGCCTAGCAACAGCTCAAAGGATCTTCTCAAAGGTTCTTGGTGCCCTTCTCTCTGTAATCAGAGAGCGGGGTATTGCATTGTTTCCTTATTTGGACGATATCTTGGTACTTACTCAGTCTTTACATTCTGCAGAATCTCACACGAATCAACTTGTGTTGTTTCATCAAAAACATGGTTGGAGGGTCAATTTACCAAAAAGTTCCTTGATTACTCAGACAAGGGTAACCTTTTTGAGATTCCAAATAGATTCAGTATCCATAACTTTGTCTCTAACAGACAAAAGACGCAGACAAGAGACGTCTGACATTGGTTTCAGCTTGTCGGAACCTTCAGTCTCGGTCATTCCCTTCAGTAGCTATGTGCATGGAAGTTTTGGATCTCATGACTGCAGCATCGGACGCGATCCTTTTGCTCGTTTTCACATGAGACCTCTTCAGCTTTGTATGCTGAACCTTTGGTGCAGGGATTATACAAAGATATCACAATTGATATCCTTAAATCCCAATACTCGACTATCTCTGACTTGGTGGTTAAATTACCACCATTTAGTTCAAGGGGCCTCTTTTGTTCGTCCAACCTGGACTGTGATTTCAACATATGTGAGTTTTTCAGGTTGGGGAGCTGTCTGGGGATCTCTGACAGCGCAGGGGGTTTGGAAATCTCAAGAGGCGAGATTACCAATCAATATTTTGGAACTTTTGTGCGATTTTCAGAGCTCTTCAGTTCTGGCCTCTTCTGAAGAGAGAATCGTTTATTTGTTTTCAGACAGACAATGTCACAACCGTGGCGTATGTCAATCATCAAGGTGGGACTCACAGTCCTCAGGCTATGGAAGAAGTATCTCAGATACTTGCATGGGCGGAATCCAGCTCCTGTCTAATCTCTGCGGTTCATATCCCAGGTATAGACAATTGGGAAGCGGATTATCTCAGTCACCAGACTTTACATTTGGGAGAATAGTCTCTTCACCCAGAGGTGTTTCTTCAGATTGTTCAGATATGGGGGCTTCCAGAAATAGATCTGATGGCTTCTTATCTAAACAGGAAACTTCCCAGGTATCTGTCCAGATCCAGGGATCCTCAGGCGGAAGCAGTGGATGCGTTGTCACTTTCTTGGAATTATCAAACTGCTTATATCTTTCCGCCTCTAGTTCTTCTTCCAAGAGTGATTTCCAAAATCATAATGGAACGTTTGTTCTGCTGGTGGCTCCAGCATGGCCACACAGGTTTTGGTATGCGGATCTTTTTCGGATGTCCATTTGCCAACCTTGGCCACTTCCGTTAAGGTCAGACCTTCTATCTCAAGGTCCGTTTTTCCATCAGGATCTCAAATCATTAAATTTGAAGGTATGGAGATCGAACGCTTAGTGCTTAGTCATAGAGTTGTCTCTGACTCGGTGATCAATACTACGTTGCAGGCTCGTAAATCTGTGTCTAGAAAGATTTATTACCGAGTTTGGAAGACTTACATTTGATGGTGTTCCTCTCATAAGTTCTCTTGGCATTCTTTTAGAATTCCTAGAATTTTACAGTTTCTTCAGGATGGTTTGGATAAGGGTTTGTCCGCAAGTTCCTTGAAAAGACAAATCTCTGCTCTTTCTGTTCTGTTTGCTAATCTTCCTGACATTCGTTGTTTTGTACAGGCTTTGGTTCGTATCAAGCCTGTCATTAAGTCAATCTCTCCTCCTTGGAGTCTTAATTTGGTTTTGAGAGCTTTACAGGCTCCTCCGTTTGAGCCTATGCATTCTCTGGATATTAAGTTACTTTCTTGGAAAGTATTGTTTCTTTTGGCTATCTCTTCTGCTAGAAGAGTTTCTGAATTATCTGCTCTTTCTTGTGAATCTCCTTTTCTGATTTTTCATCAGGATAAGGCGGTTTAGCGGACTTCATTTAAATTTTTACCTAAGGTTGTGAATTCCAACAACATTAGTAGAGAAATTGTTGTCCCTTCGTTGTGTCCTAATCCTAAGAATTCTTTGGAAAGATCTTTGCATTCTTTGGATGTGGTAAGAGCTTTGAAATATTATGTTGAAGCTACTAAAGATTTCAGAAAGACTTCTAGTCTATTTGTTATCTTTTCTGGTCCTAAGAAAGGTCAGAAAGCTTCTGCTATTTCTTTGGCTTCTTGGTTAAAACTTTTGATTCATCATGCTTATGTGGAGTCGGGTAAATCCCCGCCTCAGAGGATTACGGCTCATTTTACTAGGTCAGTTTCTACTTCCTGGGCTTATAAGAATGAAGCTTCTGTTGATCAGATTTGCAAAGCAGCAACGTGGTCTTCTTTGCATACTTTTACTAAATTCTACTATTTTGATGTTTTCTCTTCTCAGTTTTTGGTAGAAAAGTTCTCACTTTCAGGATGTTTATTTGTATGCGTTTTGTTTTTTTTCTGTCCTGCCTCACTCTGCCAGTGACTATCTTTCATTACAGCAAGGCTGTTCCCTGCTGAGCGGCTTGTTTAGAGGGGGTAAGATCCCTATACCAGTAGCAAAGTGGGGTCGTTTTTTAAGGGGATTAAGCAGTTTAATTGTACTCAAAATAATTTCTTTCCTAAGATATGGTGAGTCCACGGAATCATCAATTACTAGTGGGAATATCACTCCTGGACAGCAGGAGGAGGCAAAGAGCACCACAGCAAAGCTGCTATATATGTCACTTTCCTTACCCATAACCCCTAGGTATTCTCTTTGCCTTTAGTGCAAGGAGGAGGTGAAGTAATTGGGTATTCTGATTCTTCTATCAATATTTTTTTATTTTGAAGTCTGGCCTTCCATCACAATTTGGGTATAGCTGTACTCCACGTTAGTCTCTTCAGCAGGGCTGTGGTAGCTTTAAAGCAGTTAGGAACTTGTAAAGTGGGCTTTGCTGCATTTTCCTAACAGGTTGCTGCCCTGGTATAGAAAGCCTGAGTAAGTTTACTATGTCTTTCTTTCTACACAGGTCTCTGTGAGGAGCGGCATCCTCTCATACTTTCTGAGTCATCTGACTGCCGGACAGCTAGTATGCATGTAAGTGCCTTTTGTTCTTCTGGTGCTGGAAGGCTGTCATTGAAGGGGTTAAGACTCTCTGCTTTTAATGGGACAAAATCCTTTGTGGATGGTTGAGGCAGTTGGCAGGCACGTTATTGCATGTGTTGGAGACTTAGGGGTTAGCCTTTAAGGAAGGGGTTAACTGTTTTTGGGGCTCTGATCGAATTTTCTCATGATTTGGGAGCATTTTTATATATTTCTGTACAGAATGAAAAGTATGTGGCACTAGCGTTTGTGTCATGTATGTAAAGCAATCCTGTTTGGTGCATGAGTGTTTAAAGAAGAGCGCAAATGGCACCACTCTAAGGGGCTGTGTTGATGTGTTTGTCTTTATTTTGAGAGAAGACTGAGCACACATTTGTTTACTCCTTCCCCGCTATTAGTAATACTTGTCAGAGTGGTAAGGAGAGGAAACTGCTCGCTTATGCCAATGTATTTTACTATTTTTTGGTTAGGCAGAGAAGCTTAACTTAGAAGAGGTACCTTTCCAGAGAAGTTTTCCTAACTGAGTTAAGAGCGGTATGAGGGAGAAGTCCAGCTTCCATTCCGTGCCGATTTTAGCCACACCTCCAAGTTATCGGAGCGGCGCCATGTTCTTAGAGGAGTCTGTGTTTTATTTTTTAATATGCAAGGGAATCCCCGCCTCGTTTCTCCGGCATGGAGTTAATGGTATGTTCCGTATTCCTTGAAGTTAAGGACCTGCGGATGTTGTTATATTGCATTCACTTTTTCTTGTGATGTAGCCATAGGGGCTGTTCTTTTTGCTTTAGCAGCATTGAGAGTCGTTGCTAGGAATATACAAGGTTTATTCTGGTGCTAATGTTTTTATTTTTTTAAATAAGGGTGAAATAGGCAGGAGCCTAATTTATTACACATGGAATTATTGCTGGTCAGTGCTCTGCTGATGACATAAAATCCTTGTTGGATGTACAGAGGTTTCCTATCCTCTGTTTTTTACCACGGTAGTTTAGTGTTTCTCTGAACTGCTCTTGCATTTCTTTTTAATAAAGTGTATATGATGGAAGCACACATACTGATCACATATGTTTAAAAAAAATTATTTATTTTTTATTTTTTGTTGGGTATGTCTTCAGATAGAATTATAGACATTGTCCTATATACATTAAAGCTGCTTGAGTAACAATTGGTTAAGTACGCAGTTATTGTCTGGAAGTTCTGTTTTTGTTTTTTCTTATTCTGGGTTAACAACTTAAAGAAATATATTTTTTGAACGCACATTTTAAGAGATCAAATAGATTGTTGCCCTCTGAGCCTCATGTCTCCCAGGAAGATGTTTAGTCAATGCTGCAACTTTCTCCTTCTATGTCCCAAGCCTCTATGGAGTCAGATGCAGTGCCCTGCGGTTCCTCTTAAATCTCCTGGAGCAGGTTATTTGCCTGTAGAAATTATTGCCCAGGTGTCTTAGCGGTATCTGTGGCATTATCTGCTTTTCCTATACTAAAGGGAAGTTGCAAAAGGAATTTTTGAAATTCAGATAGCAGGGTTTCTGTTCCCCATGCTCTACATAGATTGTCCTTCCTCATAGGTCTGATGTGGAAGATACAGTATGTCGGTAGCCTCTGAGGGTGAGATTTCAGATTCGGTCAGTATAATTCCTTCATCTGATGCTGAAGTAGTATCCTTCAGACTTAAGCCTGGACACCTTCGTGTATAGTAAATGAGGTTCTGGCTACTTTGAGAAACTCTGATACGTGTGTCGTTGTCAATCAACCCTAAGGAATCTTGTAAGCTTTATATGTTAGGATTCCTTTGTGGTAGTCTTTACTGTTCCAGTTTGTGCTGGGAGACTTTTCACAGGAATTGTCACTGTCTCCATTTTTTATAGGGTGCACGGCCTAAGCAGTAGGACATTTCTACTCTGGCTAGGAGAACTACGGTTCCTAGAGAGGATAGCTGTTTTTCAGGATCAATGGACTCAGCTGGTGGCTTTTGGGTTTGTATTGCCACTGTGCCAAGTGCGGCATCTTATTGGTGCATTGCCTTTCTGATTCCAAATTGTTAAAGATCCCTTTGGAGCAGATCTAGTTAAGAATTGAGACTCTTAAGCGGGCCAATTCCTTATTTCTGATGCTACCAAGCAATTTCACCCGGGAGCCAAGATATTTGGCTTCGCTGTTTTAGCCCTCGGGGAGTTATGGACAGTGGGTTTTTCCTCTGAGTCTAAGTTTTTGGTGCATCTATACAAGGATGAGACTTTGTTTGGTCCTGAATGCTCCGATTACAGGAGTTTACCCCCTATCTGAGATTGGTCCAAATAGGGGGTTGATTCTCTTTGTTTTCCTTCAGACATAGCTTCGATATGTCCCAGATAGTCTGTGGACATAGTACTTCAGGGTTGCTATGTTGTAGCCATTCCCTCCTTGCCTGAGGCAGGTCCAACGTCTCTTGGGGTTCCAATAAGGAGGGAACTTTTTCCCCTATAGTAGGCCTAAAGGGTTTCAACAGGTTGTCTCAGGGTACCGTTCTACATATGGAAGCCAGTGGTTCCATTCTTTATTTTGTTCTAGGAGGGTCAGGTTATAGTGACCATTGTCCTGGAGGACGCATTCTTTCAGGTTCCTGAGGTTTGCCTTTCTATCAAACTCTTTGAGCTGGTGGTTCTCCCCTTTGACTTTGCATGGTTTTCAGAGGGGACTGTATTGGTAATGACCAATTTTAGGGCATTGCTGTGGTGCCATTCCTGGACGTCATAATGGTTCAGGCGCCATCTTTTTTACAAGCAAACTCTCATTGAGATCTTGTTGCCTCTCTTCATTCCTCGAATGGAAGTGAATCTGAAGATGAGTTTCCTTGTTCCTGCTACAGAGGTAGTTTCTTAGGGACCAGATTGGTTTACTTCTCTCTGAGGTTATTACAGAGGATTTTTTCTTCTTTCCTCTTTCGGCATTCTACGATTTGGCCTTTTAAGGGCCTGATGTTTGGAATGGTCTGATGATTGCGTCATTGGATATCATCCCTTTGTCTGATCCATCTGAGAGTCTGCATTTATGCATGTTCAGATAGTGGACCAAGGATTTTATGGCTCTGTCTTAGAGGATAGATCTAGATCTGCCGACATGAGATTCTTCCCTGTGATTCAGAGAGGGGAATTAGTGGTAGAGCGCTTGCTTTGCTTTTCGAGAGGTAGCAGGATTGTTACCCGCATTCTCCAGAGTCTTTTGGGTTTCGCATTCTCTCAAAGACATTTCTAGCCTGTTGGGTTGGTGACTGTGTACTTGGGAGAAGCTTGCTCTCCACATCACCTTCTTGGAGTGGAGAGCGATCTACAATGCTCTGTTGACTTGGCCTCCGTTGTCCTATCTGGTTTTTCAGGTTGCTATTTCTTCTCAGTGGTTTACATTAACCACCTGGGAGGACCCTGAAGTTCCTTTGCCATGATTAGCGTGGATTGTTTGGTGGGAGGACACTCACATTCTAGTTTATCCACTATTTACATTTCAGTGTATACTGGGTGCAGACTTCCTGAGCTGTTAGTTTTTTTTTCATCCGGGGAGTGGGTTCTCCCAGAGGTGTTGTCCAGGTTTATTTTCACATGGGGAGTGCTGGAGTTATAGATAACAGTATGCCACGTTTCCAGGTTATGTGTAGGGTCAGAGATTAGCAGGCTGCTCTGCTAAATACCTTGGCGGTTCCTTGGGATTTCAGTCTGATGGCTCTCCTCCTCGAGTCTTTGCTCGTATCAAATGGGAGTGAGCATCAGTATTGTTAGAAGTTCCTGCATAATCGCAGGATCGTGTTTTCAGACCTAGCGGAGATGTATTTTTTACGTCTTGGTGGTTGTTCCTGTGGAATGACCTTCTAGTTCAGGGTCTTTTCTTTCATTCAACTTCTTTTTCTCTGAAGCTTTCTGCTTGGAGATTGACTGCTTAGTTATGTCTAAGAGTGGTTTTTCTGAATCAGTTATTGAAATCATGATTCAGGCCCACAAGTCTGTTTCTAGTTTCTTTTACCATAAGGTATGGCGTAAATTCCCTGATTGGTGTGAATTCATGGACTTCTCTTGGAAGTAGGGTCAGGAGTCCTAGTTTTTTTTTACCTTCTCCAGGTCAGTCTGGAGGATGGTTTGTCTGTCATTTCTCTGAAGGGTTAGTTTTCTGTGTTATATTTTTTTTGTCTGGCTGATGTGCCAGACGTGTATACTTTTGTCAGAACCTGATATTATCAGGCCTGTTGAAGTCTGTTGCTCTTCTTGGAGCTTTTTCTTTCTTTTAGGGTTTTTATAGCAGGCTCAGTTTGAGCCTTTGCATTCCATAAGATTTTAACTTTTTCATTCTGCTCGGAGAGTTTAGGTACTCTGGGCTTTGCAGTGTAATTTGTTTTATCTTTTCAGGTAAAGCGTTTTTTCTTTCATGTAATTAGCAAGAGTCCATGAGCTAGTGACGTATGGGATATACATTCCTACCAGGAGGGGCAAAGTTTCCCAAACCTCAAAATGCCTATAAATACACCCCTCACCACACCCACAAATCAGTTTTACAAACTTTGCCTCCTATGGAGGTGGTGAAGTAAGTTTGTGCTAGATTCTACGTTGATATGCGCTCCGCAGCAGGTTGGAGCCCGGTTTTCCTCTCAGCGTGCAGTGAATGTCAGAGGGATGTGAGGAGAGTATTGCCTGTTTGAATTCAATGATCTCCTTCTACGGGGTCTATTTCATGGGTTCTCTGTTATCGGTCGTAGAGATTCATCTCTTACCTCCCTTTTCAGATCGACGATATACTCTTATATATACCATTACCTCTGCTGATTCTCGTTTCAGTACTGGTTTGGCTTTCTACAACATGTAGATGAGTGTCCTGGGGTAAGTAAGTCTTATTTTCTATGACACTCTAAAGCTATGGTTGGGCACTTTTTTTATAAAGTTCTAAATATATGTATTCAAACATTTATTTGCCTTGACTCAGGATGTTCAACATTTCCTTATTTCAGACAGTCAGTTTCATATTTGGGATAATGCATTTGAATATATCATTTTTATCTTACCTTAAAATTTGACTTTTTCCCTGTGGGCTGTTAGGCTCGCGGGGGCTGAAAATGCTTCATTTTATTGCGTCATTCTTGGCGCGGACTTTCTTGGCGCGAATTTTTTTTTTTTTCTATTGCGTCATTTTTGACGTTTTACGCGCCAAAAATGTCGGCGTTCTGGATGTGGCGTCATTTTTGGCGCTAATAGCATTTAGGCGCCAAATATTGTGGGCGTCAAATTTGTCTTCACTTATTTAAGTCTCATTATTTGTTGCTTCTGGTTGCTAGAAGCTTGTTCACTGGCATTTTTTCCCATTCCTGAAACTGTCATTTAAGGAATTTGATCAATTTTGCTTTATATGTTGTTTTTTCTATTACATATTGCAAGATGTCCCACGTTGCAACTGAGTCAGAAGATACTACTGGAAAATCGCAGCCTGGTGCTGGAACTACCAAAGCTAAGTGTATCTGCTGTAAACTTTTGGTAGTTGTTCCTCCAGCTGTTGTTTGTATTAAATGTCATGACAAACTTGTTAATGCAGAAAATATTTCCTTTAGTAAAGTACCATTACCTGTTGCAGTTCCATCAACATCTAATGTTCAGAGTGTTCCTGATAACATAAGAGATTTTGTTTCTGAATCCATTAAGAAGGCTATGTCTGTTATTCCTCCTTCTGGTAAACATAAAAAGTCTTTTAAAACTTCTCTTTATACAGATGAATTTTTAAATGAACATCATCATTCTGATTCTAATGATTCTTCTGATACAGAGGATTCTGTCTCAGAGGTTGATGCTGATAAATCGTCATATTTATTTAAAATGGAATTTATCCGTTCTTTACTTAAAGAAGTCCTAATTGCATTAGAAATTGAGGATTCTGGTCCTCTTGATACTAAATCTAAACGTTTAGACAAGGTCTTTAGATCTCCTGTGGTTATTCCAGAAGTTTTTCCTGTTCCTGGTGCTATTTCTGAAGTAATTTCCAGAGAATGGAATAATTTGGGTAATTCATTTACTCCTTCTAAACGTTTTAAGCAATTACAGGGAGTGCAGAATTATTAGGCAAATGAGTATTTTGACCACATCATCCTCTTTATGCATGTTGTCTTACTCCAAGCTGTATAGGCTCGAAAGCCTACTACCAATTAAGCATATTAGGTGATATGAATCTCTGTAATGAGAAAGGGTGTGGTCTAATGACATCAACACCCTATATCAGGTGTGCATAATTATTAGGCAACTTCCTTTCATTGGCAAAATGGGTCAAAAGAAGGACTTGACAGGCTCAGAAAAGTCAAAAATAGTGAGATATCTTGCAGAGGGATGCAGCACTCTTAAAATTGCAAAGCTTCTGAAGCGTGATCATCGAACAATCAAGCATTTCATTCAAAAAAGTCAACAGGGTCGCAAGAAGCGTGTGGAAAAACCAAGGCGCAAAATAACTGCCCATGAACTGAGAAAAGTCAAGCGTGCAGCTGCCAAGATGCCACTTGCCACCAGTTTGGCCATATTTCAGAGCTGCAACATCACTGGAGTGCCCAAAAGCACAAGGTGTGCAAAACTCAGAGACATGGCCAAGGTAAGAAAGGCTGAAAGACGACCACCACTGAACAAGACACACAAGCTGAAACGTCAAGACTGGGCCAAGAAATATCTCATGACTGATTTTTCTAAGGTTTTATGGACTGATGAAATGAGAGTGAGTCTTGATGGGCCAGATGGATGGGCCCGTGGCTGGATTGGTAAAGGGCAGAGAGCTCCAGTCCGACTCAGACGCCAGCAAGGTGGAGGTGGAGTACTGGTTTGGGCTGGTATCATCAAAGATGAGCTTGTGGGGCCTTTTCGGGTTGAGGATGGAGTCAAGCTCAACTCCCAGTCCTACTGCCAGTTTCTGGAAGACACCTTCTTCAAGCAGTGGTACAGGAAGAAGTCTGCATCCTTCAAGAAAAACATGATTTTCATGCAGGACAATGCTCCATCACACGCGTCCAAGTACTCCACAGTGTGGCTGGCAAGAAAGGGTATAAAAGAAGAAAATCTAATGACATGGCCTCCTTGTTCACCTGATCTGAACCCCATTGAGAACCTGTGGTCCATCATCAAATGTGAGATTTACAAGGAGGGAAAACAGTACACCTCTCTGAACAGTGTCTGGGAGGCTGTGGTTGCTGCTGCACGCAATGTTGATGGTGAACAGATCAAAACACTGACAGAATCCATGGATGGCAGGCTTTTGAGTGTCCTTGCAAAGAAAGGTGGCTATATTGGTCACTGATTTGTTTTTGTTTTGTTTTTGAATGTCAGAAATGTATATTTGTGAATGTTGAGATGTTATATTGGTTTCACTGGTAAAAATAAATAATTGAAATGGGTATATATTTGTTTTTTGTTAAGTTGCCTAATAATTATGCACAGTAATAGTCACCTGCACACACAGATATCCCCCTAAAATAGCTATAACTAAAAACAAACTAAAAACTACTTCCAAAACTATTCAGATTTGATATTAATGAGTTTTTTGGGTTCATTGAGAACATGGTTGTTGTTCAATAATAAAATTAATCCTCAAAAATACAACTTGCCTAATAATTCTGCACTCCCTGTATATCCTGTACCGTCCGACAGATTAGAGTTTTGGGACAAAATCCCTAAAGTTGATGGGGCTATTTCTACCCTTGCTAAACGTACTACTATTCCTACGGCAGATGGTACTTCCTTTAAGGATCCTTTAGATAGGAAAATTGAATCCTTTCTAAGAAAAGCTTATCTGTGTTCAGGTAATCTTCTTAGACCTGCTATATCATTGGCTGATGTTGCTGCAGCTTCAACTTTTTGGTTGGAAACTTTAGCGCAACAAGTCACAGATCATGATTCTCATAATATTATTATTCTTCTTCAACATGCTAATAATTTTATCTGTGATGCCATTTTTGATATTATCAGAGTTGATGTCAGGTTTATGTCTCTAGCTATTTTAGCTAGAAGAGCTTTATGGCTTAAAACTTGGAATGCTGATATGTCTTCTAAATCAACTCTACTTTCCCTTTCTTTCCAGGGTAATAAATTATTTGGTTCTCAGTTGGATTCTATTATCTCAACTGTTACTGGTGGGAAAGGAACTTTTTTACCACAGGATAAAAAATCTAAAGGTAAAAACAGGGCTAATAATCGTTTTCGTTCCTTTCGTTTCAACAAAGAACAAAAGCCTGATCCTTCATCCTCAGGAGCAGTTTCAGTTTGGAAACCATCTCCAGTCTGGAATAAAACCAAGCCTTCTAGAAAAGCAAAGCCAGCTTCTAAGTCCACATGAAGGTGCGGCCCTCATTCCAGCTCAGCTGGTAGGGGGCAGGTTACGTTTTTTCAAAGAAATTTGGATCAATTCTGTTCACAATCTTTGGATTCAGAACATTGTTTCAGAAGGGTACAGAATTGGTTTCAAGATAAGACCTCCTGCAAAGAGATTTTTTCTTTCCTGTGTCCCAGTAAATCCAGTGAAAGCTCAAGCATTTCTGAAATGTGTTTCAGATCTAGAGTTGGCTGGAGTAATTATGCCAGTTCCAGTTCTGGAACAGGGGCTGGGGTTTTATTCGAATCTCTTCATTGTACCAAAGAAGGAGAATTCCTTCAGACCAGTTCTGGATCTAAAAATATTGAATCGTTATGTAAGGATACCAACATTCAAAATGGTAACTGTAAGGACTATATTGCCTTTTGTTCAGCAAGGGCATTATATGTCTACAATAGAATTACAGGATGCATATCTGCATATTCCGATTCATCCAGCTCACTATCAGTTCCTGAGATTCTCTTTCCTGGACAAGCATTACCAGTTTGTGGCTCTGCCGTTTGGCCTAGCTACAGCTCCAAGAATTTTTACAAAGGTTCTCGGTGCCCTTCTGTCTGTAATCAGAGAACAGGGTATTGTGGTATTTCCTTATTTGGACGATATCTTGGTACTTGCTCAGTCTTCACATTTAGCAGAGTCTCATACGAATCGACTTGTGTTTCTTCAAGATCATGGTTGGAGGATCAATTCACTAAAAAGTTCATTGATTCCTCAGACAAGGGTAACCTTTTTAGGGTTCCAGATAGATTCAGTGTCCATGACTCTGTCTTTGACAGACAAGAGACGTCTAAAATTGATTTCAGCTTGTCGAAACCTTCAGTCACAATCATTCCCTTCGGTAGCCTTATGCATGGAAATTCTAGGTCTTATGACTGCTGCATCGGACGCGATCCCCTTTGCTCGTTTTCACATGCGACCTCTTCAGCTCTGTATGCTGAACCAATGGTGCAGGGATTACACAAAGATATCTCAATATCTTTAAAACCGATTGTCCGACATTCTCTGACGTGGTGGACAGATCACCATCGTTTAATTCAGGGGGCTTCTTTTGTTCTTCCGACCTGGACTATAATCTCAACAGATGCAAGTCTTACAGGTTGGGGAGCTGTGTGGGGGTCTCTGACGGCACAAGGGGTTTGGGAATCTCAGGAGGTGAGATTACCGATCAATATTTTGGAACTCTGTGCAATTTTCAGAGCTCTTCAGTTTTGGCCTCTTCTGAAGAGAGAGTCGTTTGTTTTCAGACAGACAATGTCACAACTGTGGCATACATCAATCATCAAGGAGGGACTCACAGCTATGAAAGAAGTATCTCGAATTCTGGTTTGGGCGGAATCCAGCTCCTGTCTAATCTCTGCAGTTCATATCCCAGGTATAGACAATTGGGAAGCGGATTATCTCAGTCGCCAAACGTTGCATCCGGGCGAATGGTCTCTTCACCCAGAGGTATTTCTTCAGATTGTTCAAATGTGGGAACTCCCAGAAATAGATCTGATGGCTTCTCATCTAAACAAGAAACTTCCCAGGTATCTGTCCAGATCCCGGGATCCTCAGGCGGAGGCAGTGGATGCATTATCACTTCCTTGGAAGTATCATCCTGCCTATATCTTTCCACCTCTAGTTCTTCTTCCAAGAGTAATCTCCAAGATTCTGAAGGAATGCTCGTTTGTTCTGCTGGTAGCTCCAGCATGGCCTCACAGGTTTTGGTATGCGGATCTTGTCCGGATGGCCTCTTGCCAGCCGTGGACTCTTCCGTTAAGACCAGACCTTCTGTCACAAGGTCCTTTCTTCCATCAGGATCTCAAATCCTTAAATTTAAAGGTATGGAGATTGAACGCTTGATTCTTGGTCAATGAGGTTTCTCCGACTCTGTGATTAATACTATGTTACAGGCTCGTAAATCTGTATCTAGAGAGATATATTATAGAGTCTGGAAGACTTATATTTCTTGGTGTCTTTCTCATCATTTTTCCTGGCATTCTTTTAGAATTCCGAGAATTTTACAGTTTCTTCAGGATGGTTTAGATAAAGGTTTGTCCGCAAGTTCCTTGAAAGGACAAATCTCTGCTCTTTCTGTTCTTTTTCACAGAAAGATTGCTTATCTTCCTGATATTCATTGTTTTGTACAAGCTTTGGTTCGTATAAAACCTGTCATTAAGTCAATTTCTCCTCCTTGGAGTTTGAATTTGGTTCTGAGGGCTCTTCAAGCTCCTCCTTTTGAACCCATGCATTCATTGGACATTAAATTACTTTCTTGGAAAGTTTTGTTCCTTTTGGCCATCTCTTCTGCCAGAAGAGTCTCTGAATTATCTGCTCTTTCTTGTGAGTCTCCTTTTCTGATTTTTCATCAGGATAAGGCGGTGTTGCGAACTTCTTTTGAATTTTTACCTAAGGTTGTGAATTCCAACAACATTAGTAGAGAAATTGTGGTTCCTTCATTATGTCCTAAGAATTCTAAGGAGAAATCATTGCATTCTTTGGATGTTGTTAGAGCTTTGAAATATTATGTTGAGGCTACTAAGTTTTTCCGTAAGACTTCTAGTCTATTTGTCATCTTTTTCGGTTCTAGGAAAGGTCAGAAAGCTTCTGCCATTTCTTTGGCATCTTGGTTGAAATCCTTAATTCACCATGCTTATGTCGAGTCGGGTAAAACTCCGCCTCAAAGGATTACAGCTCATTCTACTAGGTCAGTTTCTACTTCCTGGGCGTTTAGGAATGAGGCTTCGGTTGATCAGATTTGCAAAGCAGCAACTTGGTCCTCTTTGCATACTTTTACTAAATTCTACCATTTTGATGTGTTTTCTTCTTCTGAAGCAGTTTTTGGTAGAAAAGTACTTCAGGCAGCGGTTTCAGTTTGAATCTTCTGCTTATGTTTTCATTAAACTTTATTTTGGGTGTGGATTATTTTCAGCAGGAATTGGCTGTCTTTATTTTATCACTCCCTCTCTAGTGACTCTTGCGTGGAAAGATCCACATCTTGGGTAGTCATTATCCCATATGTCACTAGCTCATGGACTCTTGCTAATTACATGAAAGAAAACATAATTTATGTAAGAACTTACCTGATAAATTCATTTCTTTCATATTAGCAAGAGTCCATGAGGCCCACCCTTTTTGGTGGTTATGATTTTTTTGTATAAAGCACAACTATTCCAATTCCTTATTTTATATGCTTTCGCACTTTTTTATCACCCCACTTCTTGGCTATTCATTAAACTGATTTGTGGGTGTGGTGAGGGGTGTATTTATAGGCATTTTGAGGTTTGGGAAACTTTGCCCCTCCTGGTAGGAATGTATATCCCATACGTCACTAGCTCATGGACTCTTGCTAATATGAAAGAAATGAATTTATCAGGTAAGTTCTTACATAAATTATGTTTTTTTATCCTAAGTGGAAATATTGTTTGGGAATTGTTCTTCCCTCTCGGTGTCCTCGTTTTTTTGAGGTACGTGTGTGCACAACTTTGATGTTGTGCAGGCTTCTGTTTTTGTTTGTTTTCTCTGTTTTAGAAACTACTTCTACTTCTCTTTTTTCTGGTTGAGAAGTTTTCTTTGTTTGCTTTACAGTCTCTGGGGCTGCAGTTTCCTGAGAGAGTTATGGCTTATTATTTGAGGGCTGTCTCTTCTTTTTAGATTTTCAAGATGAAGCTTCTGTGGAACAGATTTGCAAGTCCGCCCCTTAGTTTTTCTTTTCATATTTTTTTCCCCAAAATTTTCAAATGTTATACTTTGTCTTGGTTGAGGCTTCTTTTGGGGTTTAAAGGTTCTTCAAGCAGTGGTACCTTCAGTTTAGGTTACCTGTCTTGTTCCTCCCTAATCATCTGTGTCCTCTAGCTGGGGTATTGGTTCCCACTAGTAATTGATGATTCCGTGGACTCACCATATCTTAGGAAAGAAAACATAATTTATGCTTACCTGATAAATTTCTTTCCGGATATGGTGAGTCCACGGCCCACCCTTTATTTTAAGACCAGTTATTTTTACTAAACCTCAGGCACCCTCTACACCTTTGTGTCATCATCTTTTTCCATTTACCTTCGGCTGAATGACTGGGGGTTATGGGTAAGGGAAGTGACATATATAGCAGCTTTGCTGTGGTGCTCTTTGCCGCCTCCTGCTGGCAAGGAGTGATATTCCCACTAGTATTTGATGATTCCGTGGACTCACCATATCCGGAAAGAAAGAAATTTATCAGGTAAGCATAAATTATGTTTTTTGGAACATTTGAATAACTATTTGATCATACTTTATTTAGTGTTTTAGTTTTATCAGTAGTCTTGTTACTACTTTGTGTTCAAACATTCTGTCATTGTACAGTATTATTTTTTTAAATATAATTTTTTTTAATTTAGATTTCATATTAACACAGAAATGTTTCTTGTAACAGGTCAATCCTATATACTACTACAAATTACATTGGCTCATTTTTAATCATAATATTGATACACTCAAGAAAACAAAGCATCACTATATTGAAAACAGAGAAAAGAAAAAATCGCTAAACAATAAGGACCTATTCTAATCTAGATATTCACTCCCTTTATCAATATAGCTGTTCTTTTCACATCTCTATATTAAACTAAGTGATTAACTTCTCCCAAAAAAAACTATCAAAAGAAATACATCATTGACCTGTAGAAATTATTTTTGTGTATATTTTTGTGAAACCTAAAACTGAAAACTATCTACATTTGATCCCTATACACCAAATTGCATAATAACGATTTCAAACAACCCTTTCACAGAAGCCGCAGCTTCTCATATTGTAATAGTACATACTGGGAACACAACTTCAGTTATTATACATACATAATCACATTTTCCGGGTGTAAATATCCCTATACCTGTCCCTTTTCTTTTTCTTATGTAGTGAATGTAGTCCAGCGCTAGATTAGCACGGTTAGAGTATTTAGTTAGATTCTATAATTTGAATATATTGTATTTTGTGATTGGATAAATGTTTAATGTATGTACTGTAATGTTGTTATTATATATTTATTGTAGGTAATCCTAAATATTTATCAACATTCGGTTAATAAAAAGATATAAACTGGTATATACAACTGATATATATAAACTTGTTGTCTAATGTGAGCTTCTTATCTATATATAAAAACTAATAAAACATTTGTTTAATTAGACAGAAATTTAATAACTTGTTAAAAGCATACATAAAATAAAAAGGGGACGTCTCCCTTATAACATCAATTTCATCAGAGAAAACAATTGAATAACTGTAGTATATATTTCAGCTATTTGATAATCAGGTACCTGTTATATAGTGTAACATATGATAATGTCCAGAAATTGGATTAAAAAAAATTAAAGATCCAAACGAGATTACCTCCCCGCTATTGTGGCGGGTGTGTGTTATCGGTCCGTTAGTGAGAGACTGGTATTTAGAAATATGTCATGCGACTTTTCCTACGTCACACTTGTGATCGTAGCTGTTTCAATATAGTTGTAATGTAACCAGTGATCCTTGATATTCTATCAAGTGCTTATTATGTTGCAATTTTTTTAACTTTAATCTGTAAGTGTAGCAGAAGGTGTATTCCCCTATTCCGTGTGTAATTAGGGAGTCTTGGGGGAGATTGCAACTTACGCTGGTCTCTTGGCACACCTGATTTCTCTTTTAGTGTGGTCTTTGCGGTCACATTCAGTGACTTGGATGTTAAACTTTGCGGTCACGTGCAGTGACTATAATGCAATCCTCGCAGTGTGGACTTGGCGGTCACTTGTAGTGGTGGGAATTGAACTTGTGACCTTTAGGGTTAGAGAGGGAGATCTTAACCATTAGGCTATGTGTATCTCACTTTCTGTGTTAGCGTAGTGGACTTGGCGGTCACTTGTAGTGACTGTAATGAGGTCTTTGCGGTCACGGAGGTGACTAGTGGTGGGGTCTTTGCGGTCACAAGTGGTGACTAGGAGTAGAATCTTTACCGGACATCAGTGATGTTATACAGCAAGGTCTTTGCAGTCACAGATTGTGACTTGCATGTATTAACTTGCGGTTGTATCTTTGCGGTCACAGATTGTGACTTAAAAGTGGTCTTTGCGGTCACTAACAGTGGTGACTTAGAGGAAATCTTTGCGGTCACTAGTAGTGACTAACAGAATGATCTGTATCATTGGAGATCAAAGTAAAACTTGGCAATCTCTCTGTGCAACTTAGTAGAGCTGATTAGAAACAAATGCAGGTCGTAACAACGTCCAGCTGCAATGTTGCAGGAGGTAATCGGCAAAGGAAGTCTTGTAGTAGTTGTCTTTCCTTTCTTGGCAATTATAACAGCAATCAAAATAAAAACATAAAGTGCAGAGTGACAACAGTGTCAAGGTCAACGCGTTTTGCCCTTAGGCTTTATCAATGTCCACCTCCTCGACCACCATAGTTATCAAGAAAGGCGTATTTTTTTAGGGGAGCCATGAATTGAATCTGTCCTGGCCTCGGCCAAGATAGAATTACTCTCTTCCATTTATTAATAAACATTCTGAATACTTTTTCCGAGGCCAGTACTAAATGTTGTCTTTCTATATACATTTGCATTTTTATATTGTTTATGAACTCATATACACTAGGGGCTTCAGGGGATCTCCACTTCCTAAATATCAGAAATCTGGCCACTAAAATGACCATATTTAATAGCTGTCTATCAGCTTTTGAGCCGCCGACATCTTTCAAAAAAAGAATATGACTCCAGCGTAAAGAGCATTTCTCTTGCAGGTATCTGTTAACCCAATACTGGATTTTACTCCAGAATTGCCTGATTTTTGGACATTCCCATAGACAGTGGCTCAGATCGGCCCCTTCTCTATTACATTTAAAACGGTTTACTTTTTGCCCCTCCTGTGACCATTTCCTGGTCCTCATCGGAGTTAGATAATAATTCTTTAGTAATTTAATCTGTGATTCCTTCCAACTTACTAATACCGTTGCCTTATCAGCTAACTTGAAGCTCTTTTCTATTTCCTCTTCCTGGAGCGTATTATGATATCTCCGCAACGCCTCTTTTGTTCTGTTCATGTGTTCTTTCCCGGAAAGCTTTTGTAATAATCCGTACCAATGAGATATAGCTTTTTTCCCTGCCTTATATAATTTCACTCCTGAATCAATTCCCGGATCCCAGACCATCCTCTGGGTTTGCAACACCTTTGTTAGAAAATTTCTAGCCTGGAGATATGCGTAAAAATTTCTAGTTGGTAAAGAGTATTGTCTAGCTAATGTCCCATATGTTTTTGGCACTTGCCCATCCGGTTCTACTAATTGTGAAAAATAAATTATCCCTTTTGTTTTCCATTCTCTAAAGACCATACTATTCATCCCCGGCAGGAAATCCGGGGTGCCAACAATTGGCAAAAATTTAGATAAACGGAATTCTTGACCCAAAAAGCCGCAATAAATTTGCCATACACGCACCACGTTACAGAAGGTTAACCTGAAGCTCACATTTTCTGTATTCGTAATGTAAAATTGCTTTAAGGTCAAAAGGCTTTATCATTTCTGCTTCTAGGTCATAATATGTCACGTAATTCTCCTCCGTGAGCCAATCTATACCGTATTTAATTATTGAAACAATATTATATTTAGTAATATTTGGTAACGCAAAGCCACCACAATTTTTATTTTGTGAAAGTTTTTCCATTGCTATTCGGGGTCTTTTCTTACCCCATATAAAAACCGCACAGGCTCTGTTATACCTTCTGATATCTTGTTTAGTAATGAATAAAGGTAGATTTGCATCAAAAACAATACTTTTAGAAAAACAATTGTTTTGATCAACATGGTTTTAGCTGATACTGATAAGTAATGGATATTCAGTAGAAATATGGTGTAGTGGCCAAGCGCTAAGACAATCCCTAAGCTAAGTACAAATAGAGGGCCTAACCAACCCCCAAAGGAATGAACTAACAATAGAATAATATGTACAGCGCCAATAAAGGCTGAGGGATAAATATAAGCACTAAAAAATAAGGTGTAGGACTACCAGGGCTAAAATGATAGTTTAATACAAAATGGTAGGTAAAAACAATGGTATAGGTAAAAAGTGGCCAGGGATATAATGACAGATCCCTATAATAAAAAGCTCAAAATTACGTTAATTACTTAACAGTTAAGATCATGGATCCATGAGTTATACGGTGAGAAAATAATATAAACTCCACGTATGGACATAAACAAGTGTGCAAAGTGATTTACAGCATAGGTGGGCAATAAACACACAAGTGTAATAATAAAAATATAAACAGTGTATAAATATACAAGATTAAAAAACAACCCAAAAGTAGCTGAACAGTTCTGCTGATAGCACTGCAGTGCAAAAAATAATCACAAATAAGTGGATACAAATAAGTGAAAAATGTGAAAAATGGTATGAGGTGACACAGTAATGTGAAAAAATGAAAAATGAAATGGGTCAAGAATCCAGTGAAAAAACGAAAAATAAAAAAATATAAAAAATAAAAAATAAAAATGATGTTCAACAAATGTTAATGAAGATCAAAAAATGTGTTTTTGTAATCCAAATAAATAAACAGTTGAATTGAAAATAAAGTCACAAGAAAGAACCTTGGATCCTGAGGGTGAAAGTTCCCAGGTGAATCCTGACAGCGGTCAGCTGCTTATCCAATATCCTAGAAATGTCCCTGTAAAAAAAGGATGAACATAGCGTAACAAGTCCTTAAAATAGTGAAAATCTTAAAATGGTGCTTACCAATAGGTCTACGCGTTTCGGCCCTAAAAAAGGCCTTTATCAAGACTGCTGAATTGGTAAGCTAAGAGGCTTTAAATAACAGTATCACTTAAGTGACCGGATGTAGCTCTAAGGTGAACTTCCGGTTTCGCCATAGGATGAAAAAAGTTTTAAACATGTATAAAATATGTCACTCAGAGATAGTATTGTCCTATATTTTATTCCTAGAATATATATATTTGATTAAAGGTCGCCACTTAAATTAATTGCTTAGATGTCATTAAGCTCAGTGTATCTGGGCACCCATAATCGTGATGTCACTTCCGGTTCACGGGGATAAACTTTATAGATGATCTTATATTTTTAATGGCCTCAAATAGTGAACTCGAGTTAGAAGATGTAATTTATAGATGTGTTATTATATTTTGAGGCTTGATCGAACTATACTTTTGTGGTGACGATTTTGCAGGGATTTGATTGGTCGTGACATCACGGCCCAGATTCTATGATCCTATTGGTGTTAGAAAAAAGGTGTGTGGGTAATAGCCCTCCTGATTGGGTATTGGACGCTGAGATGTCAATTGGCTTTTTTAGCAAAGGGGACAGATTGTTTAAATGACAAAACAAAGTAAATAATAAAGATATCAATTTCATAAAAAGAACAGCTTGAAAATAGTTAGAGATATGTTTCATCAGAGGTGATTTATATGCCTTCTCCAGTGTGTATGTATATGATTATGAGTCATCTCATAAATCATATACCATAAGGAGATATAATTTACATGTCTTCTCCAGTGTGTATGTGCATGGTTATGAGTGATATCCTTAATCATATGCCATAGGTTTAAATGAGAAGATAGGAGGTCTGTTAATCCTCTCTTACAAACTGGTTACGTTAAAAATGGTAATGCATTAGACATTTAAGGCACAACATCAGAGTGAAGGAGTTCTATCAACATCAGAGTTAGGAAGTGAAATCCAATAGTGGCACAGTAACAAAGAGGGGAGAGGATCACTTATCCTATATACCTAATCAAACTAGTGTGACTAGGTTAAAAAAGAAATAATAAAAAGAGGATGCAATAGCAGTGTGGATGATTTATCTTACACAGTTATATATTCAAAGTCACAAGGGGCTATAGCTTTAAAAAAGAAGAAGGAGGAGGAAGAGACTTAAATCTGTAATGCGAAAGAAAGAGACTTCATGTCTTTTAAGGACATGTCGATATATCATAAGTCAAAGTATATACATACTCATCACTGGGTCCAATGGCCTCAGTAAATCTAGTAGAGAAGGGTGTATTAGTACCCCTTGCATACCACCAGAGTGAAATCTTATATAAGACATTTGGAACACTAAGGTCTGCAATGTCATGTAATTTAGAAGCAGTATTTAAGTATAATAAAGGGGATGTATGGGGGATATATAAGCTAACCAATGATTAAGAGACCTGATGGTGACTAATATAGGCGTAGGCAAACCTAATGTTAACTTTTATGAGCAGAGGATGATAAACTTCTGGAATAGAAATTGCATATGAGACCAGATACCTAGACTATGCATAAGATATAAATATTCACCCTTGGGATGTAGGGAGGTCCTGATGGGAAACTATGGATTCAAAATGAGGGGATAGTGTGATGAATGTTCTGTGATGGAGTCCTTCGTTTAACTTTAAGTCAGGGGTATAAGGGTAATAAAAGCAGAACATTTTTTTTGGAAAAGAGCATAGTCAATCTATGTCTAAGGTATATACTCCTAGTTATAGATTTGGGAGTTAAGGATGGATAGGTTTGGTGGGGAGTCTGGAGAGAATCACATAATATAGTATCATAATGCTATCAGATATATTCATAAATTGAAGAGATGGGTTAGATCCTCTCTGTTGTTTAGACCTTTCGGATGTAAGCTATCCAACAGAAAGATCCATTTAGATTCAGCTTTGAGAAGACTTTTTTCAAAGTCACCACCTCTCCAATTTTTTTATAACTTTTTGTATGCCAGTAAATTTCATGTCTTGTATATTGCCTTTATGTTTAGTTGCAAAATGCTTGTAAAGTATTGTGTCTTTATTCTGTTTTTCAAGCAGCAATTTATGCTCTCTTAGCCTATCTCTGAGGCTTCTTGATGTCTGGCCAATATACTGGAGGCCACATGAGCATTCTATAAGATATATGATCCCTTTGTCCTCCCATCTTATTAAATCTTTAATAGCAAATTCTTCTCCAGTCTGGTTTGATTTGAATTTTTTGGTCTTAGTGCCTCTTTTGCATGCTTTGCAGGTGGGACACGGGTAGAAACCTTTAATTGATTTCCCCTGTACATCATATGTTCTTGAGTTACTCTTCCTTTGCAGACTTGGCGCTAGTTTGTTTTTGAGATTTCCTGTTTTTTTGTAGACTAATTTTGGTTGATTTGGGAGTTTATCTCCAATAACATCGTCATTTTTCAACAGGTGCCAGTGTTTTTTAAAAATCTTTTCGATAATGTACCGATTACTGCTGTACTCTGTAATCATAGGTATATTTAGTAGTTCTTCTGTTTCCGGTCTTTGTATTTAGTTAGCACTTTTCTCTCCACCTGTCGTGCTTCCTGTATCTTGAGATCCAGATGTTCCTCCTTATAACCCCTTTCCATGAATTTTTCTTTTAATCGTTTCACTTGCTTTTACCATGTAATGATATTTGAACAGTTTTTCCGGACCCTTAAAAATTGACTTTTTGGGATGTTGTTTTTCCATTTTGCATGGTGACAGCTCTCATAGTGTATATAGCTGTTGCTGTCAACTGATTTAAAATGTGTAGATGTTTCCCATTTGCCTTTTATAACTTCTATTTTTAGATCTAGAAAGACAATTTCTTTTGGACTCCATGTGTAAGTGAACTTTAAATTTAGGAGGTTCTGGTTCATGATCTCGATCGTATATATAAGATCTTGTATCGAACCTTTCCAGATGATCAAAATATCATCAATATATCTGCGGTACAGGACCAGGTCCGCGCTAGCTGGGCATGAGTCCCAGAAGATGCTCTCCCATCTTCCCATGTACAAGTTGGCATAGCTGGGCGCGAACCTGGTCCCCATAGCTGTACCGCAGATCTGTTGGTAGTATATCCCCTCATTGCAGAAGTAATTATGTGTCAATATGTATTGGATACTATCCAATATGAACTCAGCCTGATCTTCTAGCATTGATGGATCTTTGTCCAAAAACCATTTTATTGCTTCACGACCCTCCTTGTGTGGTATACTTGTATATAA
The DNA here is from genome assembly GCF_027579735.1 of Bombina bombina. NCBI lineage: Eukaryota > Metazoa > Chordata > Amphibia > Anura > Bombinatoridae > Bombina > Bombina bombina. Next base: position 1,070,495,585 of record NC_069502.1, read on the forward strand.
AGCTGCTACATCACAGGTCGCCATGATGTAGCCTTCCTCCCATGGGATATTCTCAAGGATATTCAAAACTTGTGTGGAATCTCTTAAATACGATGGAAGAGCTTTTACGTACTTCTGTAGATGTTGATCAACGTATTCTGACAAGTTACTTGTAAGAGATCCAATCCCGGAGATTATAGGGCGGCCCGGAGGGTCTTTGAGGGTTTTATGTATCTTTGGTAAATGATACAAAATTGGTGTTATAGGATGATTAATGTCCAAATATCTATATTCCTTATCATCCAATATGCCTGATGTCTTGGCTCCTTCCAGTAATGATCTTAGTTCTTTTTGGAAGTTATCCACAGGATTATGCCTAAGCCTCAAGTATGTTGTATAATCACTTAATAGGCGTTGGTTTTCTGCATTATATTTGTCCCTATCGAGGATGACAATTCCCCCGCCTTTGTCAGCTGGTTTAATGATCAGTTGATTATTTGCTTCGAGTTTTCTGATGGTCTCTTTGTGTTGCTTGGATAGATTTTGTTTTATCCTTTTCAGTCTCTTTTGTTTGATGTCTCTAATCTCTTTAGTGACCATAGTCTCAAATGCATCAATAGCGTTTCCTTTGGCATAGGTTGGATAGAAACTGGACTTTGGTTTAAGACCCGTATGGATGTAAGGGTTTTGAACATCTGCTGTAGTGTAGCTCTTGGGGACCATTGTTTCCAGAGGGGATTTAAGGAAATACCTCTTTAGGGTTAATTTCCTTATGAAGTCTTTAGTATTGGTGAACGTTTGAAATTTGTCCAGACTTCTTGCCGGAGCAAAGGAGAGACCATATTTCAAGACTTCCCTCTCTTCTTTTTTAATGTCATAAGAGCTGAGATTAAAGATGCCATCCCCGGTAATCTTATCAGCAGAGTCATTAATTTTATTCTCCGAATTGGATGATGTAGGTGTCTGGATCAAGTCCCTAACATCAACCTCTATATCTATTTGTGTATTTGTATTTATTACGTCAGTCTTTTTCTTTAGTTTAGTGCCGCCACGTTTGCCTCTAGTTTTCCTTCTTCGTGTTATTATTGTCCCTCCTATTTCATCCGTTATTGTGTTGTTTTGTCCTTTACTGTTGGTGGATTCATCTTTAAAAAATGTGACGATGAGGCAATCTGATTCAAAGAGGTGCCCAAATTAATGTCCGCATCTGATTTGTCTGTATTAGATTGTTCACCATGTCTGGCATTTGTATCGGACTTATTGGGTCCCACCTTATCGTATGGTTCGTATGGTCTTCTTCCATGGTCTCCATATGTTGTGTCCTTCCTTTGTATCCCAGTATTGTCCTGGTGTGTATACCTTTGTCTTGGAGTATGATGGTAATTATTCTGTTCTTCTCTGTAGTAATGAGTTTGAGAGTGATTTCCTTTCTCTTCTCTATAGTGATGTCTCTGAGCCCCTCTTCTGTGGTTCCATCGTGGATAATATTCATTACCATAGTTTTCTTTGTTTCTGTAATTGTTCCTATAGAACCTCTGATGAGGAGCCATTTCCCATGGTTTTAGGGGACTGCCATATTGTCTATGGTGGGGTTCTGGTCTATAGTGTCGTGACTCCCAATGATATTTATCATCCCTTCTATAGTTATATGGATCCTGATAATTATCATGATAATTATCAGCGTCATTCCATTTGCGTCTAGCGGGGCTATGTTCTCTATATAGCCTGTCCCTTTGGTATCTATTCATGTGGGGTCTTGAATGTTGTGTTTTGGATCTATTGTACATAGTTTGTTGTGTTTTCTGGTGTGCCCCTTGTAATTGATCTTCAGACACCCTTTCCAAATTTATTTGCTGTAATGTGTCACCCCCCGTGTTATTCTCAGTAGATTTAAAATTTGTTATTTCAGTTGTTTCATTGTCACAATCCTCACTTGCTTTTTTATCAAGCTCTCTTTTTAACTTTTTAGTTTTCTTTGTAATTACATCTTCTCTGATCTTAGTGACTTTTTTAACTAGATTTGATTTTCTATCAGATATATCAATACCTGAACTTTCTAAGTTCATCAGGATCTGCTCATCCTCTTTTATCTCACCATCGGTTTCTTGCATTAATTCTTCCCTATAATCTATAATAATATTCATTAGAGAAATGGAAGCAGTGGCTAAAGCTTCCATCCATCTAGTAGAATATTTAGATTTGCATATAGGGAAAGCACAGTCTTTAGTGACTAATAAGCCCTTGGGAATAATATCAAGTTCAATACATTTTCTAAGAAACGATATATCGGCCTTGTACTTAACCTCAGAAACCAATAGTTTCTCCAGATTTTTAAAAATGGTCTGAACATCTATACATTCATCTCCTCCTTTATTGTCTAGATATAGACTATCAAATTCTATCTCTTGTCGGAGTGCACTAAAAGAGTCCATGGTGTGACTTGTGTTTATATTCAAAGCTGCTTGGATACAGGTTAGAGAAACAGATCTATAGAAATATGGTGTAGTGGCCAAGCGCTAAGACAATCCCTAAGCTAAGTACAAATAGAGGGCCTAACCAACCCCCAAAGGAAGGAACTAACAATAGAATAATATGTACAGCGCCAATAAAGGCTGAGGGATAAATATAAGCACTAAAAAATAAGGTGTAGGACTACCAGGGCTAAAATGATAGTTTAATACAAAATGGTAGGTAAAAACAATGGTATAGGTAAAAAGTGGCCAGGGATATAATGACAGATCCCTATAATAAAAAGCTCAAAATTACGTTAATTACTTAACAGTTAAGATCATGGATCCATGAGTTATACGGAGAGAAAATAATATAAACTCCACGTATGGACATAAACAAGTGTGCAAAGTGATTTACAGCATAGGTGGGCAATAAACACACAAGTGTAATAATAAAAATATAAACAGTGTATAAATATACAAGATTAAAAAACAACCCAAAAGTAGCTGAACAGTTCTGCTGATAGCACTGCAGTGCAAGAAATAATCACAAATAAGTGGATACAAATAAGTGAAAAATTTGAAAAATGGTGAAAAAATGGGATGAGGTGACACAGTAATGTGAAAAAATGAAAAATGAAAAATGAAATGGGTCAAGAATCCAGTGAAAAAACGAAAAATAAAAAAATAAAAAATAAAAATGAAAATGATGTTCAACAAATGTTAATGAAGATCAAAAAATGTGTTTTTGTAATCCAAATAAATAAACAGTTGAATTGAAAATAAAGTCACAAGAAAGAACCTTGGATCCTGAGGGTGAAAGTTCCCAGGTGAATCCTGACAGCGGTCAGCTGCTTATCCAATATCCTAGAAATGTCCCTGTAAAAAAAGGATGAACATAGCGTAACAAGTCCTTAAAATAGTGAAAATCTTAAAATGGTGCTTACCAATAGGTCTACGCGTTTCGGCCCTAAAAAAGCCAATTGACATCTCAGCGTCCAATACCCAATCAGGAGGGCTATTACCCACACACCTTTTTTCTAACACCAATAGGATCATAGAATCTGGGCCGTGATGTCACGACCAATCAAATCCCTGCAAAATCGTCACCACAAAAGTATAGTTTGATCAAGCCTCAAAATATAATAACACATCTATAAATTACATCTTCTAACTCGAGTTCACTATTTGAGGCCATTAAAAATATAAGATCATCTATAAAGTTTATCCCCGTGAACCGGAAGTGACATCACGATTATGGGTGCCCAGATACACTGAGCTTAATGACATCTAAGCAATTAATTTAAGTGGCGACCTTTAATCAAATATATATATTCTAGGAATAAAATATAGGACAATACTATCTCTGAGTGACATATTTTATACATGTTTAAAACTTTTTTCATCCTATGGCGAAACCGGAAGTTCACCTTAGAGCTACATCCGGTCACTTAAGTGATACTGTTATTTAAAGCCTCTTAGCTTACCAATTCAGCAGTCTTGATAAAGGCCTTTTTTAGGGCCGAAACGCGTAGACCTATTGGTAAGCACCATTTTAAGATTTTCACTATTTTAAGGACTTGTTACGCTATGTTCATCCTTTTTTACAGGGACATTTCTAGGATATTGGATAAGCAGCTGACCGCTGTCAGGATTCACCTGGGAACTTTCACCCTCAGGATCCAAGGTTCTTTCTTGTGACTTTATTTTCAATTCAACTGTTTATTTATTTGGATTACAAAAACACATTTTTTGATCTTCATTAACATTTGTTGAACATCATTTTTATTTTTTATTTTTTTATTTTTCGTTTTTTCACTGGATTCTTGACCCATTTCATTTTTCATTTTTCATTTTTTCACATTACTGTGTCACCTCATCCCATTTTTTCACCATTTTTCACATTTTTCACTTATTTGTATCCACTTATTTGTGATTATTTTTTGCACTGCAGTGCTATCAGCAGAACTGTTCAGCTACTTTTGGGTTGTTTTTTAATCTTGTATATTTATACACTGTTTATATTTTTATTATTACACTTGTGTGTTTATTGCCCACCTATGCTGTAAATCACTTTGCACACTTGTTTATGTCCATACGTGGAGTATATATTATTTTCTCACCGTATAACTCATGGATCCATGATCTTAACTGTTAAGTAATTAACTTAATTTTGAGCTTTTTATTATAGGGATCTGTCATTATATCCCTGGCCACTTTTTACCTATACCATTGTTTTTACCTACCATTTTGTATTAAACTATAATTTTAGCCCTGGTAGTCCTACACCTTATTTTTTAGTGCTTATATTTATCCCTCAGCCTTTATTGGCGCTGTACATATTATTCTATTGTAAGTAATGGATATTCCACTTACCCAAATTTCCTTCGATATTCTCGAAAAATTCCTCGAATTTCAGATAATACCAATCTTTGGGATTACTCCCTATTTTGATTCCTAAATAATTTAGAACCTTAACTTCCCTTAGCCCATGATTTATTAGACTGGTGGCAGTTTTATTAACCCACAATAACTCTGACTTCTGCGTATTGATTTTATACCCCGTAAAAAGACTAAAGTTGTTACTAATCGCGAGACTTTTTGGAATGCTTATCTTAGTGTCTTGTAAAAATAACATGAGATCGTCCGCGTATAATGAGACCAAAAATTTGTGTCCCCAAATTTCCATGCCGTTGACTTCCTGTCTGAGTAAGACCGCCAACGGCTCCAGGGCAATGTCAAACAAAAGTGGGGATAACGGACAGCCCTGTCTGGTCCCTCTTTGCATTGTTATATACTGAGATAACTCAAAATTCAGATAATACCAATCTTTGGGATTACTCCCTATTTTGATTCCTAAATAATTTAGAACCTTAACTTACCTTAGCCCATGATTTATTAGACTGGTGGCAGTATTATTAACCCACAATAACTCCGACTTCTGCGTATTGATTTTATACCCCGTAAAAAGACTAAAGTTGTTAATAATCGCAAGACTTTTTGGAATGCTTATCTTAGTGTCTTGTAAAAATAACATGAGATTGTCCGCGTATAATGAGACCAAAAATGTTTGTCCCCCAATTTCCATGCCGTTGACTTCCTGTCTGAGTAAGACCGCCAACGGCTCCAGGGCAATGTCAAACAAAAGTGGGGATAACGGACAGCCCTGTCTAATCCCTCTTTGCAATGTTATATACTGAGATAACTCACCGTTTACCAGCAATTGAGATCTCGGACAGTTGTATATCTTTTTAATTGTGGCAGTCACATTCCCCTCAAAACCGAATTCCTGGAGTGCCTTAAATAAATGATCCCATATAATAGAATCAAACGCTTTTTCTGCATCTATTGTGAGAAATGCCACATCCGATAATCTTTTACCACTCTATTCCTTTATTTTATTGTAATAATGGTCCAAAGTCACTAGGACCCTCCGCATATTTCGTACCGGATTCCTGCCCGGGATAAATCCTGTCTGGTCCTTATGAATCAATTTTCCGATTATTTTCTTGATTCTATCCGCTATGATTGCCATAAATATTTTGTAATCTTGATTCAGGAGTGAAATCGGTCTATACAGGGAGTGCAGAATTATTAGGCAAATGAGTATTTTGACCACATCATCCTCTTTATGCATGTTGTCTTACTCCAAGCTGTATAGGCTCGAAAGCCTACTACCAATTAAGCATATTAGGTGATGTGCATCTCTGTAATGAGAAGGGGTGTGGTCTAATGACATCAACACCCTATATCAGGTGTGCATAATTATTAGGCAACTTCCTTTCCTTTGGCAAAATGGGTCAAAAGAAGGACTTGACAGGCTCAGAAAAGTCAAAAATAGTGAGATATCTTGCAGAGGGATGCAGCACTCTTAAAATTGCAAAGTTTCTGAAGCGTGATCATCGAACAATCAAGCGTTTCATTCAAAATAGTCAACAGGGTCGCAAGAAGCGTGTGGAAAAACCAAGGCGCAAAATAACTGCCCATGAACTGAGAAAAGTCAAGCGTGCAGCTGCCAAGATGCCACTTGCCACCAGTTTGGCCATATTTCAGAGCTGCAACATCACTGGAGTGCCCAAAAGGCACAAGGTGTGCAATACTCAGAGACATGGCCAAGGTAAGAAAGGCTGAAAGACGACCACCACTGAACAAGACACACAAGCTGAAACGTCAAGACTGGGCCAAGAAATATCTCAAGACTGATTTTTCTAAGGTTTTATGGACTGATGAAATGAGAGTGAGTCTTGATGGGCCAGATGGATGGGCCCGTGGCTGGATTGGTAAAGGGCAGAGAGCTCCAGTCCGACTCAGACGCCAGCAAGGTGGAGGTGGAGTACTGGTTTGGGCTGGTATCATCAAAGATGAGCTTGTGGGGCCTTTTCGGGTTGAGGATGGAGTCAAGCTCAACTCCCAGTCCTACTGCCAGTTTCTGGAAGACACCTTCTTCAAGCAGTGGTACAGGAAGAAGTCTGCATCCTTCAAGAAAAACATGATTTTCATGCAGGACAATGCTCCATCACACGCGTCCAAGTACTCCACAGCGTGGCTGGCAAGAAAGGGTATAAAAGAAGAAAATCTAATGACATGGCATCCTTGTTCACCTGATCTGAACCCCATTGAGAACCTGTGGTCCATCATCAAATGTGAGATTTACAAGGAGGGAAAACAGTACACCTCTCTGAACAGTGTCTGGGAGGCTGTGGTTGCTGCTGCACGCAATGTTGATGGTGAACAGATCAAAACATTGACAGAATCCATGTATGGCAGGCTTTTGAGTGTCCTTGCAAAGAAAGGTGGCTATATTGGTCACTGATTTGTTTTTGTTTTGTTTTTGAATGTCAGAAATGTATATTTGTGAATGTTGAGATGTTATATTGGTTTCACTGGTAAAAATAAATAATTGAAATGGGTATATATTTGTTTTTTGTTAAGTTGCCTAATAATTATGCACAGTAATAGTCACCTGCACACACAGATATCCCCCTAAAATAGCTATAACTAAAAACAAACTAAAAACTACTTCCAAAACTATTCAGCTTTGATATTAATGAGTTTTTTGGGTTCATTGAGAACATGGTTGTTGTTCAAAAATAAAATTAATCCTCAAAAATACAACTTGCCTAATAATTCTGCACTCCCTGTATGCTCCCATGTCTTCATGCATTTTGCCTTTCTTATGTACTAAGGAAATAATTGAGTCTGTAAAATAAAGTGAATTAGCTTCCCCCTGAACATAATACCTGTTATACAGCTCAACCAATATGCCCTTGATCTCTTCTTTCATGATCTTATAAAATTCTGATGGTAAGCCATCCGGTCCTGAAGCTTTATTGGTTTTGATTTGATCTATCATTTTCATAACTTCCTCTTCTGTTATCGGCTGATTAATCTGTTGTAATTCACTTTTGGTTACTCTGGGTACTTCAACTTTTTGCCAAAACTCTCCCTTCCTGTCCGCATCTATCTTTTCTGTCGAGTATAGCTTCTGGTAGTATCTAACAAAAGCCTCACGTATCTCTACTGACTTGGTATACATTTTTTGACCTTCTCTAATAGCGCCAATCGTATTGTTTTTTTTCCTAAACCTAATTATTTTGGCTAGGTGTTTAGCAGAGATCCCCTGATACCCTGCACAATAAGCTCTGATCTGCATATCCTCCCTAGCCCAGCCTTCTCTTAAGAAGGTTTCTCTCTCTGATTTTGCTGTTTTATAACTATTCCAAGTTGCTGGATTAGGATTATTTACATACCTTGTATATGAATTTTTAAGATGATTGGCCAGGTGAATCTCTCTGGCCTTGCATTTACGCTTTCTTTGTATCATATAACTTTTTATCTGGCCCCTTAAAACTGCTTTGCCCGCTTCCCATAAGATTTCTGCATTACCTCTACATGAACTATTCTGCCTATAATATTCCTTCCAGCTATTTATCAGAAAATTCTGAAATTTCCCATCATGTATCATGTACTTAGGAAAACTGAATGTGTTTATATTTTTATCTTTTTTATTCCCATCTCCTATCTCAAGACTAATTATCGCATGATCAGATATTGTTATCTCTGCCATTTGTGCTTCCAATTCTGAGGCCATTAATTTCTCATCTACCAAAAACATGTCTATCCCCGAGAAGTTTTTGTAGGATTTCGATTTGCACGAGTACTCTCGCTTATCAGGGTGCTGTAAGCGCCATCTATCTTTTAATTTTAATGTCTTCGCGAATTCCCTCAAAAGCTTTGCCTCCTTATTATGTCGTCTTGTGGCCTTAGACCGAAATCTATCTATTGCTGGCCACATAGTTGCGTTATAATCACCAGCCATGACTAAATTTTGCCCTAAATAAGGTAATATTTTATATTTAATTTTTTCCCAAAAGTCTATATTAATTTCATTCGGGCCATATATGTTACATAACGTCCAGATCTTATTATTAATTTCTACTTGGGCGATCATAAATATCCCAAGTGGGTCTTGCACCTGTTTTATTACTTTATACTCCAAATTTCTACTAAACAATATCGCCACTCCACACTTCCTACTACCACATGGTGTGGCCAAGACTTCCGAGATCCAATTGACCCTCAATTTAGATATTTCTACCTCTTTCAGGTGCAATTCCTGCAAGAACATAATATCAGCCTTATGACGTTTCAACATTTTTAAAATATTTCTCCTCTTAATAGGGGAGGTGATCCTCCCCCACATTCCATGAAACAAACTTCAGCATCTTAATATTTTAATTAAAATCTTACTCTGAAAACACATATACACAGATTTCTCTGTCGCAATACCCCAACCCGAAAGACAAAAATTTTTTTAAAACAAATTAATAATAAATAAAAAAATGAATATATAATAAAAAAATAAATAAAAAAAAACCCTATCAACATCGAATAAAAACATCATCCTATGCCTGTTTTTTTTTTTAAGAAAAAAAAGAGACATTTTAACATCACATGGGTTATACTTCTACACCTTTCTCTAAACCGTATTTTTTAGCTTCTTCTACTGTATTCAATACAGTATCATTCCCTTCTGAATTAATCAATTTTAGCTGGATATCTCAAGTTCACCATAATTCCTGCTTTAATTAAACTAGTGCAATAAGAGGCCATAGTTTTTCTTTTCGAGGATGTCTCTGCCGAGAAATCCTGAAACATATATATCTGTTTTGTATTAATCATCAGTGCTGGTACTTTCCTGTATTGTCTCATTAGCTGTACTTTGTCCTGAAAATTAAGATACTTTATAAGTATCATCCTAGATCTTACACTGCCATCTTGATATCTTTTAATATGTCCTATCCTGTGTGCCCTTTCTACCTGGATTTTGCCTGATGTTTGCACTTCTAGAGCTTGTGGTAACTTATTTGCACCAAAAAACAACAGATCGTCATATTCACTCCCTTCGGGAAGCCCTACAATTCTAATATTATTTCTCCGAGATCTGTCCTCTAGATCGTCTATTTTTAGTTGCATTTATTTTTATTTTATCTTCATAGTTTGTCCAATTTACCTCCTTTACATTAAATCTATCCTCTAGATCTGATACTCTCTCCTCCACCTCTAATATACAACTAGAGAATGATCGGATTTCTGTTGATAGGCACGCAATCTCACTTTTTACAGCTTCAAACTTGGGTAATATATCTGCTAACTGGTTTAACGTTGGTTTCTTTTCCGGGCTAGTTATCTGGTGTTCAGTAGGCGTCTCTAGTCCTAAATCTGGTGGCATTTTAGCTCTCTTATCCCTTTTGGTAGGCATGGCAGGAGACCTAGTTTTAAGGTTCGGTATGAATTTTTCCATATATTGTGCAAAAAAAGGAAACCAAAGAAGAAGAAAAAAAAACAAGAAAAAAAAACAATCCAAATAATAAAAATAACCAATTAATAGTAATGGTCTCCTGAATAGGAGAGATAGTGTTATGGGTATCCCTATAATTGGGTCCTAACGTGCACCACTTCGAAGAGAATAATGTAGACTTAAATCTGTCACTAACTATGTTGCTGTGTGTGTAAGTCTACAATCTGTTCGATTTATAGTGATAATCTCCAATTCAAGAGAGATAGTGCTATGTGTATCCCTACAATGAGATCTTGACAAGCCCCCATGTGAAATATTAATAAATACTAATATTTATATTGAAAAATCTTTCAATTGTTTAACCCTTGGGTCCCACTGCCTGCTAATACTTCTGCCTGCTTTACTCAATTAATACAGCTCTATGATATTACTGTACTTCCCCCTTCTGTGTGAAAAGAAGCCTTTTCTTTTCACCCTCTCACACCAATTCTTTCGACCTCTTATTGTTAACACAGTCTTGCCTATACAATTACCACTCACTCTCTCCACCCACTCACAGGTCCTGTTCAAATGCAAGAATATGGAGTCTATTGCAATCTTTATCTCCTCCAACGCGCAGAGCACTGCGAAATATTGTACAGACTACTCTAAATAGTTAACACTTTGTATTTTATCTCAACAATATTTACTATTGCAATATTTTCTATTTGTCACTCTGCCCACTGAAGATACTGGTTACTATTTTCCAGAGTCACATATTCTTTTACCCAATATCCTATCTCATGACAAAAAAAGATATAAAGTATCAAAACACCAATTTTAAACAATAACAGGGTATTCTTCTATCTTAATTGATATGCTGCCAATAAACAGAAAGTCACTAGCCCCCTTCTTATATCCTTCTGAAAGGGGATTGCCGTGGCAGTGTTCAAACAAAAATGATTCTCCCTTTCTATTGTGTCCTGTTCTGGAGACCGAGATGTCCTGTCCCCTTTCCTTTTTCCTTTCTCTTTCCTTTTCCAGATAACTATATGAAGGATCGATAGTTAATTCAATTTCTCCTGGCACAGAAATTCCCTGCTGCCAGTACCCTGGTGTGCCTGTTAACTTATGGCATATAAACTGAAATGACCCAGTCACGTACAGTTAGTAGGGCCTTCCTCTTCCTTGTCCTTTCTTTTCTATATAGCCTTTCTGCTGTGAACGGCTTTTTCTACTTTCCAAAGCCTGTTAACTTAAGGGACATTCATTAGGCCAGCACAGTAACTAGGGTGTTCCTTTTCCTTATCCTTTCTGTATAGCTGTGTTATTAATAGATAGTTTTTCAGGATTTGTTACTCATTGATAATTTTTCAGGCTTACGACATTCTCTCTCGCCTCACAGCGCTCCCTTTAAAAATTATTCCTCATACAGGGGTCTTTATTGCTCTCTGGCCTCTCACCCCAGCTACTTTGCCCGATAAGTAGATGAACACAGTTGTGCCCCCTTTCATACACACACCAGCCTTAGACCGCCAACATCTTAAAACTGATAAAACTTGCGCTTTTCTGATTCACTTTGTTCAGCATTCCGGTGCCGCTGCTCCAAGACTCCTTCTCTGCTACTCCATCTCCCCGGCTGCAATCAAGACACCTCCCGTCCGCGCCGGTTGTTGTGAGCAGGTAACGGTTTCTACTGCTTGGTTGTAATCAGCAGCGAGCTTTCATCGCTACCAGGGCGACTGTCCCGTCTGTAGTAGCCTCTACGCAAGCCACAGTCTGGTGTCTAGGTCAGCCTTCAGAGCGCTGTGATGCGTGTCCCCAGTCGGAATCGGCCGGCCTCTATCGGTAGGTTTCGACTTCCACTCCAGGTGATACTTTGTCCCCCCAGGCAGGGCTCTCACCCCCGGCAATAGGAGCAAGTTTGGCGGGGTATGGTGGAAAAACGTCTCTCTCTCACTGAGCTCTAGCGTGCACAACCTCCACAGCTCCTCCCACAGGAAGTCGTATTATTTTTATTATCGGTTATTTGTAGAGCGCCAACAGATTCCACAGCGCTATAAACAAAGGGGGAGTACAACAAAACAATTATAGGGATTAAATGAGTAGAGGGCCCTGCCAAGAGTTGCACTGTTGTAGTCAGCTCTTAAGAAGGTGATCTACAAACAGCTGGACTCTTAGGCTTACATGCAAAGGGGGTTCAGGGGATAGCAATGGAGGAGAGGAACTGGTATTAGGAAAGGTTAGTGTAGGTTGTATGCATCCCTGAACAGTAGTCTTTAGGGAGCACTTGAAGCTTTTAAAACTAGAAGAGAGTCTTGTGGAGCAAAGCAGAGAGTTCCACAAGATGGGAGCCAGTCTGGAGAAGTCCTGTAAGTGAGAGTGTGATGAGGTGACAAGAGAGGAGGAGAGTAGGACGTCATGAGCAGTTGAGGGCTTTGCATGTCAGAATGAGAATTTTGTGTTTGATCCTAGAGGCAAGAGGAAGCCAGTGAAGGGATTGGCAGAGAGGTGCAGCAGATGAAGAGCGACGTGTAAGGAAGATGATTATGGCAGAGGCATTCATTATGGATTGTAAAGGAGCTAGGTGGCAGGTGGGGAGACCAGAGAGGACAGAGTTGCAGTAATCAAGACGGGAAAGAATGAGAGAGTGGATTCAAATCTTAGTTGTGTCTTGTGTAAGGAAGTGTCTATTTTTAAAGATGTTTTTAAGGTGGAAGTGGCAGGCTTTAGCCAAGGACTGAATGTAAGGAGTGAAAGAAAGATCTGAGTCAAATGTGACCCTGAGACATCGGGCGTGCGGGGTAGGGGTAATGATGGAGTTGTCGAAAGTTATAGAGAGATTGGGGGTGGAGAGTTTTGAGGAAGGGGGGAAAATAAGGAGCTCAGTTTTGGAGAGATTTAGCTTGAGGTAGTGAGAGGACATCCAGTTAGAGATGTGAGAAAGATAGTTAGTGACACGGGTTAGCAAGGAAGGAGATAGGTCTGGTGCAGAGAAGTAGATTTGGGTGTCGTTGGCATACAAATGATATTTTAAACCGTGGGACTTTATTAGGGAGCCTAGTGATGACGTGTAGATTGAGAAGAGAAGGGGACCGAGGACAGAGCCTTGTGGTACTCCAACAGAAAGTGGTGACGGGGCTTAGGAGGCCCCAGGGAAGGCTACACTAAAGGTACGGTTTGACAGGTAGGAGGAGAGCCACGAGAGGGCTGTGTCACAGATGCCGAAGAATTGGAGGGTTTGGAGCAAAAGAGGGTGGTCAACAGTGTCAAAGGCTGCGGACAGATCAAGGAGGACAAGCAGAGAGAAGTAGCCTTTTGATTTTGCTCTAAGTAGGTCTTTGGTATCCTTAGCAATTGCTGTCTCTGTGGAGTGATGGCAACGAAATCCAGATTGCAGTGGGTCAAGGAGGGAGTTTATTGTAAGGAAATGGGATAGGTGTGCATAAACTAGTTTTTCGAGAAGCTTTGATGCAAGAGGGACGAGGGAAATAGGGAGGTAGTTGGATGGGGAGGTAGGATCAAGGGAAGGTTTTTTTGAGGATAGGTGTGACCAGTGCATGTTTCAGCGACGAGGGAAATATACCGGTGCTGAGTAAGAGTTTGTAAGTGTGTGTGAGTATAGGGGTGAGGGTAGCAGAGAGGGAGGGGAGTAGCTGTGAGGGGATAGGGTCAAGGGGACAGGTAGTGAGGTGAGAGCGCAGTATAAGTGCCGAAACTTCTTCCTCAGTGACAGGGGAGAATGAGCTAAGTTTAAGGTTATGTGGGTTGTGGTTGATTGAGAGCATTTGAGGGGGTGAGAGAAAGGAATTATGTTGAGAGCTGATTTCATTTCTGATGGAGTCAATTTTGATATTGAAGTGGCTGGCAAAGTCTTGAGCTGACAGAGAAGTTGTATTAGGAGGTGGGGGAGGGCGGAGAAGGGTATTGAAAGTGGAAAACAAACGTTTTGGGTTTGAAGAAAGATTAGAGATACGAGTAGAGAAGTAATGTTGCTTATGGAAATTAAGGGCAGAATAGTAGGAGTTCAAGATAAATTTTAATTCAATGTTGAAAATCAGCTGAATTGCTAGATTTTCTCCAGTGCCGCTCAGCAGTACGGGAACATCTGCGTAGGTATCGTGTCAGAGGAGTATGCCAGGGCTGAGTGTTTGATTTCCAAGCTATGGTAAGAGGGGCGAGATTGTCAAGGACAGATGTAAGGGTGGAGTTATAGTGGCAGATAGATTGGTCAGGGCAGGAAAAGGAGGAGAAGGATGAGAGGAGAGTTTTGAGGGAATTAGAAAGCTGTTGTTGATCTAATAACATAATGCTTCTGTGAAGTTTGGTGTGAGGAGCAGAAGGAGGGAAAGTATCTGCCTTGTACTGTTAAGTTTGCCTATATATTATGGAGCAAACTGGCACTGTCCCTTTTTGGTTACACCCATCAGAAGGTAGGTCTACAGACTTTATTTTGCCACAAATAAGTGTATGTTTTGCGAATGAATCACTATCTGTTCTCCGGCTCAGCTATGTAGGACTTGCCTAAATGTTGTATTTCAATCGCAGAGTTCTACACCTACCACTTCTATGTGCTCCTAATCTGTGTCATAAGTGTATGTCTAATAGAGGGATTTTTGTTGGCGCTGCAATTAGGTGTACTGTACCTTTTTAAGGAGGCTTAGTAGATCAGTTAGGCCTTAATTGCAGTAGTCTATATTAGCTCTGTGTTTGTAGCATGTGGTTGCGTGTGTATTTAGTTTTCTTCTTAAACTGGGAGAGTACACAACTGCATTCATTACTTTTGGGAATTCAGAACCTGGACACCAGGAGGGGGCAAATACACCCCAGTCAAAGGCTTAAATACCTCCCCCACTTCCCTCATCCCGCAGTCATTCTTTGCCTTTTGTCACAGGAGGTTGGCAGAGAAGTGTCAGAAGATTCTGTTTAGTCTCTTATGGGGAGTAGTACTCTTCAAAATGGGACAGGAGTTTTAAGTAGTCCTGTCAGCCTCTCAGTGAGAGCATGGATGAAAGTTTGAGTCCGGAGATGCAGGGAGAGTCTTTCTGTGAAACCATCCCGACTCATATTAACAGCTCCATAGGCAATCAGCGTTGACGAGTTTCACTGCCTTCTTTCTTCACTCAAGCGATGCTGTTATCTGTCCCACTTAAAGGGCCGTGTTCCTGTACCACAGCGCAGATTCCGGTAAGATCGTTTAATTTTACTTTCAACATAAGAATGTAAGGTAAATGTAGAAGTCAGGGTCTCAGTGGGACTCCTTTTATCTTTATGGAATCTAGGGTTAATATCTCCTGAGAGGGGTTATTGAACAGGGGGGAATTTAACCATGTTTGTTATGTGATTCTGTCTGCTAATGTGTAGTGATGCTTGGGCTCGTGGCTATTTCGGAATATACCAGCCTTTTTTCTCAGGCTGCGCGCTTTTTCTTGGCCTGCACGGTGCACCTTGTCACCGGACGTGGTCTCCATTTCCGTATTCCTGACCGTGTGGCGAAAGAGAGAGTCTGTTTCACTAGTTGTCTGGGTCATAGGAGGTGGTGAGTGCCCCACCCATTGGAGGTGTAAAGTGCCGTTTATTTTTTATTCATATTTTCAATCACCATGTTATGGAGGATTCAGATTTTTTGGAGACTGATGTGTCTGATTCAGATTCTACTTCTTGCGAAGAATATGAAATGGCCCCGGTAATCCATGCCCATCAGTTATGTTCTGAATACCGCTTTAGAGTGTTCTTTTCTCCCGAATCGGGGAACTTAGAGTCCACCAAGCCATCGGCCCCTGAGGATCCCATATCGACCTAGAACCTTCTTTTGCTACGCAAGCAGGTGTTCCAAATGCCATTACACCTTCTCTGGAAGGCAACTTGTTTTCTCCAGAAGTTACAGCATGGTTCCGCATGGCCATATCTATGGCGTTGGCGCATATACATCTTCCAGGAAGATACTGTCCGTGTTCTGTTAACCAGGGCTCGACAGGCGTGGGATCGTCTGGAGCAGTTGTTATCCCACACACTTGCTAACGGCACTAGCTTGTCCCCCTAATACCGTGACCGTAGTCCAACAGTGTCACAAAGCTTGCATATAATATGAAATAAGTGTATGTGCAAAGAAGTTCCCAATGTGATATACTGTAGAGTAATCCGTAACAATATGCAGATTTAACCTATTACATGCAGCAAATAAGAAATGACAAATGCACTCACATATCTTTGTGGGCGATGTCTTCTTGCTTACTCAACTGCAACACCTGTTATAGGATTACACATACCTGTGTTTACTTGCTCCGCTGAGCGAATCCTTGATGTTGCTCTTCTGTCAGTCCGACAGTTATGATCTAATCCTCTACTTCCGGTAGTGAACACTGGATGCAATACCAAGTCCCAACGGATGTTAGGGAGCCCAATAGCTTTCCAATAATCAATAAAGTTCACAAGAAAACACAATGCTAGAACGGCTCAAAACAATGACATTTTTTATTTGTGGTTAAAAGGTTACCAACAAGGGCAAAGTACAAGATACATCCAAAAAATAAAAGGAAGTTAAAAGCAGTAAAGAGTAACACACATCCCCAGACTCAGGACGCATTTCGGGTTTCCCCGTACTCACAGATAGCAGAGGCGGGTACTCTGAATCTAATTATTCTATACTGAAAGCATTAAACACCTGCTGCTAATTAGTGTAGAACCTGAACATAAGTTTACAACAGAATTAAATGCTACCTATCTGGGAATACTTATGGAGATTTCAATAATTAACAATATATACTGGAAGTCACTAAAAGTAACAAACTATTGTGACCAATAGATAATGTGTGACTAACGATATATCCGCAAAATAAACAATATATACAATGATTACATAATAATCTTAGTAGTAAATAATAAAGCTAAGGAAGGGTTCAAACTAGTACCCTAGGCTATATTAATAATCAAAACTTTGACATATTCTGTCATAGGCAGTAACATTTAGCCATTCATGATAAGTTTTATGCTGTGCAGCTAACAGAAAATGTTAAAATAAGTCAAATCAATACTTGTAATGTAGACCCCACTAATCTAATACTTAGGAGACAGTTTTGATGGCGCTTGAAAATAAAAAATTTATTGCAGAAAACAGTTGTACACAACATCATTCTGAACTTAATTTTGATGAGGTATGTAGTATCAGAGATCTAGAAGATCTCATAGCCCCTGATACTATTGACCCCCCCCCCCCCCCCCGTGGAACATAATCTAGTCACCCAACCTTTAACACAAATCATGATTGCCAAATCTCATTATTATCCAATACAAAGTAGAGGGGATGTTCTGGAAATGTTCCACATGAATGTTGAGAAATAACTCACAATGTTACATCTACAACAGGGACCACACAAATAAAATCTGACTAAAATTCAAAGAGAAGCTTTAGAATAGTTAAAAAATAACAAACTGATTGTAATCAGGAAATCGGACAAGGGGGGCACTACAGTCATCCTCAAAAAAGAGGACTATATTTCAGAAGCCTTATTTGAGAGTTCTTTCTATCTCCAGAGGTATAGGACAGCCATGGGGGCAAAATTTGCGCCATCATATGCCAACCTATTTTAGGTTGGTGGGAGGCGTCCCACATCTTTTGGGAATTGAAATCAGTTTCGATCATCAATATCTTTCTATAAGAGATTTATTGATGACTTTATTATGGTTTGGATTGGTTCTTAGGAAGAGGCAAACTAATTTTTGGATTATCTAAATTCTAATGAAGTAGGTATTCAGTTCACCATGGAGTATCATAATACTAATATCACCTATTTAGATATTACTCTATCTGCTGATTTATGTAGTAACAAAATTGAAACCCATACCTAATGAAAACCAGTAGCCAATCTCCTACACTGTTCAAGTAGTCATCCCAGGAATACTGCTAGAGCCATCGCAAAAGTTCAATTTATCTGCATGAAGCGAAATTGCTCTTAAGAGGATGAGTACATTGGGGAATGTGAGAGATTAAGCTGTGATTTGCTACAGAGGGGCTACAAGACAAGAACGATCTTTGAAGCCCGTAAGGAAGTAGATGGTATTCCTAGACATGAGCTCTTGAAAGAGAAAACTCGTGCACCTGATACTAAAAGTAATAATAAATCGCAAGTGACTTTTGTCACAAGCTACAGTGACCAGTACCAAGAAATATGTAAAATTGTGAGGAAGCACATGTCTATTCTCTTGTCTGACACCAAGTTAAAGGAAGTTGTAGATCATGGCTATAGGTTTTCGTATAGAAGTGTCACTTTGGGTAATATCTTATCCCCTACAGTTCTCACCAAACCAGCTAGTTTCAGGAGCTGGTTGACACATAAAGGCACCTTTAAGTGGGGAAATCCAAGGTGAAAGGCATATGACCATATAACAGTCAGCACTCACTTTGAATCTTATAGAACAGGCAAATCTTTTTATTGCTATATTGTTTACAGGTGGCTCTCGGTTTACGCCGGTTAAATTTTCGCCGTTTCAGAATAACAACCTTTTTTTTCAGTCATGTGCACTAATTAAAATAGCCAGTAGGTGGAGCTGTCCACTTGTTTTGCAGCAAAGTTATACAACTTAACAGGTCTGAAATTGATCTGTGTACACAGAGCAGACATTAGCTATTGAGTAAACAAGATCTAACAGCCACTTCCCTATTATCTTCCTGTCCAGCTGCTTGAGGTGAAGGTGCCTAACTACCTATTAATCACTGCAGATTGAAATGCATAGAATAGGTGCAGACCCAATATTATCTAACATGCTAACAATGCAGAGAATTGCTTGCAGAAAAATGCAAGTAAAAAAACGTGTTTGTTCATTAAACTTAGTTTGATGTTGATGCAATCTGTTGTGTAATTATTTTATTAGGTGATGTTTAGCAAATGTTTTTGCTCATTAAACTTAGTTTGATGGTGATACAATCTATATTATTAGGGTTTTAATGCTGTTTAGGATTTAAAATCTTCATTTCAAAGCTTTAAAAATAATTTATTAGGTGTTACTTATGACAATTTTGAGAGGGGCCTGGAACCTAACTCCCTCACTTCCCATTGACTTAAATAATAAACTGGGTTTCAATTTACAACGGTTTCAATTTACAACCATTCCTTCTGGAACCTAACCCCGGCGTAAACTGAGGGCTACCTGTATTTTATCTCTTGTGTGGAATGCAAATTACAATATGTAGGCCTCACCACAAGGGAGGTGAGGTCCAGAATTCGCGAACATTTAAGCAATATCAATTGTAATAAAGAATGTTCAGCTCTAGCTACACATTTTATACATAAATATGGACAATCTGTTGAGACACTGAGATGGCAAGCAATTGAACTTGTAAAGAGCCCCAAGAGGGGAGGGTATAGAGCAAAAGAGTTGTATCGTAGAGAGGCATTCTGGATATTCAAATTAGAGATAAGATAGCCTATAGGTTTCAACTCAACTTATGATATCATGAACCATTGGGAACGATAGCTGAGCTTATAAGACTTATTGACTCATTATTAAGTAGTGTACACTACAAACTTTAAATTCTAATGTTCTGTCCTCTAATTAGTCTAATAGAATTAGCTTTCCACTGTTAATATGTACTGCATACTTTCCATGATTATGGATCAAATAGATTTATTTGTGGAATTATATCTATTTTGCGCAAACATCTGTAAGAGTTAATCTGACTCTGACATTATTCTGTCTCTCAAAACAGAGGGTATTGTTAAGTCTTTTGTGTATATCCTGTACAACTATTTATATATCATTAATCCTAGCAGGATCCTATACTTATTTAGCTTAGCCTATAATTGAATAGATTTTGCTGTATGTTCATTACCTCAGTATAGGAGTTGCAAATTGGTACTATGTTTTACTAATTAATTAAGGGAAGTTAAGCAGGTTCATAATTAGTTTTTATAGTGCAACAAATCTATATTGGTTATTGCTTATTCTAACATATCCTGTATTGGGTACGTTGTTACAGTACAACATAGCCCTAGACACTTTCACATACCTTGTTATTCTTAGTGGGGTCTACATTACAAGTATTGATTTGACTTATTTTAACGTTTTCTGTTAGCTGTATAGCATAAAACTGTTATCATGAATGTCTAAATGTTACTACCTATGACAGTTTACGTAAAAGTTTTGATTATTAATATAGCCTAGGGTTTTAGTTTGAACCCTTCCTTAGCTTCATTATTTACTACTAAGATTATTATGTAATCATTGTACATATTGTTTATTTTGCGGATATATCGTTGGTCACACAATATCTATTGGTCACAATAGTTTGTTACTTGTAGGTCACTATCTTTTAGTGACTTCCAGTAAATATTGTTAATTATTGAAATCTCCATAAGTATTCCCAGATAGATAGGTAGTATTTAGTTTTTATTGACTATACCTTTAATTCCGTTGTAAACTTATGTTCAGGTTCTACACTGATTAGCACCAGGTGTTTAATGCTTTCAGTATAGTATAATTAGATTCAGAGTACCCGCCTCTACTATCTGTGAGTACGGGGAAACCTGAAACGTGTCCTGAGTCTGGGGATGCGTGTTACTCTTCACTGCTTTTAACTTCCTTTTTTTTGGATATATGTTGTACTTTGCCCTCGTTGGTAACCTTCTTTTAGCCACAAATAAAGGATGTCATTGATTTGAGCCATTCTAGCATCGTGTTTTCTTGTGAACTTCATCGTCTGGAGCAGATCAGCCCTCTGGGGAAGCGGTTTCCTCTGAAGCTTCAGGGGTCAAACCCTTGGGGCAGGGGTCATCAGTTGCCCCGGCAGAGTTAAGTCTTGCCTTTCGTTATAGACTGGCGCACCTTCGTGTCCTGCTGAGGCATGTTTTGGCAGTGCTAGAGGATCCCAGTCCTAATGAGTTGATGGATCCTCTGTCTTCCGTTCCAGACGGCAAGCTGGGTTAGACAAATTGGGATGAAGTCAATCTCCTTGTCGTCTCCATTTTTCTTTTTCTGGGGTATCTTATTCCAGTTCTGAGCTTTGGATGAATTGGGTCTCTGACCGGCTGGTCCTGTATAGTGTGTCCATTCTTCTTGGGCGTTCACCTGCGGGTGCTACCCTCATTTACTTTGATCCGGTTAGGATATATTTTAATTCATTTTGAGAAGGTCATGTCTGTTATAGTTTTTCCTTTTGGAAAACATTTCTTCTCTGGAATTTGATACTAGCAATTTTATGGTCGCTTTAGAACTTCCACGGAAGTTAAATAATAAGTGTTAGGACATTGTTATGTCTATCATTTAATTTGTCTATCCCTACTAGGGCTTCAACTTTTCTGTGACCTTGGACAGTTCTGGGGTGCGCTATGCATCAGGCTGGTCCTGGTCGGGCACTAGTTTTTCTGTTCCTTGAGGTTTATATCTACCATGTGGTGCCCGTTATAACTGGCTGGCCCAGTTGGGGTGCTGAGTTGCTCACTCTGCTGAGGAGTTCGTTTTCTTGTTTTTCTTGATTTTAAATGTTATAGGAGGCCTTTTGTTCCTAGACGACAGGCTGGTCCTCATTTAATCCTTTGGGTGGGGCATCAGAGTGGATTGTGCTCAGTCCTCAATGTCCTGTTCCTGATTGTTGGCGGGGTTACAGAGTTCAGATCCTGCTAAGGCTTACTCTGGGGGTTCCTGAGGTCCTTTGGCTTCAGAGCTAGAGTTTCTCCTTCCCAATAGGGTTGGAAGTTCAGATGACTCCTTGGAAATCTGTGGTATCAGCTTTAGGTGGCGATTACCTGTCTCTTCTTTTGGTATTCTTTTTCTTGGATTATCCTTTTTGAATCCTTGGTGATGGTACCTCTTCCTTAAAGGGTCGAGGTTGCTGTGCCGCTTTTATTCCCTCTTGGGGCTGGTTTTCTGGTCATCTGTTTCTGGAAGCTCGGGTTTTTGGCCCTTTTTTTCCCATACAGTATCTTGTCTTCTCCTATATTTTTTGAACTCTGGAGATTGTTTGGTCTCTTTTTTCCTGCGGTTGCTCCTGCATAGGTGCTTCAGTTTGATCTGTCCCTCGCCAGGAGTTTGGGATGTTCGTTCATTCGTAAATTCCTCAAGCTGTAGGGGTTTCCAAGAGGTTGATCACGAGAGGATCTTTTGAGACTATTTATCTTCTCAAACTAGATTTTCTAGGTTTTGAGCTCTGTTCTTTTGTAAGTTTACCTTTAGTCTTTAGGGGTTAAGCTCTTTGTCTTTGGAATATTTACGTGAACGTTCAGTGCCCAAGGACCCTTGGATGTGGCTGTGATTGCATCACCTATAGTGCAAGGTCTTCTCCTAGCTTAAAGCCGGCTCCGGGTTCCGGGTGTCTGATTTTATGGACCTGATCCTTGTCTTTGACTGGACATTTTGGGTTTTCTGTGTCCAGATCTCTTAGATGGATCTGGATGGCCCAGTTTTCCGGTTCCGGAACGTCCTCTTGTCCCTTCTGGCGGGTTTTTCTTTCTCTTCAGAGAATTGGAATATCTTCTGGGCCGGCTGTAGTAGCGGATGGTTCCTATCAATCTATATTGTCCTTTTGATGTCCGTCTACAGCTTTACGCTCCATGCCTATGGGAGGGTGAGCTGTTATGTTTGTGTTCCCCTCCCTTTGGGGAGGATTGGGCATACCACAGTATCTGCCTGGTGCCCCAGAGGTCTTTTGCTTCCTCTGTTCAGTGGGGTCCTCCCTGCTTTGTGTGCAGGATGTCATGTGAAGGGTTGGATTTCTGGTGTCATGCTGTTACTGTAGTTTTAGTATAGGGTCTCCTTTTTGGGAGTGTCCCTTCTCTCAGGAAGGGAGCTGTGTCTGGTTTCTGGAACTTGAGCTCATCCTTGGGGGGGTCTGGCTCCCCTCCTTTTTCCTTCCTGAGGGTTTTGGTGGTTCTGGGAACTTTTAATTCCCTTGTCCTTTCGGACATTGCCAGTCGTTTTGGTGCTGGGTCCGTTGTCTCAGAGTGGAGGTGAGGGATCTGACTGCTCTGTTGATCCTTGACCGCATATCATCAAGATCTTGTGGGCCTTCCTTAGGTGGGAGGCTTCGTGGTGTTTCCTTCTCCCAGCAGATAGCTTGTTCTCTGCTGGTTTTGCGTGCTATCCTTTCTTCCCTGTTTTTCTTGGGAGGGAGTTGCTCTGCACTTCTTTTTCCTCTGTGAGAGTCCTGGTGCAGTTTCCTAGCTTTTGATTAGCTAGTGTTGGCGGCTTGCGACCGCTTCAACCTCTTTTGCAGAAGGAAGCCTGTGGCTTCATCTGGAGCATAAGATGATATGGTGCTGTTTTTTAGTGGCTCCCAGAGGTGGTTTTTATCCCTCGGTCACTATCTTGAGTGCGGGTTTGCACTCTGTGTAAGGGAGGGGGGTCTACCTTTTCCCTCTAGGTTTCCAGGGTTGGGGCGTTACATTGGTCCCTTGGACTCCATGCAGATAGGGGTCTGGGATTTTCCTCCCTTCACTATGCTTGGTCGGTAGGGCTCGTTCTCTACGCGACTTTGTCCTGTTGCAACCTTGGTTGCACTCTTGGAGTTATACTTGGGGTTCTTTATTGCCCTAGTTGTTTGGTTGTCCGTTTGGACTCTCTTATCTGAGTACTACTTCTTCTTCCCTTCTGGGAGAATGTGGAAGTCTCCCTTAGTATCTCTTAGCCGTCTACCTCTCAGGACTTGGCGTTCCCTGATATCACTGCCCTTGCTACATTATCCACTCCACATGCAGTTCCCCGTAGCACATCTAATCCTCCATCCGGAGGGGGCCTTCTTCCTGCGGACTTTGCTGCGTAGTTACAAATGGTGGTGTCTGCGTCCCTCAGTGCATTACCTCGCTCTAACAAACGTAATAGAAAGGTTAAACATAGCTCTCTTAACTCGGAGTCATCTAAATATTTATCGGATTTAGCTATTATGTCCCAGTTATCCTATGATGAGTTAACCTCTGTAGCTTCAGAGGGTGAACTTTCTGGGTCGGAGTCTATAGTGTCTTAGCCTCCTGCTGCGGAGGAACCGTCCTTTAGATTTAAAATTGAGCACTTTCGTTTTTTATTAAAGGAGGTTCTATCTACGTTAGAGGTTTCAGAGGCCGCGCTGCCTGAAGAACCTATGATACCTAAATTAGACAGAGTTAATGAAGACAGGAAAGTTTCTTTGACTTTTCCTGTGCCGATGAAGATAGCAAACATTATTAAGAACGAATGGGAAAGAATTGGTTCTTCCTTTTACCCCTAGTCTACTTTTAAAACGTTGTTCCCAGACTCTCAACTGGATTTGTGGGGCTCCATTCCTAAGGGGATGGTGCTATCTCTATGCTTGCTAAATGTACTACTATACCTCTTGAGTATAGTTCTTCATTCAGAGAGCCGATGGATAAGAACATTAAAACCTTTCTGAGAAAGATGCTTCAAAATACGGGATTTTTGTTTCAACCAGCGGCTGCAGTTGCCGCGGTTGCCGGAGCGGCTACCTACTGGTACGACACTTTGTTGGAACTCATTGAGGTGGAGTCTCTCTTCAAGGCTATTCAAGAAAGAATTAAAGCTCTGAGAATTGCTAATTCTTTTATCAGTGATGCAAACATGCAAATTATTCGCCTAAAGCAAAGGCCTCTGGCTTTGCGGTCCTAGCCCACCGGGCACTCTGGTTGAAGTCTTGGTCTGCGGATATGACTTCTAAGACTCCTTTCTCTTCCCTTCAAGGTAAAGATTTTATTTGGTCCAGACCTGGACTCCATTATTTCTACGGTTACAGGAGGCAAGGGTGCCTTCCTACCGCAAGATAAGAAGAACCAGTCTAATGTACGACAATCTTCTAATTTTTGTTCTGACAAATCCCAACGACAACAATCCTCCTCCAAGCCTGAGAAACCCAAGAGTACTTGGAAGCCGGCTCAGTCCTGTAATAAACCGAAGCAAAATAAGAAGCCCGCTGAAAACAAGTCTGCATCAAGGGGCGGCCCACGATCCGGGATCGGATCGTGTAGGGGCAGACTGTCTCTTTTTTCAGACGCCTGGTTCAAGGACGTACAGGATCTGTGGGTCCTGGAGGTGGTATCTCAGGGATACAAGATAGGCTTCAAAACTCATCCGCCAAGGGGCAAATTACTTCTCTCAAATCTGTCTACCAGACCAGAAAAGAGGGATGCCTTTCTAGGGTGCGTTTGCGATCTATCCTCCTTAGGAGTTGTTGTCCCAGTGCCTATCGAAGAAAGAGGTTTGGGGTTTTATTCAAACCTTTTTCGTGGTCCCAAAAAAGGAGGGAACTTTCTACCCAATTCTGGACCTAAAGTGTTTAAACAAATTTCTCAGTGTCCCTTCCTTCAAGATGGAGACAATAAGGTCCATCCTTTCTTTGATTCAGGAAGGCCAGTTTATGACCACTATAGATCTGAAGGACGCTTACCTTCATATTCCAATCCACAGGGAACACTTTCAGTTCCTGAGGTTTGCATTCCTGGACCAGCACTTCCAGTTCATTGCCCTTCCGTTTGGCATAGCTACTGCTCCAAGAATCTTTACAAAGGTTCTGGGGGCTCTTCAAGCCGTTGCCAGAACTCAGGGTATTGCAGTAGCCCCATACTTGGACGATATTCTGGTGCAAGCACCATCCTTTCGTCTTGCGGAAGAATTCTCGGAGTCCCTTCTCAATCTTCTTCAATCACATGGATGCAAGATAAACTTGGAAAAGAGTTCTCTTATGCCAAGTACCGGGGTGGAATTCCTGGGTACTATAATAGACTCCATATCCATGAGGATATTTCTAACAGACCAGAGACGGTGCAAGCTAACTTCGCATGTCTTGCCCTCCGGACCTCCTTGAGTCCCTCTGTGGCTCAGTGTATGGAGGTGATTGGCTTCATGGTGTACTGCATGGACATCATTCCTTTTGCCAGGTTCTGTCTTAGACCTTTACAACTGTGCATGCTGAGGCAGTGCAATGGCGATCATTCATATCTGTTTGATTGTATTAGACAGCTGGTCGAGAGAATCGCTCTCTTGGTGACTCTGTCCAGATCTGTCTCGAGGGACATGCTTCTTAAGACCATCCTGGGAGATTGCGACTACGGACGCAAGCCTATCCAGATGGGGATATGTTTGGGGTGCCAGGAAGGCACTGGGGTTGTGGACTCAAGAGGAGTCCTCCGTCCTGATCAATATTTTGGAACTACGGGCAATCTTCAAGGCCTTGAACTCTTGGCCACTTCTGGGTTCGTCCAAGTTTATCAGATTCCAATCAGACAATATAACTTTGGTGGCTTACATCAACCATCAGGGGGAACAAGAAGTTCCTTGGCGATGAAGGAAGTAGCTCAGATTCTGTAGTGGGCAGAGGCCCAGAGCTGTTCGCTGTCAGTGATCCACATTTTGGGTGTGGACAACTGGGAGGCGGATTTTCTTAGCAGGCAATCCTTCCATCCAGGGAATGGTCTCTCCATCCCAAGGTGTTTGCAGAGATATGCAGCAAGTGGGGACGCCGGAGATAGATCTCATGGCGTTCCGTCTCAATACCAAGTTACGCAGGTACGGGTCGAGGTCGAGGGATCCCCATGCGATCTAATAGATGCCCTAGCAGTGCCCTGGATGTTCAAACTCATATATCTTTTTTCCTCCATTACCACTTCTTCCTCGAGTGGGGTCCTGCATCAAGCAGGAGCGGGTATCAGTAATCCTGATTGCTCCATCGTGGCTGCAAAGGACGTGGTTGGGGGATCTAGTGGGGATGTTTTAATCTCCTCCGAGGAAGTTACCTTGTCGCAGAGACTTGCTGATACAAGGTCCATTTGTTCATAAAAATCTAGATTCTCTGAGGCTGACTGCATGGAGATTGAATGCTTAGTCTTAGCCAAGAGAAGTCTCTCTGAAAGTGTCATTGATACTCTTATTCAAGCTCGTAAACCAATTACTTGGCGTATCTACCACAAGGTGTGGAGGACCTACTTATTCTGGTGTGAAGAGCGTGGTTTTTCCTGGCACAGAGTTATGGTTTCCAGGATCTTAACTTTTCTCCAGGATGGGCTGGAGAAGGGCCTTTCTGCTAGTTCCCTGAGGGGACAGATTTTGGCCCTGTCGGTTTTATTGCACAAGAGACTGGCTGAGCTTCCAGACGTGCAGTTCTTTGTTAAGGCTCTGATTAGGATAAGACCTGTGTTTAGATCTGGGTCTCCTCCTTGGAGACTAAATCTTGTTCTTCGGGTTTTGCAACAGCTTCTGTTTGAGCCTTTGTATTCCGTTGACATTAAATTGTTATCTTGGAAGGTTCTCTTTTTATTGGCTATTGCCTCTGCATGCAGAGTTTCTGAGATCTCTGCTTTACAATGTGAGCCCCTTTATCTGATTTTTCATGCAGATAAGGCAGTTTTACGTACTAAATTAGGTTTTCTTCAGGAGATTGTGGTTCCTTCCTTGTGTCCTAATCCTTCTTCATTAAAGAAGCGCTTACTTCACAATTTGGATGTGGTTCGCACCTTAAAGTTCTATCTTCAGGCTACTAAAGAGTTTACACAATCTTCCTCTTTGTTTGTTGTCTATTCTGGGAAGGGGCAGAAGGCTACTTCGACTTCCCTATCATTTTGGTTAAGGAGTGTCATCCGCTTATCTTAAGAGACAGAGGAACATTGTCCTCCTGAGAGGCTAACAGCTCATTCCACTAGAGCAGTGGCTTCCTCTTGGGCCTTTAAGAACATGGCCTCTATGGATCAGATTTGTAAGGCGGCTACCTGGTTCTCCTTACATACTTTTTAAAAAATTTACAAGTTTGATGTTTTTGCTTCGGCTAAAGCAGCTTTCGGGAGAAAAGCTTTGCAGGCTGTGATGCCCTCAGAATAGGGTTCGCCTCTTCATTTTTGTTCCCTCCCGTTATTCATTCAGTGTCCTCTGGAGCTTGGGTATAGTTTTCCCAACAGTAAGAAATTAAGCCGTGGACTCTCCCTATCTTAGGAAGGAAAACATAATTTATGCTTACCAGATAAATTAATTTCCTTCAGGATAGGGAGAGCCCATGGCCCCCGCCCGTTTTTTCTTGTCTATGGGCAGTCTCCTATTATTTATTTTATTCTTCTGGCACCATTTATACCCTAATGTTTCTCCTACTTTTCCTTGTTCCCTCGGCAGAATGACTGGGGTAATGAGGAAGTGGGAGGGATATTTAAGCATTTGGCTGAGGTGTCTTTGCCTCCTCCTGGTGGCCAGGTGTTGTATTTCCCAACAGTAAGGAATGAAGCCGTGGACTCTCCCTATCCGGAAGGAAAGGAATTTATCTGGTAAGCATAAATTGATATCTAATTTGTTTTGTTTTCTTGGTATCCTTTGTTGAAAATGATAACTAGGAAGGCTCATGAGCTGCTGATTGGCGGATGCTATTATATATTTCATGTTATTGGCTTCCCACTGCATTCAGTTAGCTCCAAGTAGTGCATTGCTGCTTCTCCAATAAAGGATACAATGCTAATGAAGCAAATTAGATAATAGAAGTAAATTGGAAAGTTATTTAAAATAGTATTCTCTATCTGAATCATAAAAGAAAAAAATTGGGTTTCGTGTCCCTTTTTAAAGTCCACTATTTCAGAGGTTTTGGCTGATATGCCACCATCGAGTAAGTATATACTTATTTACTCTAGCTCTTTGGCTAATGGAAATATACCTATAAATCCTACTACTGCTAAGCCGGTTCAGGTGTCTGCCTCTGATGCTTTTCTTTCCTCATCAGAGAATAAGTTGTCTTCATAAGACCTGTCCATGATCAATCACTGGCTCCATTGTAGGTAGGTAAATCAGCTGCTTTTGAAGACACCTCCACAGACCGGGTTAGCTGCGTTTCAGAGGCTGTCAGAGCAGCGGTATACGGTTGGGTCATTGGGTCAGTAGCCCTGCAGCCTCTCAGTGCAAAAAGAGAGGTGATTTCCGTTGTTAGGGTCTGTTCAATATTCTGTAGACAGAGTTCGAGCGCATGTCGCACTTTCGCTCCCCATGTACTCGTCGCCGCCATCTTAGTGTTATCCTCTATGTCTGGTCTCCGTATTGAGTTTATAACAAACCTTGGACAGGTTGCAGTCGATTTATCCACTCCTCCAAGCTTCAGAAGACATATAGTCTCACAAATTGCAGTATTATACCGCCTCAGTGTCCGAACTTTAGGGAAAATAGTTTAGGAAAGCTGTCTTAGAGAGAGGAGCTTCATGGAAACACGTCCTGTCTTTTCAAAGGCTGGCTCCACCCCCTAAAACACCTTTTTTAATTATTAACAATTACAATTTTTAACTAATTCCTATTTAAAACGAAATACAAATTACCTGTGAAATAAAACCTAAGCTAGCTACAAAATAACTAATAGTTATATTGTAGCTAGCTTAGGTTTTATTTTTATTTCACAGGTAAGTTTTTATTTAGTTTAACTAGGTAGACTAGTCAGTAAATACTTATTAACTATTTACTAACTGCCTATCTAAAATAAATACAAACTTATCTGGGAAATAAAACCTAACCTGCCTTACACTAAAACCTAACATTACAATAAAATACATTAATAAAATACAATTATCTACATTACAAAAAACAATAAACACTAAATTAAAAAACAAAATTATCAAAAATATACAAACCCTAGCCTACACTAAACTACCAATGGCCCTTAAAAGGGCCTTTTGCGGGGTATTGTCCCAAAGAAATCAGCTCTTTTACAAACAACCCCCAACAGTAAAACCCACCACCCACAAAACCAAACCCCCAAATAAAATTCTATTAAAAAAACCTAAGCTCCCCATTGCCCTGAAAAGGGCATTAAAAAGGCATTTAGCTCTTTTTCAGCCCAAACCCTAATCTAAAAATAAAACCCACCCAATAAACCCTTAAAAAAAACCTAACACTAACCCCCCGAAGATCCACTTACAGTTTTTGAAGACCGGACATCCATCCTCAACGAAGCTGGGAGAAGTCTTCATCCAAGCGGCAAAAAGTGTTCCTCCAGGCGGGCAGAAGTCTTCATCCAGACGGCATCTTCATCCTTCCAACGCAAAGCAGCTCCAATTTTAAGACATCCGGCGCGGAGCATCCTCTTCTTTCGACGGCTACTGAAGAATGAAGGTTCCTTTAAGGGACATCATCCAAAATGGCGTCCCTTGAATTCCGATTGGCTGATAGAATTCTATCAGCCAATCGGAATTAAAGTTGAAAAAAATCCAATTGGCTGATGCAATAAGCCAATAGGATTGATCTTCAATCCTATTGGCTGATCCAACCAGCCAATAGGATTGAGCTTGCATTCTATTGGCTGATTGGAACAGCCAATAGAATGCAAGCTCAATCTTATTGGCTGATTGCATCTTGCATCTTTCAACTTTAATTCCGATTAACTGATAGAATTCTATCAGCCAATTGGAATTCAAGGGACGCCATCTTGGATGACGTCCCTTAAAGGAACCTTCATTCTACACTAGCCGTCGAAAGAAGAGGATGCTCCGCGCTGGATGTCTTGAAGATGGAGCCGCTCCGTGTCAGAAGGATGAAGATAGAAGATGCCGTCTGGATGAAGACTTCTGCCCTCCTGGAGGACTACTTCTTGCCGCTTTGATGAAGACTTCTCCCGGCTTTGTTGAGGATGGATGTCCGGTCTTCAAAAACTGTAAGTGGGTCTTCGGTAGTTAGTGTTAGGTTTTTTTAAGGGTTTATTGGGTGGGTTTTATTTTTAGCTTTTAGGTTTTGGGCTGAAAAATAGCTAAATGCCCTTTTAAGGACAATGTCCATTTAAATGCCCTTTTCAGTGCAATGGGGAGCTTAGTTTTTTTTTAGATAGGATTTTATTTGGGGGGTTTGGTTGTGTGGGTGGTGGGTTTTACTGTTGGGGGGTTGTTTGTATTTTTTTTTACAGGTAAAATTGCTGATTTATTTGGGGCAATGCCCCACAAAAGGCCCTTTTAAGGGCTATTGGCAGTTTAGTTTAGGCTAGGTTTTTTTTATTTTGATAGGGCTATTAGATTAGGTGTAATTAGTTTAAATATTTGATCATTTCTTTTTTATTTTGTGTAATTTAGTTAATTGTATTTAATTAATGTAATTGATTTAATTGTAGTGTAATATTAGGTGTTAGTGTAAGACAGGT
Organism: Bombina bombina; assembly: GCF_027579735.1. Lineage (NCBI taxonomy): Eukaryota > Metazoa > Chordata > Amphibia > Anura > Bombinatoridae > Bombina > Bombina bombina. The sequence continues at coordinate 1,070,526,849 of NC_069502.1, forward strand.
TAGGTTTTATTTTACAGGTAAATTTGTAACTATTTACTAACTAGTCTACCTAGTTAAAATAAATGCAAACTTAGCTGTGAAATAAAAATAAAACCTAAGATATCTAAAATGTAACTATTAGTTATATTGTAGCTAGTTTAGGGTTTATTTTACAGGTAAGTATGTGTTTAGTTTTAAATAGGAATTATTTAGGTATTAATAGTAATTTTTATTTAGATTTCTTTTAATTATGTTAAAGTTAGTGGGGTTAGGGTTACGTTAGGGTTAGGGTTAGACTTAGGGTTAGGTTTAGGGGCTAATAACTTTAGTATAGTGGCGTCGACGTTGGGGGCGGCAGATTAGGGGTTAATAAGTGTAGGTAGGTGGCGGCGATGTCGAGGACGGCAGATTAGGGGTTAATAACTGTAATGTAGGTGGCGGCGACATTGGGGCGGCATATTAGGGGTTAATAAGTGTAATATACGTGTCGGGGCAGCAGATTAGGGGTTAATAAGTATAGTGTAGGTGGCGGCGATGTTGGAGGCGGCAGATTAGGGATGTTTATACTCAGTGTTTTTGTTAGGGTGTTGGGTGTAAACATAACTTTTCTTTCCCCATAGGAATAAATGGGGCTGCGTTACGGAGCTTTACGCTCCTTTATTGCAGGTGTTAGGCTTTTTTTTAGCCGGCTCCCCCCATTAATGTCTATGGGGAAATCGTGCACAAGCACGTAAAACCAGCTCAAAGCAGCGCTGGTATTTGGGTGCGGTATGGGGCTCAATTTTGCTCAACACTGCCATATTGCCTGCTAATGCCAGGTTTTTGCAAACCTGTAATAGCAGCGCTATAGGGAGGTGAGCGGTGGAAATAACTTGCAAGATAGCACCAAGCCGCTCATAACACAAAACTCATAATCTAGCCGATATATTGATTCCTAATAAATTATTTGGAAACAATGGAGACCCTTTTACAGTGTTTATTTCACTTATTTATTATTATTATTTTTATTATTATTATCGGTTATTTGTAGAGCGCCAACAGATTCCGCAACAAAACAGTTATATGGATCAAATGGGTAGAGTGCCCTGCCAAGAGTTGCACTGTTGTAGTCAGCTCTTAAGAAGGTGATCTACAAAACAGCTGGACTCTTAGGCTTACATGCTAAGGCGGTTCAGGGGATAGCGATGGAGGAGAGGAACTGGTATAAAGAAAGGTTAGCGTAGGTTGTATGCATCCCTGAACAGTATAGTCTTTAGGGAGCGCTTGAAGCTTTCAAAACTAGGGGAGAGTCTTGTGGAGCGAGGCAGAGAGTTCCACAAGATGGGAGCCAGTCTGGAGAAGTCCTGTAAACGGGAGTGTGGTGAGGTAACAAGACAGGAGCAGAGGTCATGTGCAGAGCGAAGGGGACGGGAGGGAGAGTATCTGGAGACAGGGTCTGACATATAGGGGTAGGCAGTGCAGTTGAGGGCTTTGTATGTCAGAGTGAGAATTTTGTGTTTAATCCTAGAGACAAGAGGAAGCCAGTGAAGGGATTGGCAGAGAGGTGCAGCCGATGAAGAGCGACGTGTAAGGAAGATGAGCCTGGCCGAGGCATTCATTATGGATTGTAAAGGAGCTAGGCGGCAGCTGGGGGGAAATAAGGAGCTCAGTTTTGGAGAGATTTAGCTTGAGGTAGTGAGAGGACATCCAGGAAGAGATGTGAGCAAGAGAGTTAGTAACAAGGGTTAGCAAGGAAGGAGATAGGTCTGGTGCAGAGAAGTAGATTTGGGTGTCGTCGGCATACAAATGATGTTGGAAACCGTGGGACTTAATTAGGGAACCTAATAATGACGTGTAGATTGAGAAGGGGACCGAGAACAGAGCCTTGCAGTACCACAACATAAAGTGGTGATGGGGCAGAGGAGACCCCAGAGAAGGCTACACTAAAGGTACGGTTTGACAGGTAGGAAGAGAACCACGAAATGTCTGTGTCACAGATGCCGAAAAATTGGAGGGTTTGGAGCAAAAGAGGGTGCTCCACAGTATCAAAGGCTGTGGACAGATCAAGGAGGATAAGCAGAGAGAAGTGGCCTTTTGATTTTGCTGTTAGTAGGTCGTTGGTAACCTTAATGATTGCAGTCTCTGTGGAGTGATGGGGACGAAATCCAGATTTCAGTGGGTCAAGGACGGAGTTTAATGTAAGGAAATGGGATAGGCGTGCATATACTAGTTTTTTGAGAAGCTTTGAGGCAAGAGGGAGGAGAGAAATAGGCGGTAGTTGGATGGGGATGTTGGATCAAAGGAAAGTTTTTTGAGGATAGGTGTGACCAGTGCATGTTTCAGAGATGAGGGAAATATACTGATGCTGAGGGAGAGGTTGAAAATGTGTGTGAGAATAGCGGTAAGGGTAGAAGAGAGGGAGGGAAGTAGCTGTGAGGGGATAGGGTCATGGGGACAGATAGTGAGGTGAGAGCGCACTATAAGTGCCGAAACTTCTTCCTCGGTAACAGAGGAGAAAGAGCTAAGTTTATGGCTATGTGGGTTGTGATTGTTTGCGAGCATTTGAGGGGGTGAGAGAATGGAATTATGTTGAGAGCTGATTTTGTTTCTGGTGGAGTCAATTTTGTTATTAAAGTAGCTAGCAAAGTCTTGAGCTGACAGAGAAGTTGTATTAAGAGGTGGGGGTGGGTGGAGAAGAGTATTGAAAGTGGAGAATAGACGTTTTGGTTTTGAAGAAAGATTAGAGATAAGAGTAGAGAAGTAATGTTGCTTATAGAGATTAAGGGCAGAATAGTAGGAGTTCAAGATGAATTTGTAATGAAGAAAATCAGCTGAACTATGAGATTTTCTCCAGTGCCGCTCAGCAGTACGGGAACATCTGCGTAGGTATCGTGTCAGAGGAGTATGCCAGGGCCGAGGATGAGTGTGTGATTTCCTAGCTATGGTAAGAGGGGCCAGATTGTCAAGGACGGATGTAAGGGTGGAGTTATAGTGGCAGATAGATTGGTCAGGGAAGGAAAAGGAGGAGAAGGATGAGAGGAGAGGTTTTAGGGAATTAGAAAGCTGTTGCTGATCTAATGACATAATGCTTCTGTGAAGTATGGTCTGTGGAGTAGGAGGAGAGAGAGTTGTAGGGAGGGATGATATGTTGCAATTGAGGAGATGGTGGTATTAAAGAGGAAAAGGGGAGTTTGTGAAGTTTGAGATAGTGCATTGATAGCTAAAGATCAGGTCAAGGGAGTGACCGTCTTTGTGAGTGGGAGAATCAGTCCATTGTAACAAACAGAAAGAGGAAGTGAGTTGCAGAAGTTGTTTTGCAGAGGAGGCAGTGGGATTGTCAATAGGTATGTTAAAGTTTCCAAGATTGAGGGCAGGGGTGTCAGAGGAAAGGAAATAAGGTAGTCAGCCAGCCAAGTGATCCAGAAATTGAGATAAGGAGCCAGGGGGGTCGGTATATGACTGCAACATGTATAGAGAAGGGAGAGAATAAGCTAATCGTGAGTTTCGAATGAGGAAAATGTGAGGGAAGAGATGGGTTATATTTGTTGAAAGGTGCAACGAGAGGAAAGTAAAATACCTACACCACCTCCTTGTCTATTACCAGATCTAGGAGTGTAACTGAAGTGGAGACCCCCATGTGACAGAGCAGCAGTGGATGCTGTGTCTAGGGGAGAGAGCCAGGTTTCTGTTAAGGCCAGACCGTTAAGGGAACGGGAGATAAAGAGGCCTGGATGAAGACTTCTCACTGCCTGGATGAGGACTTCGCCGCCTGGATGAAGATGGAAGAGGCCGTCTGGATGAAGACTTCTCGCCGCCTGGATAAAGATCGTTCAAGCGGGACTTCAAAAACTGTAAGTGGATCATCAGGGGTTAGTGTTAGGTTTATTTTTTAATGGTTTTTGGGTGGGTTTTTTTTTTAGATTAGGGTTTGGGCAGCTAAAGAACTAAATGCCCATACAAATGCCCTTTTCAGGGTAGCTTAGGTTTTTTAGATTTTTTTTTATTTTGTGGATGTGGGGAGATTTGGGTTTGTAATGTTAGTGGGACTTTGTAATTTTTTTCAGGTAAAAGAGCTGTTTAACTTAGGACAATGCCCTAAAAAAGGCCCTTTTAAGGGCTATTGTAGTTTATTCTAGATTAGGTTTTTTTGTTTTTTTTTAAATGGGTATTAGAATAGGAATAATTTTTATTATTTTTGATAATTTGTTTGTTATTTTGTGTAATTAATTTTTTTTGTTTTGGGGTGGCTTTTTATTTTTAGATTAGGACTTGGGCAGCAAAAAAGCTAAATGCCCTTACAAATGCCCTTTTCAGGGCAATGGGTAGATTAGGTTTTACTTTATTTTTTTTTGGGGGGTGGGGGTTTGTATACTGTTAGGGGGTGTTTGTTTTGTTTTGTAGCAAAACAGCTGTTAACTTTAGGGCAATGCCCTACAAGAGGCCTTTTTTTATTTTGGGGTGTTTTTTTTTTTTAAAGGGTATTAGAATAGAAATAATTTTTATTGTTTTGGATAATTTCGTTTGTTATTTTTTTATAATGGTAGGTTTTTGTAATTTTAGTGTTTTTTATTTTTTGTAATGTTAGGTTTTAGTGTAAGGCAGGTTAGGTTTTATTTCACAGGTACGTTTGTATTTATTTTAGCTAGGTAGTTAGTAAATAGTTAATAACTATTTACTGACTAGTCTACCTAGTTAAACTAAATACAAACTTACCTGTGAAATAAAAATAAAACCTAAGCTAGCTACAATATAACTAGTAACTATTCTACCTAGTTAAAATAAATACAGACTTGCCTGTAAAATAAAAATAAACCCTAAGCTAGATACAATGTAACTATTAGTTATTTTGTAGCTAGCTTAGGTTTTATTTCACAGGTAAGTTTGTATTTCGTTCTAAATAGGAATTATTTAGTTAAAAATTGTAATTGTTAATAATTTAAAAAGATATTTTAGGGGCGGAGCTAGCCTTTGAAACGACAGGACGCATTTCCATGAAGCTCCTCTCTCTAAGACAGCTTTTCTAAGCTATTTTCCCTAAATTTCTGGCACTGAGGCGGTATAATACCACATTTTGTGAGACTATATGTCTTCTGAAGCTTGGAGGAGTCGATAAATCGACTGCAACCTGTCCAAGTTTTGTTACAAACTCAATACGGAGACCAGACATAGCGGATAACGCTACTAAGATACTAAGTACATGGGGAGTGAAAGTGCGACATGTGCTCGAACTCTGTCTACAGAATATTGAACAGACCCTAACAATGGAAATCACCTCTCTTTTTGCACTGAGAGGCTGCAGGGCTACTGGCCCAATAACCCAACCGTATACCGCTGCTCTGACAGCCTCTGAAACGCAGCTAACCTGGTCTGTGGAGGTGACTTCACAAGCAGCTGATTTACCTACCTACAATGGAGCCAGTGCCTGCCGTTGGATATCCTTAGCTCGGAGCAATTCACTTGTCCCATGGGAAACATCTAGAGTGATGCTTCAAAGTTATTCACATGAAACTGCGATGCTGTCTCCCATATGTCCTGCTGTGGAGCCAGTGGAAAGATACATAGGCCCTGGGGACATGTTGGACCAGCTTCCCACAGCGGAATTACCGCAGAACCCATACAGGACTAATGAGCCTCCAGTACCTTCTCATGCTAATACGCTGCTGTTGGGGGCAGGAGACCTTATGTATTTGAAAGTGTGGCGAAAATTGAAAGATGACAGCTGGAGGATTACACATCTCCCTCAAGATGCTATATGGTCTACGACTCTACAACTACTGAAGGAGAACCAACTGACAATTTTGGCCACATATCCTACAGAATCGGCTAAACATGGACTGAGTTTGACTTAGAACCACTAGATAGGCTGGCAGACTATCCTACTTCATCTTGGGACAGAACCTATCTATGCAGTTCACAAAGCAGGTGCACAGTCTCTTACACTTTTGATGAGACTTTATATATATACACAGTTAACCTCAGTCTGCTAGTTTTACAGTTAATGTGACTCATAAATATATTCATATGTCTGTTGTACTGTTCAATATTTACTAAATGATACATATCCTATGCTATGGAACAATTATATTTTAAAGGTGGATCTCTACTTGTTGATGTTCAACTTCTTCACCTGTTTCTACCAGTAGGCCAGGTTATGTTTTCTTCATATCTAGCAGTTTATCACGTTCTGACTCTTCTAGTTTGATATATAAACTTAGGTTGCCACATTATGACTTTAAATATTTATATATGTTGTACTTGCATAAAGGTTTCTAATTGTATTAGATTTAGGTAACAAGTAGCTCCCTATTGTAAGATATGTATATACAAGTCACAAGAAACAGAGGTTACTCTAACAAGGGGTTGCAGAGTATGTGTGTTATACAGTTGCCCTCTATATGATTCAATTTATAGTTTTATCCTGCACCGTTTGAATACAAGAGTTGTTGGATTTGGCAGAGGGAAAAATAGGTATGCCTGCTTTGTTCCATTCTTTTGAGATTAAGTCAAAAATTGAATTAGGCACAGGGAAGGTAGATGGCTTTTAAGGAACCATCTTAAAGAATGTATCAATCTTCTTAACAGATTGTTTGTTTGTTTGTTTGTTTGAAGCTGAAAGAAATTCAACCTCCAAGGTTAATAAAACTTCATACCAAAGAGCATGTATATGCTTCAACCTGAAATTAAAGGGCACTTCTTTTGCTACTCCAGAATCAGGGTTTCTGAATAATTGCTGTCAAAAGAGTAGGATTCTGATTCCACTGTATGCCTGATGTAACAACCAGCAAACCACTTTCCTGTCTGAGCATGCATCTTTTCAGTGTCAGGTGGAATGCTGCTGTTTCAAATGTAACGAACTGGAATCAATGGTTGAATGGCTCTGCTCACCACAAGCCCTTACTGATGCACTGAATGTTTACAACACAGTGATTCAACAGAGGCCAAGGATAAGAAATCATCGAGACTAAGCTTTGTAGCTGAATTCTCTCAAATACTTTAGTCAGCTCCTACAAAACAAACGACAACTTAGTACTAATAAGTAACTGTAAGTTTATAAATCTGAATATCAAAGAAAGACATAACTTTGTATAAGGTTAGTCTCGCTATCCAGCTGCATACATTACTTAATGCAGATCTTCTGACAGCAGAAATATCAAGGTTAAAGATAATCTTAGTAAGACAGTCCAGGTCAAGGCCTCAGGGAAAAGCAGCACAAAATCATTTAACAAATGCAATGTCACAAACAAGCCAAAGTCAAATACCAAGTTAGTCACAAGCAAGGGTTAATACAAAAGCGTAGTCAGGAAGAGTAGACCATCAAACCAGTATGTCCAAGAAGTAATTGCCAAAGTACAGGTTCAGAAACTCAATACACAAGCAACAGCGTACTACAAACACAGAGCTAATATAGACTACTGCAATTAAGGCCTAAATGAACTTCTAGGCCTCCTGAAATGTACAGTACATCTAACTGAGATAGAAATCACCATTTTAACCAAGCGGCTGTCATACCATCTGATTTGTGCAGGTTACTTAGAAGGGTTGCTCCTGAGAGATGTTCGTGATTAACTTAGGGCCTGCAATGGGTTTTCTTCTGCCCTTTGTATGCATTTGATTTTAACTGGTGGAGTTATGACAGTCACAGTTCTGAAATTGCAGAGTGAATATATTTTTTCAAATTAGGGGACAGATCAGAAGAGCTGTTATGGGGATAATCCTGATGGGTTGTAAATCCCTCAGCACTCTGCTGCATGACCCTAAATATAATTAGACATAAGGTCAGCTCATCAGTTGTGTAACTGAGTAGGGGCTAGACAAACACATTCTTGCAAAGCAAATGTTGTTGAGAAGTGGTTAAATTATCAGCATAATGTCCTGAGATATGAGATGCACCAGTTTGCTCCATAGTATATTGTATATAGTAAAGTGAGTGCCCAGAAGAGAACCAGAAAAAATTGGACACCGTCTCTTTAAGAAGAATTAAGTGTTTTAACATTTAATAATGACTGAACAGAACAACAAAGGGTTAAAATTATGTAATAAACTTTTTAATAAAGAGTGCTCACCGCTCCCAACGTGCAGTAGAATATTCACTGTTTGTCAGAAAAATGGCCACCAGTCAGTGAGAGGAAGGAGAGTGATCAAGCTCTATTTTTCCCACAAACATTAACCCCCCGAGGTATCCAGAGCAGTTTTACTGCATAAAATAAACATTGCTCCAAAAAGGGCTAAAAAGCCCAATATGGGCGAAAAGCTTCAGGGGGTTGGGGGCTAATGGGAGCTCCTTAATTTTTAACTAGTTCTCTACATCAGAGTTGATTCTCTATGTTGCGGTATTAATATTATTTTAAGCGCTGCTAGTGTGATATATATATATCACTGCCATATACTCTAAAGATGCTGACGCTATATGTTACTAGTCATATGTGATGAACCTGGACTCACCAGGGTCTAAGACTCATTTCTTTGGTTACCAGTTGTCTATTAACTGATACTAATGCCACTGTGAAATAGTTTCAACTAGTAGTTGTAGTGTTGTGCTTACTTCCTGGTTTGGTTAGATGGCACATTGAGGCTTCCATACAAAGATGATGTCATCAAGTGGGCTGTGTTTAGAATCAGAACAGTTCAGAGAAGCCATCTTGTGACAGTGTGATGCAGTTATAAAGTACAAGTAACAAGGACTGAACCTCAGGATCAGACAAGTGCTGCTAATAATAATAAGTGTAATGTCAGCTACAGATCACTGCAGAGGATACAGCATCAGCCAGTCAGGAAGAGTAAGAACTGTCAGTTACACATTATAATTTATATTGCAGTTATACAGTTAACAGTTATAAGTTACCCTGGATTACTATAGTGCGGCATACACAGTGTACAGGACTGCTAATATAAGGAGTGCAGCAGCCATTCATATATAAAGGACTATATATGTGTATCTATCCATATTACTGTGTGCAAATCTACAGGAGCCACCTTGTTATGTAATCCAGTAAATAAAGTGCCAGTTTACATTTAGAAGTTGCAAGGGCATCATTCATATAAAAAGTTAATGTTTGCTATGTAAGGACATTACATCTGGGAACGAGTATACTACCACAAACTCATGCTATAATGGCTGTATTTGGAGCATTGAAAGAATTTGACCCTGACACAGATAACTGGATTTCCTGAACTGAAAGACTACAGCAGTATTTACTTGCCAATGGCATTGGAGATACTAAATCTGTTGCTGTCTGTCTGACAACTATTGGTGCTAAAACATATGAGATTCTAAAAGATCTGCTACACCCAGAAAAGCCAGCCACCAAGTCTTTGTCTGAAATAATACAAATCTTAACACAACATTTCCAACCACGGCCATTAGAGATTGCTGAGCGGTTCAAGTTTTATAGCAGGCGTCAAGGGGTACAAGAGACTGTATCTAAATTTGCAATCAGTTTAAAGAAATTGGCTAGCACCTGTGCTTTGGGGAGTATCTGAATATGGCCCTTAGAGATCAGTTCGTTATGGGTATCAGTACAGAATCTATTCAAAAGCGACTTTTGACAGAGGAGAGCCTGACCTTCCATAAAGCACTAGAGATTGCTTCTGTGTTGGAACAGGCCACACGAGACACTAGTTTACTGCAGACGCATTCCCACACTAAGGAAGAACAGGTATTTTTCTCCAATGTGAAGCAACAGACTAAACCAGCCAGTAAATATTCAGCAAAAGCAGTATCGCCTATTAACTGTTACAGATGTGGAGCACAGAATCATGTAGCTTCTGAATGCAGATTTAAAAATGTTCGTTGTCAGGGCTGTGGTAAAATAGGACACTTAAAGAAGGCTTGCAAAGGATCTCAGCAGAGTGTCTCAAGCAAAACACATAAGAAGGGAAATTACCACATGGCTTATAGTGGAGCCACATCAGATTCAGAAGAGGAAATGACTGTTCAGAGTTTGACTGTATACACCATGGCAGTAGGGTCTGAGCCTTTGACCATTCATGTTAATATTGAAGGAAAAGATTTGACCATGGACTTAGATACTGGGGCTGCAGTTTCAGTTATGACAATTGGAAACAGCTGAAAATTCCAGTATTGCTGAAGCCCACTACCTTGAAGCTACAAACATAATCCAGAGAAGTCTTGACGCCACTGGGGTGTACATCTGTATCTGTGTGTACAAACAGTAAAACTGCCAATCTTACGCTATATATACTAAAATCAGGTGGCCCTCCTCTTTATGAAAGGGACTGGATACGGGCCCTTGGCATGCCTGAGCGCCTCAAAAACAGTGAAGTTCATCATATTGGAGTTGATCGTGCCCAGTGAATTCAGAACATTAAGACCAAATATGCCCGGTGTTTGAAAATGTTCTGGGAAAAGTTAAGAATAAAAGGGTATGGTTACAGTTAAAACCTGGAGCTAGGCCAACGTTTTTCAAAGCACGAACTGTGCCATTTGCTTTAAGGGCAGGAGTTGATGCTGAACTGAGGAGGTTAGAAGAGTTAAAGATTATAACCCCAGTGCATCGTAGTGAGTGGGCTTCTCCTATTGTACCTGTAAGAAAGAAAGATGGACAGATCCGAATATGTGAAGACTTTAGGATGGTGTTGAATGAACAGTTAGCAGTGGATAAGTATCCATTACCCAGGACAGAAGAGGTTTTTGCTTACTTAACTGGGGGACAACATTTCACAAAGATTGATTTAAAAAATGCTTACCTTCAACTTGAAGTACATACAGATTCCTGCAAGTTACTCACCATCAATACTCACCATGGTTTATTTCAATATAATGGACTACCCCATGTCCAATGCCATTTAGATGACATGTTAATCACGGGCAGAACGGAGGAAGAAAATTGACACAATGTAGAGAGGGTACTGCAGCGGCTAATGACCTACAGGTTGAAGGTCAACTTGGAGAAGTGTGTTTTCATGCGTGACAAATTAGAATTTTGTGGCCATGTTATAGATTGTCATGGTCTACACACTGCTAATGACAAAGTCAAGGCCTGGAAAGAAGCTCCTATACCACAGAATGCATCACAACTACGATCATACCTTGGTCTCCTTAACTATTACCACCATTTTCTTTCCCAGCTAGCCCATACGTTACACCCACTACATCAGCTTCTGTTTGTGGAGCAGTGAATGCAATCAAGCCTTCCAGGAATCCAAGAACCTACTCTTGTGTTCCTGCATGTTAATGCACTATGACCTTCAGAAACCACTCATGATAGCATGTGATGCTTCACCTTATGGTTTCGGGGCTGTCTTGTCACACACAATGCCAGATGGGACAGACCGATGGCAGAGAAGAACTATTCCCAATTAGATAAGGAAGCATTGGCCATTGTATGGGCTGTTAAGAAGTTCCATAACTACATTTATGGTAGACAATTTACTCTTTTAACTGACCATAAACCACTGCTGACCATCTTTAATCCAAGGAAAGGAATTTCAACCACTACAGCGGCTAGATTGCAATGGTATGCTCTAACTTTGGGAGCATATCATTACTCCATCAAATACCGGGCCCATGATTCCCATGGCAATGCTGATGCCATGTCGAGGCTTCCACTAATTAATTCCTCACCAGTTGTTCAAGAAAGCCTTCCAAGAGTGTGTTTTACAGGTATAATACATGCCTAACAAATTGCAAAGGAGACAGCTTGTGATACTGAATTACAACTTCTGGCAAAGTATTTGAGAGATGGCTGGCCAAGAACTGGCTGTGATGTGCAGCGAGCATACATACTATGAGCAAAATAACTCACACTCAGAAATGGATGTATTTTATGGGGTGAGAGAGTTCTGGTTCCTAACGGGCTACGGCAAGCTACGTTAAAACTCCTTCATGAAGGACACTCAGGCATTGTCAGAATGAAACAGAAGGCTAGGGGTCATGTTTGGTGGACGGCCATTGATAAGGACATTGAGAACTATGTTTTGGCATGCAAAGGGTGTGTTCAAGCTCAAGGACAGCTTCCACGAGGAGCTGTACAACCATGGGACTGGCCTACTACTCCTTGGGAGAGACTACATTTGGGCTTTGCCGGTCCTATTGATGGAATCTCATACTTAATCATAATTGATGCACACTCTAAGTGGCCAGAAGTAATTCCAATGACAAGGACTACAACTACTGAAGTTATATCAGCATTAGAAAGACTGTTTTCAGTATTTGGGTTGCCAAGAAAACTGGTCACAGACAATGGCCCCCAGTTTGTGTCACAAGACTTCCAGAATTTTTTACATACAAATGGAATTCACCATCATTGGACGGCACCATATCACCCAGCCACCAACGGGCAAGCAGAGAGATTTGGCCAAACCTTTAAAAGGGCACTGAAAGCTCTAAAAGCAGAGAAGCAGGTTAATACTAAAAACATTTTACAATTTTTGCAACAATATATGGTTACTCAACACCCCACCATGGGAGTTGCCCCATCTCAACTATTGTTTGGCAGGAAGATCTGTACAAAGCTGGATTTAATCACACCAGATGTAGCAGAAACAGTCTGCATCATACAAGATAAAATGAGATTGGGAAAACCTTCACAAACCTACACAGAAGGAGACTTTCGGCTAGATTACGAGCTTTGCGTTAGAGGGTATGCGGTGCTAATGAGCAGTTTTGTCTCACCGCTCTCTTACATACAGCGTGGGTATTACGGGTTTTTACAAACCCGTTGTTAAAAGACAAGAAGTGCGGTGTCAGCGATGAGCTGGTCGTACATGCTTGTGCACGATTTCCCCATAGGAATCAACGGGGAGAGCCGGCTGAGAAAACGTCTAACACCTGCCAAAAAGCAGCATAAAACTCCGTAATACAGCCCCATTGATTCCTATGGGGAAATAAAATTTATGTCAACACCTAACACCCTAACATGAACCCCGAGTCTAAACACCCCTAATCTTACACTTATTAACCCCTAATCTTCCGCCCCAACATCGCCGACACCGCATTATATGTATTAACCCCTAATCTGCCGCTCTGGACACCGCCGCCACCTACATTATACTTATGAACCCCTAATCTGCTGCCCCCAACATCACCGCCACCTTGTATGACGTCACTTAAAGGAACCTTCTTTCGTCGGGTAGTCGTTGGATGAAGAGGATGCTCCGCATCGGATGTCTTGAAGATGGACCCGCTCCGCGTCGGATGGATGAAGATAGAAAATGCTGTCTGGATGAAGACTTCTGCCCGTCTGGAGGACCACTTCGCCCGACTTGGATGAAGACTTCTCCTGGCTTCGTTGAGGATTTTGGCCCGGTTGGATGAAGACTTCTGACACTTCCTTGAGGATGGATGTCCGGTCTTCAGAACTGTAAGTCAATCTTCAGGGGGTTAGTGTTAGGTTTTTTAAGGGTGTATTGGGTGGGTTTTATTTTTAGGTTAGGGTTTGGGCCTGCAAAAGAGCTAACTGCACTTTTAAGGGCAATGCCCATCCAAATACCCTTTTCAGGGCAATGGGAGCTTAGGTTTTTTTAGATAGTATTTTATTTGCGGGGTTGTTTGTGTGGGTGGTGGGTTTTACTGTTGGGGGGTTGTTTGTATTACATTTTATAGGTAAAAGTGCTGATTACTTTGGGACAATGTCGCGCAAAAGGCCCTTTTAAGGGCTATTGGTAGTTTAGTTTAGGCTAGGTTTTTATTTTATTTTGATAGGGCTATTAGATTAGGTGTAATTAGTTTAAGTATCTGTAATTTGTTTATTTTCTGTAATTTAGTGTGGGGGTTTTGTTCTTTAGCTAATTTAATTTAGGTAATTGTATTTAATTTAGTTAATTTATTTAATTATAGTGTAGTGTTAGGTGTTATTGTAACTTAGGTTAGGTTTTATTTTACAGGTACTTTTGTATTTATTTTAGATAGGTAGTTATTAAATAGTTAATAACTATTTAATAACTATTGTACCTAGTTAAAATAAATACAAACTTGCCTGTAAAATAAAAATAAACCCTAAACTAGCTACAATGTAACTATTAGTTATATTGTAGCTAGCTTAGGGTTTATTTTATAGGTAAGTATTTCGTTTTAAATAGGAATAATGTAGTTAATGATAGTAATTTTATTTAGATTTATTTAAATTATATTTAAGTTAGGGGGTGTTAGGGTTAGACTTAGGTTTAGGGGTTAATATATTTAGAATAGTGGCGGCAACATTGGGGGCGGCAGATTAGGGGTTAATAAATGTAAGTAGGTGGTGGCGATGTTAGGGACGGCAGATTAGGGGTTAATAATATTTAACTAATGTTTGCGAGGCCGGAGTGCAGCGGTTTAGGGGTTAATATATTTATTGTAGTTGGCGGCAACATTGGAGGCGGCAGATTAGAGGTTAATAAATATAATGTAGGTGGCGGCGATGTTGGGGGCAGCAGATTAGTGGTTCATAAATATAATAATACAGTTTCAGTTATGACAATTGGAAACAGCTGAAAATTCCAGTATTGCTGAAGCCCACTACCTTGAAGCTACAAACATAATCCAGAGAAGTCTTGACGCCACTGGGGGGAACATCTGTATCTGTGTGTACAAACAGTAAAACTGCCAATCTTACACTATATATACTAAAATCAGGTGGCCCTCCTCTTTATGAAAGGGACTGGATACGGGTCCTTGGCATGCCTGAGCGCCTCAAAAACAGTGAAGTTCATCATATTGGAGTTGATCATGCCCAGTGGATTCAGAACATTAAGACCAAATATGCCCGGTGTTTGAAAATGTTCTGGGAAAAGTTAAGAATAAAAGGGTATGGTTACAGTTAAAACCTGGAGCTAGGCCAACGTTTTTCAAAGCACGAACTGTGCCATTTGCTTTAAGGGCAGGAGTTGATGCTGAACTGAGGAGGTTAGAAGAGTTAAAGATTATAACCCCAGTGCATCGTAGTGAGTGGGCTTCTCCTATTGTACCTGTAAGAAAGAAAGATGGACAGATCCGAATATGTGGAGACTTTAGGATGGTGTTGAATGAACAGTTAGCAGTGGATAAGTATCCATTACCCAGGACAGAAGAGGTTTTTGCTTACTTAACTGGGGGACAACATTTCACAAAGATTGATTTAAAAAATGCTTACCTTCAACTTGAAGTACATACAGATTCCTGCAAGTTACTCACCATCAATACTCACCATGGTTTATTTCAATATAATGGACTACCCCATGTCCATTGCCTTTTATATGACATGTTAATCACGGGCAGAAAGGAGGAAGAAAATTGACACAATGTAGAGAGGGTACTGCAGCGGCTAATGACCTACAGGTTGAAGGTCAACTTGGAGAAGTGTGTTTTCATGCGTGACAAATTAGAATTTTGTGGCCATGTTATAGATTGTCATGGTCTACACACTGCTAATGACAAAGTCAAGTCCTGGAAAGAAGCTCCTATACCACAGAATGCATCACAACTACGATCATACCTTGGTCTCCTTAACTATTACCACCATTTTCTTCCCCAGCTAGCCCATACGTTATACCCACTACATCAGCTTCTGTTTGTGGAGCAGTGAATGCAATCAAGCCTTCCAGGAATCCAAGAACCTACTCTTGTGTTCCCGCATGTTAATGCACTATGACCTTCAGAAACCACTCATGATAGTTGGGGGCGGCAGATTAGAGGTTAATAAATATAATGTAGGTGGCGGCGATGTTGGGGGCAGCAGATTAGGGCTTCATAAATATAATGTAGGTGGCGGCGGTGTCCAGAGCGGCGGATTAGGGGTTAAAAATGTTATTTTAGTGTTTGCAATGTGGGAGGGCCTCGGTTTAGGGGTTAATAGGTAGTTTATGGGTGTTTGTGTACATTTTAGCACTTCAGTTATGAGTTTTATGTTACAGCGTTGTACCATAAAACTCTTAACTACTGACTTTTAAAAGCGTTAGGACTCTTGATGGGGTAGGGTGTACCGCTCACTTTTTGGCCTCCCAGGACAGACTCGTAATACCGGCGCTTTGGAAGTCCCATAGAAAAAAGACTTTACAAAGTTTTCGTAAGTCGTTTTGCGGTAAGGTCAAAGAAGTGTGCGGTGACCCTAAACCTTCAAGACTCGTAATAGCAGGGGGCGTAAAAAAGCAGCGTTAGGACCTCTTAACACTGCTTTTTTACCTTAACGCATAACTCGTAATCTAGCCGTTCGTTTGGTATAGGATGTACCATACAGAGGAAAAATGGGCACCAGGTGTTGTTGCCCAGGTTGAGGGCCCAAAGATGTATGTGATAACCACTCAATCAGGTGTATGTTGTCGCCATGTGAACCAACTACGACCATGGCTAGAGAGGAGAGAACAAGCTGGTGAGGACCATCACATACAAATGCAATCAGACAATGGCCCCTATTTAAGAAAGGTCTTGCGGACCTGATCCGACACTACAGATCAGGTCCGCAAGACCTCGCTGAATACGGAGAGCAATACACTCTCCATATTCAGCATTGCACCAGCAGCTCACAAGAGCTGCTGGTGCAATGCCACCCCCCTGCAGACTCGCGGCCAATTGGCCACCAGCAGGGGGGTGTCAATCAACCCGATCGTACTCAACCGGGTTAATTTCTGGCGATTCCTTTCCGTCTGCTCAGAGCAAGCTGACAGGGTTATGGAGCAGTGGTCTTTAGATCGCAGCTCCATAACTTGTGTTTCTGGCGAGTCTGAAGACTCGCCAGAAACACGGGCCCACAAGCTCCCTATGGAGCTTGTTAAATGGGCCCCAATGACTTTGATATCTGGGGTGGTGTTTGGCATGATCCAAACACAGGCTCTGACGTAACTACAGAAGATGACTCAGAAATACCAGTCTTAATAGAAGAACCTTGTAATGATGAGTCAGGAAATTCTATCCAGAACCACAATAGTCATGCTTGTACTCCCAGGCAACGAACACCTGTTGTTCGTTGGTCTCCTGTAGTGAATCTCAGAGACACTCGCCGGAGACAACATGCAACATATCAGAGAAACTTTCATCAACAGAAGAAACAAGAAGCAGCTTTCACGTCCACAATACAAGAGGATGCTGGAGAAGACTGATTTATCTTACGGTTGTTGTTGTGCAGTTAAGTTTATTAAAAAGAAAGAAAAAAAAATAAGTAGGAAAGGAAATGTAGTGTTGTGCTTACTTCCTGGTTTGATTAGATGGCACATTGAGGCTTCCATACAAAGATGATGTCATCAAGTGGGCTGTGTTTAGAATCAGAACAGTTCAGAGAAGCCATCTTGTGACAGTGTGATGCAGTTATAAGTACAAGTAACAAGGACTGAACCTCAGGATCAGACAAGTGCTGCTAATAATAAGTGTAATGTCAGCTACAGATCACTGCAGAGGATACAGCATCAGCCAGTCAGGAAGAGTAAGAACTGTCAGTTATACATTATAAGTTATTTTGCAGTTATACAGTTAACAGTTATAAGTTACACTGGATTACTATAGTGCTGCATACACAGTGTACAGGACTGCTAATATAAGGAGTGCAGCAGCCATTCATTATAAAGGACTATATATGTGTATCTATCCATATTACTGTGTGCAAATCTACAGGAGCCACCCTGTTATGTAATCCAGTAAATAAAGTGCCAGTTTACATTTAGAAGTTGCAAGTGCATCATTCATATAAAGAGTTAATGTTTGCTATGTAAGGACATTACAGTAGTAATACTAAGCTAATCACTAATTATTGAGAGGATACCAACGTTACTATGAAAGATGTTCCAGTAACGCCAGCACTAGTATATCACAAGTGGAGTGGTGATTTTCATTTATCCGTATTTATCGAAGCAGCATTATATAAATTTAACAAAAATTGAACAGCATGTAATAGTGTTACTTATGCCAGCATAATTTACATACAGCTAGATTACGAGTTTTGAGCGATATAGGAAAATTAACGACCGCCACAAAAGCAGTGGTATATCACCTACCTAAAGCACTGCTATTAAAGGTTTCGTAAAACCCGGATTGTACGGGCGATATGATTGCGTTGAGCTCCATACCTCACCTAAATGCAAGCAGTGTTTTGACGTGCTCGTGCACGATTTCCCCATAGACATCAATGGGGAGAGTCGGCTAAAAAAAAGCCTAACACCTGCGATCACAGAAACAAAAGCGTAACATAGCCCCATTGATGTCTATGGGGAATGAAAAAGTTATGTTTAAACCTAACATAAAAACCACGTCTAAAAACCCCTAATCCTCTGCCCTTAACATCGCCGCCACCTACATTATAGTTATTAACCCCTAATATGCTGGCCCAAACATCTTCGCCCCTAAATACACTTATTAACCCCTAATCTGCCGCCCTTAACATCACCACCACCTACATTACAGTTATTAACCCCTAATCTGCTAGCCCAAACATCGCCGCCCCTAAATACACTTATTAACCCCCTAATCTGTCACCCTTAACATCGCCGCCAGCTACATTACAGTTATTAACCCTTAATCTGCTGGCCCAAACATCGCCGCCACCTACCTACACTTATTAGCACCTAATCTGCCGCTCCCAATGTCAACGCCACTATACTAAAGTTATTAACCCCTAAACCTCTGGCCTCCCACATCACTAACACTACATAAATATATTAACCCCTAAACCTAACCCTAATGTAACCTTAACCCTAAGCATAAGTCTAACCCTAACGTAACACTGAACCTAACCCTAACACCCCCTAATTTAAATATAATTTAAATAAATCTAAATAAAACTTACAATTATTACCTAAATAACCTATTTAAAACTAAATACATACTTACCTGTACAATAAAACCTAAGTTAGCTACAAAATAACTAATAGTTACATTGTAGCTATCTTAGGTTTTATTTTTATTTCACAGGTAAGTTTGTATTTATTTTAACTAGGTAGACTAGTTAGTACCTAGTTAAAATATATACAAAGTTACCTGTAAAATAAAACCTAACCTTCCTTACACTAAAAACTAACATTACAATAAAATAAAAATAAAAAATTAATCAAATACAATTATCTAAATTACAAAAAAAATAAACACTAAATTACACAAAATAAAAAACGAAATTACTCAAAATAAAAACGAATTACTCCTAATCTAATAGCCCTATCAAAATATCCCTATCAAAATAGCCTACACTAAACTGCCAATGGCCCTTAAAAGGGCCTTTTGCTGGGCATTGCCCCAAAGAAATCAGCTCTTTTACCTGTAAAAAAAAATACAAACAACGCCCCAACAGTAAAACCCACCACCCACACAACCAAAACCCCCCGAATAAAAACCTAAGCTAACCATTGCCCTGAAAAGGACATTTGGATGGGCATTGCCCTTAAAAGGGCATTTAGCTCTTGTACATTGCCAAAAACCCTACTCTAAAAATGAAACCCACCCAATAAACCCTTAAAAAAACTAACACTAACCCCCGACGATCCACTTACAGTTTTTGAAGACCGGACATCCATCCTCATCCAGGCGGTAGAAGTCTTCATCCAAGCGGGCAGATAGTAGATACCAAGACGGTATCTTCTATCTTCATCCATCCGGCGGATTGGGTTGTGTGAGTGGTGGGTTTTACTATTGGGGGATTGTTTGTATTTTTTTTTAAAGGTAAAAGAGCTGATTTCTTTGGGGCAATGCCCTGCAAAAGGCTCTTTTAAGGGCTATTGGCAGTTTAGTGTAGGCTAGGGTTTTTTATTTATTTTGGGAGGCTTTTTATTTTGATAGGGCTATTAGATTAGGAGTAATTTGTTTTTATTTTGGATAATCTAGTTTTTTATTTTGTGTAATTTAGTGTTTATTTTTTTTGTAATTTAGATAATTGTATTTGTTTAATTTAATTTTTTAATTTTATTGTAATGTTACGGCCAGATTACGAGTTTTGCATTATGAGGGGTGCGTACTAACTTGCACATTATTTTCACCGCTCACTTTCCTACAGCACTGGTATTACAGGTTTTTACAAACCCGGCGTTAAAAGGCAAGAAGTGAGCGTAGAGCAAAATTGTGCTCCATACCGCACTCCAATACCAGTGCTGCTTAAGTCAGCGGTGAGCTGGTTGTACGTGCTTGTGCACGATTTCCCTATAGACATCAATGGGGAGAGCCGGTTGAGAAAAAGTCTAACACCTGCCAAAAAGCAGCGTAAAGCTCAGTAACGCAGCCCCATTGATTAGTATGGGGAAACACATTTTATGTTTACACCTAACACCCTAACATGAACCCAGAGTCTAAACACCCCTAATCTTACAATTATTAACCCCTAATCTGCCGCCCTGACATCGCCGACACCTACATTATACTTATTAACCGCTAATCTGCTGCCCCCAACATTGCCGACACCTACATTATATTTATTAACCCCTAATCTCCCGCCCCCAATGTTGCCGCAACCTACCTACACTTATTAACCCCTAATCTGCCGCCCCCAACGTCGCCGCCGCCACTATAATAAACATATTAACCCCTAATCTGCCGTCCCTAACATCGCCGCAAACTACCTACATTTATTAACCCGTAATCTGCCGCCCCCAACGTCACCGCCACTATACTAGATTTATCAACCCCTAAACCTAAATCTAACCCTAACCCTAACACTTAAATTAATTAAAATAAATCTAAATAAAACTTACTATTTAAAACTAAATACTTACCAGTAAAATAAACCCTTAGCTAGCTACAATATAACTAATAGTTACATTGTAGCTAGCTTAGGGTTTATATTTATTTTACAGGCAAGTTTGTATTTATTTTAACTAGGTAGAATAGTTACTAAATAGTTATTAACTATTTAATAACTACCTTGCTAAAATAAATACAAAAATCCCTGTAAAATAAAACCTAACCTGATTGGATCAGCCAATAGCATTGAAGTTCAATCCTATTGGCTGATTGCATCAGCCAATAGGATTTTTTCAACCTTAATTCCGATTGGAATCTAAGGGACGCCATCTTGGATGACGTCACTTAAAGAAACATTCATTCCAGAAGAAGCCGTCGATTGAAGAGGATGCCCCGTGCCGGATGTCTTGAAGATGGAGCCGCTCCGTGTCGGAAGGATGAAGATAGAAGATGCCGTCTGGGTAAAGACTTCTACCCGTCTGGAGGACCACTTCTGCCCATCTGGAGGACCACTTCTGCCGGCTTCGTTGAGGACATCTTACTGCTTGGATGAAGACTTCTCCTGGTAAGTGGATCTTCGGGGGTTAGTGTTAGGATTTTTTAAGGGTGTATTGGGTGGGTTTTATTTTTAGGTTAGGGCTTTGGGCCGCAATAGAGCTAAATGCTCTTTTAAAAGCAATGCCCATGCAAATGCCCTTTTCAAGGCAATGGGGAGCTTATGTTTTTTTAGTTAGGGTTTAATTTCAGGGGTTGGTTGTGTGGGTGGTGGGTTTTACTGTTGGGGGTTTGGTTGTAATTTTTTTTACAGGTAAAAAAACTGATTTCTTTGGGGCAATGCCCTGCAAAAGGCAGTTTAGTTTAGGCTAGGTTTTTTTTTATTTTGGGTAGGCTTTTTTTATTTTGATAGGGCTATTAGATTAGGTGTAATTAGTTTAAAGATCTTGTAATAGGTTTTTTATTTTCTGTAATTTAGTGGGGGGGGGGTTGTAATTTAGCTAATTGTTTTGAATGTAGTTAATTGTATTTCATTTAGGGAATTTATTTTATTGTAGGGTTAGGTTAGGTGTTAGTGTAAGACAGGTTAGGTTTTATTTTACAGGTAAATTTGTATTTATTTTAGCTAGGTAGTTATTAAATAGTTAATAACTATCACAAATATCTCAGGATGTAGCTGAGAAGGGGTTAATTCTGTGTAGTTGTGAACTAAGAACAGTTGTTTGTTTTTTTAAAAATAGCTGTGTACTGGGTTTGTTTGTGCTTTCTTTGATGTGCCAGAACCCCTCATAAATAGTTTTTTAAAAAAAACTTCCTCCAAATGTTATTGTGTATGCATTGAGTCAATCTGTCAGCTCCAGAGATACAACAGTGCTTCTCCCCCACATCCTGATGAGGTCAATAAAAGGACATTGGTCTAATGCCTATATATGTTTAAAGACAGGGGGGTTTCTTAGCCCGCCCAGGAGGGTGTGATCAGGCAACATGATCTATGGAAAATAGGTATAAGAATCTTATTTTTTCAGCTATGAGAGTTCATTCTACATGGGAGGCTGCTTGCTACAGCGTGAGTGACCATTTTCTTCTTGCCCATCTCCCTGGGGGCAGACTCATAAGCTAGTGAAGTATTAGGTCTGTTATTTTCTTCATTTAATTTTAACCTGTTTGCATGTGTAATTTTATTTGTAACAACTTTTTATTAATAATGCATTGTGCATAATATTTTTGGCATAATAAATAATCCTTTTATTAAGTTTGGCCTTTGTCTAATAATTGAACCACGTTACTGAAAGAGACTGGAATATTAGAACTGTATAATTTAGGTTATTTTTCTGCTAAATTGTACTCATAGAGTTAATGTGTAAGTCTGGTTTTTTTCTTAGGATTTTCCCTTTAATAGATCCTAAGTGGTGTCAGCTTAGATATTGTAATTAGTTTAGTGTGGGTGGCATTAAAGGGGAGTTTTGGGCATTTCTTTTACGTCTAGTACAGACTGGAGAGTGTTGTTAACCCTTGCATAGGGTGACCATATCGCCGCTTTAAAAAGGGACACATATGAAAAATACATATGTCAGGGCTATTTTTAGGTCTGTTTAAAGAAATGTTTTGTATAAGAACCCTGACATATGTATTTTTCATATGTGTTCCTTTTTAAAGCGGCAATATGGTCAGCCTACCCTTGCACCCACTGAACTAAATCACAAGCTGGCCTGGTGTGGCTGGATTGTGACCTATTAGTGAGAGTAGAAGGGGTCTGATAACCCTTTCTGTGCCAAATAAGTGACTTGCGCAGGGTTGGATAACCTTGGTTCTTCACAATAACTATTTAGTAACTATTCTACCTAGTTAAAATAAATACAAACTTGCCTGTAAAATAAAAATAAACCATAAGCTAGCTACAATGTAACTATTAGTATTTAAATATGAATTATTTAGGTAATGATAGTAGGTTTTATTTAGATTTATGTTAATTATATTTAAGTTAGGGGGGTTAGGGTTAGACTTAGATTTAGGGGTTAATAAATTTAATATAGTGGCGGTAACGTTGGGGGCGGCAGATTAGGGGTTAATAAATGTAGGTAGGTGATGTTAGGGACAGCAGATTAGGGGTTAATAATATTTAACTAATGTTTGCGAGGCGGGAGTGCGGCAGTTTAGGGGTTAATATGTTTATTATAGTGGCGGCAATGTCTGGAGCGGCAGATTAGGGGTTAATAATTTAATTTTAGTGTTTGCGATGTGGGAGGGCCTCGGTTTAGGGGTTAATAGGTAGTTTATGGGTGTTAGTGTACTTTTTAGAACTTTAGTTATGAGTTTTATGCTACAGCGTTGTAGTGTAAAACTCATAACTATTGACTCTAAAATGTGGTACGAATCTTGACGGGATAGGGTGTACCGCTCACTTTTTGGCCTCCCAGGACAAGCTTGTAATACCGGCGCTATGGAAGTCCCATAGAAAAAAGACTATACGCAATTTGCGTAAGTTGATTTGTGGTAAGGCCAAAAAAGTGTGCGGTGCCCCTAAATCTGCAAGACTTGTAAAATTCCAGCGTTAGTAAAAAAGCAGCGTTATGAGGCTTAACGCTGCTTTTTTACTCATAATGCAAGACTCGTAATCTAGCCGTTAGTCTTTAGTGTAAGGCAGGTTAAGTTTTATTTTACAGGTAACTTTGTATTTATTTTAACTAGGTAGTTAGTAAATAATAACTATTTACTAACTAGTCTACCTAGTTAAAATAAATACAAACTTATCTGTGAAATAAAAATAAAACCTAAGCTAGCTACAATGTACCTATTTTGTAGCTAGTTTAGGCTTTATTTTACATCTAAGTATGTATTACTTTTAAATAGGAATTATTTAGGTAATAATTGTACGTTTTATTTAGATTTATTTTAATTATATTTAAGTTAGGGGGGTTAGGGTTAGGGTTAGACTTAGATTTAGGGGTTAATAAATTTAATATAGTGGCGGCGATGTTAGGGACAGCAGATTAGGGGTTAATAATATTTAACTCATGTTTGCGAGGCGGGAGTGCGGCGGTTTAGGGGTTATTATGTTTATTATAGTGGCGGCGATGTCCGGAGCGGTAGATTAGGGGTTAATAATTTAATTTTAGTGTTTGCGATGCGGGAGGACCTCGGTTTAGGGGTTAATAGGTAGTTTATGGGTGTTAGTGTACTTTTTAGCACTTTAGTTATGAGTTTTATACTACAGCGTTGTAGTGTAAAACTCATAACTACTTACTTTAAAATGCAGTACGAATCTTGACAGGAAAGGGTGTACCCCTCACTTTTTAGCCTCCCAGGACAAGCTCGTAATACCGGTGCTATGGAAGTCCCATAGAAACAAGACTATACACAATTTGCGTAAGTTGATTTGCGGTAACGCCAAAAAAGTGTGCGGTGCCCCTAAATCTGCAAGACTTGTAATACCAGCGGTAGCAAAAAAGCAGCGTTATGAGGCTTAACGCTGCTTTTTTTTTTTTTTTTTTTTTTTTTTTTTTTTTTTTTTTAATATTTTTTATATTGACGGGGTTAAAAAAATTGTTACAATGCAGTATATATGACCAGCAAAAAGACACATATGGAAATAAAAAAAAAAGGAAAAAAAAAAAAAAAGAAGAAAAGAATAACTAACTGGGATATAAACATATACATCTTTAGGCATTCAGATTATTTATGTACATTTTAAACATATTATCCCTTACAAACCTGTCCAACAAAAATCTGAGACTAATAAATGTGTATCTCCTCTATTTATAGACCTCCATCCAAATTTGATGGAAAGTTGCACCTAGGTAATGTGGTGCAAAAAGGCTGGGACTTTGCCTGTATGCGCTTGTGTCTTGTCTATTAACTAATTGTGCCCTGGTGCTGCCAGCTCGCAATCTAGCTAATAAGACCTCTATGTTGGCCCCAGCTCCCTTATAATCTACCCATTAATCCTTATTTGTATAGTAAAGAGAGCCACATTCACTTTCCTGTATCTTACATGGTTTTGGCAATGAAATCTGAAATCTAACATCTGGTGCCCTATTCTCCAAAAAGAGAGGAGAACAAGGGAGGATAAAAAAAAAAAAAGGCCCCAACAATTGGGAGCAAAATGCCCTCCAGACGGCCAGTCCCCACCCTCCCTTTTAGATTCTTATAGCCAGTGAGGAGGTAACACTTCCTCCCCAATCAACATCGTGAAGAGAAACATATTTTTCAGAGGAACAGTAAACTGAATCTGCATTCCAACAGGCCAGGACAAAATTTCTTCCACTTATCAAAAAACTTTCTGAATTGCTTTTCCGTCATTCGTGTTAAACCTTGCCTTTCTATTGTCATTTGTAGCTTCATGTTATTTACAAACTCACCCATGCTTGGGGAATCAGGGGATCTCCACTTCCAGAATATTAAATTGCGTGCGGCCAAAATGGCCATATTTGTGAGGAGTCTATCCCCTAATTGTTTAAGATCCTCTTTCAGAAAAAAAAAACATTAAATGGCCGGATTACAAATTCCTCCTGTACGAATCTGTTTAGCCAGTATTGGATTTTAAACCAAAATTGTCTAATTTTAGGGCATTGTTACATTTATAGCAATTCCCTCTGTGCCAGACCTGAGCCCATTTACCCATCCTGTATGGTGTAAGGTAATAATTGTTCATCAATTTGACTTGAGATTCTTTCCAACTCACCAATAATGTTGCTTCTTTTGCTAATTTAAAACTCTTTGCGATATCCTCACCCTGTATCTCATCATAATATCTCCGAAAAACCTCTTTCATCTTGTGTATATGTTTTTCCCCTGAGACTATTTGTGCCGCCTGATACCAGTAAGATATCGCATGTACACCAGCCTTATATAATTTTAAACCTAGGTCAATACCCGGGTCCCAAACAATTCTATATGTTTGTAGCAGTTTTAATAAATAGCTCCTGACCTGCAAATATGCGAAAAAGTTATTTGCCGGCAGCTGGAAATGCCTTGCTAATTCCTCGTATGTTTGGATTATCCCCCTATCCGACTGCATTAGCTGTGAAAAATACCTTATTCCCTTTTGTCTCCATACTCTGAAAACATCATTATTAAGGCCGGGTGAGAAATCAGGGGTGCCTGTAATAGGCAAATATTTCGATAATTGAAAATCTTGGCCCTTAAGAGCGCAATATTTTTGCCATGCACTGACAATATTGGAAAAGGTAAGTGAACTACTTACATTGCTTGGTAGTCTGCTATATGGCTGGTGCAAAATTGCCTTCAGATCAAACAGAGCAATTAATGCAGATTCTATTTCGTAATACGTGACATAATTCGTCTCCGTGATTCAATCTATTCCGAACTTAGCCAATGCAACAATATTATAAATACCAATCGGCTAGATTTAGAGTTCTGCGGCCAAAGGGGTGCGTTAGCTACGCATGCTTTTTTTTCCCCGCACCTTTTAAATACCACTGGTATTTAGAGTTCACAGAAGGGCTGCGTTTGGCTCCAAAAAAGGGAGCGTAGAGCATATTTACTGCCACTTCAACTCTCGATACCAGCGGTGCTTACGGACGCGGCCAGCTTCAAAAACGTGCTTGTGCACGATTCCCCCATAGGAAACAATGGGACAGTTTGAGCTGAAAAAACACCTGCAAAAAAGCAGCGTTCAGCTCCTAACGCAGCCCCATTGTTTCCTATGGGGAAACACTTCCTAAGTCTGCACCTAACACCCTAACATGTACCCCGAGTCTAAACACCCCTAACCTTACACTTATTAACCCCTAATCTGCTGCCCCCGCTATCGCTGACCCCTGCATATTATTATTAACCCCTAATCTGCCGCTCCGTACACCGCCACAACCTACATTATCCCTATGTACCCCTAATCTGCTGCCCCTAACACCGCCGACCCCTATATTATATTTATTAACCCCTAATCTGCCGCCCCCGCTATCGCTGACCCCTGCATATTATTATTAACCCCTAATCTGCCGCTCCGTACACCGCCGCAACCTACATTATACCTATGTACCCCTAATCTGCTGCCCCTAATACAGCCGACCCCTATATTATATTTATTAACCCCTAATCTGCCGCCCCCAACGTCTCCTCCACCTACCTACAATTATTAACCCCTAATCTGCCGACCGGACCACACCGCTACTATAATAAATGTATTAACCCCTAAAGCTAAGTCTAACCCTAACCCTAACACCCCCCCTAGCTTAAATATAATTTAAATCTAACTAAATAAATTAACTATTATTAAATAAATTATTCCTATTTAAAGCTAAATACTTACCTGTAAAATAAATCCTAATATAGCTACAATATAAATTATAATTATATTGTAGCTATTTTAGGATTAATATTTTTTTTACAGGCAACTTTGTAATTATTTTAACCAGGTACAATAGCTATTAAATAGTTAATAACTATTTAATAGTTACCTAGTTAAAATAATTACAAAATTACCTGTAAAATAAATCCTAACCTAAGTTACAATTAAACCTAACACTACACTATCAATAAATAAATTAAATAAACTACCTACAATTACCTACAATTAAACCTAACACTACACTATCAATAAATAAATTAAATACCTACAATTACCTACAATTAAACCTAACACTACACTATCAATAAATAAATTAAATAAAATACCTACAATTACCTACAATTAAACCTAACCCTACACTATCAATAAATTAATTAAATACAATACCTACAAATAAATACAATGAAATAAACTAACTAAAGTACAAAAAATAAAAAAGAGCTAAGTTACAAAAAATAAAAAAATATTTACAAACATTAGAAAAATATTACAACAATTTTAAACTAATTACACCTACTCTGATTCCATCAGCCAATCAGAATTTTCCTACCTTAATTCCGATTGGCTGATAGAATCCTATCAGCCAATTGGAATTCAAGGGACGCCATCTTGGATGACGTCATTTAAAGGAACCTTCATTCGGACTTAGGACGTCGCAAGAAGAGGATGGATCCGCGCCGGAGGTCTTCAAGATGGAGCCGGTCGTCATCGGATGGAAAAACAGAGAAGATGCCGCTTGGATGAAGATGTTTGCCGGTCTGGATCGACTCTTCTGCCTGGATAGGATGAAGACTTCTGCCCGAAGATGGAATTCTTTAGCCGCCGCTTGGATCCAGACTTCAGCCGTCACTCTTCAGCCCCCGCTTGGGCTTGGATGAAGATTTCGGAGGCTCTTCTGGACAGATCGGGACCTGGTGTGGTGAAGACAAGGTAGGGAGATCTTCAGGGGCTTAGTGTTAGGTTTATTTAAGGGGGGTTTGGGTTAGATTAGGGGTATGTGGGTGGTGGGTTGTAATGTTGGGGGGGGTATTGTATGTTTTTTTTACAGGCAAAATTGCTGAATTCTTTGGGGAATGCCCCGCAAAGGGCCCTTTTCAGGGCTGGTAAGGTAAAAGAACTTTTCTATTTTCATTTTAGAATAGGGTAGGGCATTTTTTTATTTTGGGGGTCTTTTTTATTTTATTAGGGGGCTTAGAGTAGGTGTAATTAGTTTAAAATTGTTGTAATATTTTTCTAATGTTTGTAAATATTTTTTTATTTTTTGTAACTTAGTTCTTTTTTATTTTTTGTACTTTAGTTAGTTTATTTAAATGTATTTATTTGTAGGTATTGTATTTAATTAATTTATTGATAGTGTAGTGTTAGGTTTAATTGTAGGTAATTGTAGGTATTTTATTTAATTTATTCATTGATAGTGTAGTGTTAGGTTTAATTGTAGATAATTGTAGGTATTTTATTTAATTTATTTATTGATAGTGTAGTGTTAGGTTTAATTGTAACTTAGGTTAGGATTTATTTTACAGGTAATTTTGTAATTATTTTAACTCGGTAACTATTAAATAGTTATTAACTATTTAATAGTTATTGTACCTGGTTAAAATAATTACAAAGTTGACTGTAAAATAAATATTAATCCTAAAATAGCTACAATATAATTATAATTTATATTGTAGCTATATTAGGATTTATTTTACAGGTAAGTATTTAGCTTTAAATAGGAATAATTTATTTAATAATAGTTAATTTATTTCGTTAGATTTAAATTATATTTAAGTTAGGGGGGTGTTAGTGTTAGGGTTAGACTTAGCTTTAGGGGTTAATACATTTATTATAGTAGCGGTGAGTTTCGGTCGGCAGATTAGGGGTTAATAATTGTAGGTAGGTGGAGGCGACGTTGGGGGCGGCAGATTAGGGGTTAATAAATATAATATAGGGGTCGGCTGTGTTAGGGGCAGCAGATTAGGGGTACATAGGTATAATGTAGGTTACGGCGGTGCGGAGCGGCAGATTAGGGGTTAAAAAAAT
The DNA here is from genome assembly GCF_027579735.1 of Bombina bombina. Classification (NCBI taxonomy): domain Eukaryota; kingdom Metazoa; phylum Chordata; class Amphibia; order Anura; family Bombinatoridae; genus Bombina; species Bombina bombina. The sequence goes on from NC_069502.1 coordinate 1,070,556,203, forward strand.
ATGCAGGTGTCAGCGATAGCGGGGCGGCAGATTAGGGGTTAATAAATATTATGTAGGTGTCGGCGGTATTAGGGGCAGCAGATTAGGGGTACATAGGGATAACGTAGGTGGCGGCGGTGTACGGAGCGGCAGATTAGGGGTTAAAAAATTTTAATAGAGTGGCGGCGATGTGAGGGGGCCTCGGTTTAGGGGTACATAGGTAGTTTGTGGGTGTTAGTGTACTTTAGAGCACAGTAGTTAAGAGCTTTATAAACCAGCGTTAGCCCAGAAAGCTCTTAACTACTGACTTTTTTTCTGCGGCTGGAGTTTTGTCGTTAGATTTCTAACGCTCACTTCAGCCACGACTCTAAATACCAGCATTAGAAAGATCCCATTGAAAAGATAGGATACGCAATTGGCGTAGGGGGATCTGCTGTATGGAAAAGTCACGGCTGCAAAGTGAGCGTTAGACCCTTTCCTGACTGACTCTAAATACCAGCGGTAGCCCAAAACCAGCGTTAGGAGCCTCTAACGCTGGTTTTGACGGCTAACGCCAAACTCTAAATCTAGCCGAGAGTTAGGTACTGAAAACCCTACGTGCTTTTTATTTTGTGTAAGTTTCTCCATAGCAATTCTAGGTCTCTTCTTACCCCATATAAAATGAGTACACGCCCTATTATATTTACCTATATCTTGTCTAGAAACAGTGGTAAATTCTGCATCAGAAATAGAAGTTGTGGAAAGACAATCGTTTTAATCAGCATTGTTTTTGCCGATAGAGATAGGTAGTGTATATTCCATCTTCCTATTTTTTCCTCAAGATTATTTAAAAAATCGGTATAATTAAGATAATATAGGTCCTTGGGGGTTTTGCCTATTTTAATTCCTAGATGGTTAATGTACTTTACTTCTCTAAACCTATGTTGCATGAAACTACTCCTTGTTTTGTTAATCCACAATAATTCAGATTTCTTGGAATTGATTTTATATCCAGAGAATTGGCTAAAGTTATTAATAGTCTCTAAGCTCTTAGGTATACTTATATTGGTATTTTGTAAGAATAAAATAATATCATCTGCATAAAGTGAAATAGCCACTCGCTGACTCCCCAAGGGAATCCCTTGAATTTCCTGTCTTAGTAGTACTGCTAAAGGTTCTAAGGCTATGTCGAATAATAATGGGGATAACGGGCAGCCCTGTCGAGTCCCTCTGTGTAAAGTTACAAACTGTGATAATTCTCCATTCACTAAAAGTTGGGATCTTGGACTAGTATATATCCTCTTTATCATATTCACTAGATTACCCCCGAAGCCGAATTTATTAAGTGCAGTTAATAAGTGGTCCTATATATAGTCGAATCGAATGCTTTTTCTGCATCAATTGTTAATAACGCTAAATCTACTAATCTGTCTTTGTTAGCATATTGACACTTATTAAAATAATGATCTATCGTAACTAGAACCCTTCGCATATTACGAACCGGATTTCTACCAGGCATAAATCCCATTTGATCCATATGTATCAAATCCCCAACTTCTCTCTTCAATCTGTCAGCTAAAATTGACATAAAAATGTTATAATCCTGGTTCAGGAGTGAGATTGTGTAAGGATTCCAGTCCGCTTTTTCCAGTTACCTTTCAATCACATGGTCTCTACCTGTCTGCATTTAAGTCATCACTTGACTGCAGACAGGTGCTTAGTTACTGCACATGTAGCTGTTTGTAGCAGTCCTGCTATCCTTGCTACTGAGTTCTCTATCAAGCTCTCCTTGTGGATTACAAAGCTTTATTCCTTTGTCACCTGGATTCTACTTATCCTTTTACCTCAGGAGGATTATAACACAGCGACTTTCATATAGCTCCTAATACCCTCTGCTGCACAAAGGTTTTATCACATTTCATGTTTTGCCGTAATCGGCACTTTCCCTGCAGCTGCTTACAAGCCACACGCCTTCTCAGTGGGACTTCACTTACCATCTTATCAAGGCCTCTGACATTGCACTCAACCGGTTGTCTCACCTACAATTCAAACTCTCATTTAGAGACAGCCGCTTACCTCTTCTGTGACCGGAGCTACAGTTTTCACTGCCGCTTATGCCGCTGTCGGTCAGAGTCTCAGCTCCTCCTACCAACGGTTACTGATCTCGGCTCTATAGTGGGCTAGTACAAAGACTCTGTGTCTCGTATGTAATTCCCTCATCATGGTAACGCTGTGAAGGAAAACTTAACACCTAAGTCCTTTGTTAAAACCTGCTAGCTTACCTTTTGGACGAACTGTGCTAATCCTCTCTGTGCACATTACTCCCCTCAATACCTGCTTGCTATTCTATGTATGAGTAATTTGGAACTCTGCTTACATTTCAGAATCTTACTCCTATACTGATATCAGTTACAATAATAGAGTGAATTATAACTCTATCTCCTCCTATGTAAATTACATTAACTTTATTTCACTTTATAAAACAGTCTATGCTAATTAATAGCCTGTTCAACAAAGTGATACATATTCAGTTCTCATTAAGTCTGCAGCTGAGTTCCTATATTTCTGCACAACCTGGAAACAAACCTTATAGAATAACTAAGCCTCTTCTAAGATGGAACCAGCAGACTTACCTAACATTGTGTATAATCTGTCTCAAAGAGTAGATGAGCTCACCCAAGGTATGAGGGAACTTAAGACTGAAAACAACAGCTTAAGGAAGGCTCTTAAAGACATAGCCCCCTCTAAATCATATACTACTGAGTCATCTGTGGAACCGCATATTTCCCCCCTGGATTTATTTAGCGGGGATAGATCTCTATACCGCCAATACAGAAATGCTTGTCTCTTAACCTTCAATTTAAAACCATATACTTACCCAAATGACAGGGTGAAGGTCTTAACTATGATTACATACCTACGCGGGGAACCCCGCACCTGGGCTGATACCCTGTTTGAGACCGATAGTCCCCTTTTGTCCTCACTTGAGTCATTTCTTGCAGTTTTGGATGAGCTATATTCAGATTCTAATCTACAACTCACAGCAGAAACCAAGCTGAGGAAACTAAAACAAGGGAACAGGCCTGTTGAATCTTATATAACAGACTTTAAACAATATGCTACTGACAGCCAGTGGAACACCATCGCATTAAAGAATCAATTTCGCCTGGGACTATCGGATCAGGTGAAGGATGAGTTGGCTCCCACTGAGCTCCCTGATTCGCTGGAAGGACTTATTAGACTCTCCATGCAAATCGACCGGAGGTTGAGAGAACGAAGATCCGAACGCCAATACACTGACTCCAGTCCTAGAAAGTCTACCCTACCTGCTCATGTACCAGTTTCTCATACTGCTACCTCAAGTAATCCTGAGGCTATGGAAATAGGTTTCTTCAGAGGCCCTCTCTCTTCTGAAGAAAGATTTAGACGAAAGACAAGAGGATTGTGTATGTATTGTGGATCAGCTTCTCACTCAATCAGAGAGTGCACTTCTTTACGCAAGAACAAAACCAGTAAGTCCTATTCTTCCTTGACTTCTCTGATTGTGTATGATCAACCTGCTCACTGTATCTTACCTCTCTCATTACAGTGGGACAACAAGCACATGAAGACAGAGGCTATAATTGACACCGGAGCACAGGGCAATTATATTGATGTTTCCCTTGTAGCGAAAAATAAAATACCTCTAATTAAAAAATTGTCTCCTGTTTCTATTAAAGTAGTCGATGGTTCTGAAATATCCTCTGGTCCTATCATCCACCACACAATCCCGATTCTTGTTACTACTCTTGGTTTACATCAGGAATACATCACCTTTGATGTTATCACCTCACCTCTTTTCCCTATTGTGTTAGGAATACACTGGCTGCGCCTACATGAACCACAGATCTCCTGGAGCTCCCTAAAGGTTGATTTTACATCACCATATTGCAAACAAACTTGCTTCCAGCATTATCCTTTATTGCAAATTGTAGATTCCACTCAGGTCCCAGAGGTATATTCGAAATTTGCAGAAGTATTCAGCAAAAAGGAGGCAGAAACGCTGCCACCTCACCGGTCCTACGACTGCCCCATTGATCTAAAACCTGGTACGTCACCACCTTTTGGGCATCTCTATCCTTTGTCACAACCAGAACTTGATCACCTTAAGACCTACTTGGACGAGAATATTAAGAAAGGCTTCATTCGTCCTTCTGTTTCTCCAGCAGCTTCTAGTTTCTTCTTTGTCAGGAACAAGGACAATTCTCTACGGCCTATAATAGATTTCAGAGATTTGAATAAAATCACAATCAAGAACAGATATCCATTGCCGCTTATACCGGAACTTATTGAAAGGCTACAAAACGCCAAAATTTTCACTAAACTGGATTTAAGAGGTGCCTATAATCTCGTTAGGATTAGAGAAGGCGACGAGTGGCTTACCGCTTTTAGAACTCTTCGAATACCTCGTCATGCCTTTTGGCCTCACCAATGCTCCTGCAACATTCCAATATTTTGTGAACGACATCTTCCATGACCTTCTTGATACTTGCGTAGTTGTCTACCTCGATGATATTTTAATCTATTCGAACAACTTGGATGAACACATCAAACATGTTAGTTGGATACTGTCCCGTCTTCAAGTCCACCGGCTTTATGCTAAGTTGGAGAAATGTGTCTTCCATACGACTAAAATAGATTTTCTGGGTTATACTATTGGACCGAATGGCATCAAGATGCAAGATAGCAAGGTTGATGCCGTTAGATCTTGGCCTCAACCGAGTACCAGGAAGGATTTGCAACGTTTTCTCGGGTTCAGCAACTACTATAGAAAGTTCATTAAAAACTTTTCCCATAAAGTTAAACCCCTCACCACACTCACTAGTGTTAACGTACCATTCCGTTGGAATGAAGCTGCTACTCAAGCATTTATTTCACTCAAGGATTCTTTCACCTCGGCCCCTATACTACAGTTCCCTGATCCGTCCCTCCAATTCATTCTCGAAGTTGATTCCTCGGACTATGCTTTTGGATCGGTTTTGTCCCAACGGAAGAGTCTAAAGGAGCCTCTACATCCTGTTGCTTTTTATTCTAAGTTACTTTCTCCTGCTGAGTTGAATTACTCCATAGGTGAAAAGGAGTTGCTTGCAATTAAGAGGGCTTTCGAGAACTGGAGACATCTGTTGGAGGGCACGACTAACCCCATACTCATCTATACGGATCATCGCAATCTAGAATACCTCCAAAAAAATAAAACGCTTTCTAGTAGACAAGTTCGTTGGAGCCTATACTTTAGCAGGTTCAATTACCAAATCATCTACAGACCTGGTGCTAAGAACGGCAAGGCTGATGCACTTTCCAGACGCCTACCTACACCACCAAACACACAAGAAACCACCTCTATTATTCCGGCTGAAAGATTCCTAGGTATCCTACCTACCTTTGAATCACAAGTACAACGGTCTCTACAATCAGATAACGGCATACCTCATCGACAACTCACCTTCCGAAACAACCTGTACTTCCATGGAAATAAGTTATACGTGCCAGAAGACCTTAGGACGGATCTAATTAAGCAACACCATGACCCTCCTCTTCTTGGTCATCCAGGTATAAATAGAACCAAAAACCTTCTTTGTAGATGTTATTGGTGGCCTAATATGATATCAACTATTAAAAAGTATATACAAGCCTGTACGATTTGCATTACCTCTAAAAAGGACAGGAACAAACCCTATGGTCAACTTCTACCTATCGAAATACCTGATAGACCTTGGTTCCACATAGGTATGGATTTCCTAGTAGAACTACCCAGTAGTTCGGGCTTCAATACCATCTTTGTTGTCACGGACATTCTTACCAAAATGGCTATATTTATTCCATACCATAAACTGCCCACATCCAGTGAAACAGCACAGTTGTTCCTGAATACGGTTGTTCGTTATCATGGCTTACCTAGTATCATAACAACTGATAGAGGTACGCAGTTCACCTCTAAGTTTTGGAGACATCTTTCACAGCATTTGCAGATAGATCATCGTCTAAACACAGCTTTTCATCCGCAAACCAATGGACAAACTGAAAGGCTAAACCAGTGGCTTGAGCAGTATCTTCACTGTTACTGCTCGTATCACCAAAACAACTGGGCACAGTATTTATATTTGGCAGAATTTGCTTATAACTATTCCAACCACAGTTCTACTAACCTTTCACCATTCTTCGCTAACTATGCTTGTCATCCCTCTTTCAACATCCATGATAACCAACCAGTCAATTCCCCAACAGTTGATGACCTTCTGCAAACCATAGCAGAGAATTTCCAATTCTTGAAACGGAACTTGCAAAACTCTCAAGCCTCTCAAAAGAAGTACTACGACTTACGTAGGAGACCTGCTCCTACATATGCTGTTGGTGATAGGGTATGGCTCTCCACAAAGAACATCAAAATGCCTGTTCCATGTAAAAAACTCTCTGGCTTGTACATTGGTCCGTTCCTCATTACTAGAGTTGTCAACGCCAATGCTGTGACTTTGGAACTTCCATCCACCATACCCATCCATCCAACCTTCCATGTCTCTTTGTTAAAACCAGCTACCGATTTGTTGCCTACTTCTAGTATCCTACCCCCTCCAGCTTTGCCTATGGACTCCGATTCCTTTGAAGTTCAGGACCTTCTTGACTCCAGGATTCTGAATGGTGAACTACAGTATCTTGTTCGATGGAAGGGTTTCTCTCCAGACGACGACACCTGGGAGCCTTATACACACATTGATGCCCCTCGTCTTCTCTCTCGGTTCCATAGACGCTACCCTGATCGTCCTAAGCATCAAGCCAAGGATCGGCTTCCTTGAAGGGGGGCGTATGTAAGGATTCCAGTCCGCTTTTTCCAGTTACCTTTCAATCACATGGTCTCTACCTGTCTGCATTTAAGCCATCACCTGACTGCAGACAGGTGCTTAGTTATTGCACATGTAGCTGTTTGTAGCAGTCCTGCTATCCTTGCTACTGAGTTCTCTATCAAGCTCTCCTTGTGGATTACAAAGCTTTATTCCTTTGTCACCTGGATTCTACTTATCCTTTTACCTCAGGAGGATTATAACACAGCGACTTTCATATAGCTCCTAATACCCTCTGCTGCACAAAGGTTTTATCACATTTCATGTTTTGCCGTAATCGGCACTTTCCCTGCAGCTGCTTACAAGCCACACGCCTTCTCAGTGGGACTTCACTTACCATCTTATCAAGGCCTCTGACATTGCACTCAACCGGTTGTCTCACCTACAATTCAAACTCTCATTTAGAGACAGCCGCTTACCTCTTCTGTGACCGGAGCTACAGTTTTCACTGCCGCTTATGCCGCTGTCAGTCAGAGTCTCAGCTCCTCCTACCAGCGGTTACTGATCTCGGCTCTATAGCGGGCTAGTACAAAGACTCTGTGTCTCGTATGTAATTCCCTCATCATGGTAACGCTGTGAAGGAAAACTTAACACCTAAGTCCTTTGTTAAAACCTGCTAGCTTACCTTTTGGACGAACTGTGCTAATCCTCTCTGTGTACATTACTCCCCTCAATACCTGCTTGCTAATCTATGTATGAGTAATTTGGAACTCTGCTTACATTTCTGAATCTTACTCCTATACTGATATCAGTTACAATAATAGAGTGAATTATAACTCTATCTCCTCCTATGTAAATTACATTAACTTTATTTCACTTTATCAAACAGTCTATGCTAATTAATAGCCTGTTCAACAAAGTGATACATATTCAGTTCTCATTAAGTCTGCAGCTGAGTTCCTATATTTCTGCACAACCTGGAAACAAACCTTATAGATTGGGCGGTATGACCCCATATCTTCTAGGCTTTTACCTTTCTTATGGATTAGGGATATTATTGAATCAGTAAAATATGGTGAGGTCAGTTTGCCTTGAATATAGTAACTATTATATAATTTAACTAATGTGCTAGCTCGTCTTTTATAGTTTTATAGAATTCCGCCGGGAGACCGTCTGGCCCTGGAGCTTTATTTGGTTTAGTTTTGTCAATCATATTCTTAACTTCCTCTTCTGAAATTTCTAGGTTAATCTGTTGGAGTGCTTCTTCTGAGATTTTCAGTATTTTAATTTTCTGCTAGAATTTCATTTTCTCAGCTTCATTGATATTAGCGCTGGAGTATAATTTTTTATAAAACCTATAGAAAGCCTCCCGTATTTCTGTATATGTTTTAGTGCCTTCTTTAATTATGGGTATCATGTTATTATTTTTCATGAACTTAATTATTTTCGCCAAATATTTGGCAGAGATCCCCTGGTACCCCTGGCAGTAGGCTCTTATCTTCAAATCTTCACGCGCCCAGTTCTCTCTCAGATAAGTTTCCCTCTCTAGTTTAGCTTGAGTGTAACCCTTCCACGTAATTGCTTTAGGATTACTCAGATACTTGCTATAACTATTTTTAAGTTGATTTGCTAGCTGAAACTCTCTAGCCTTATATTTACGCTTTCTTTTTATCATGTATGCTTTAATCTCTCCTCTGAGAACTGCCTTCCCTGCTTCCCAGAATATTTCTGTTTTCTGTACATATGACTCATTCGTCTTATAATAATCTTATAATAATAATAATCTTTCCATCTTTCGGACAGCCAATTGTAGAATTCCTTCTGTTTAGTACAGATATTATTGTTTGATACCCTAGTAGATGTCAATAGGTTCATACGGACATTAACTCTGAAAAAGCATTTTTCAAGTGATGAAGGGGTGGAAACCGAAACACATTTAAGTACTGCAGAGGAATCTTTTGCAATGAATGATTTCTTCCAAATAAAAGATGCTTCTGATTTCCTTTCCCTTTACCATCTAGAAAGAGAAAGTTGTCCCCCTACCAATATGAAACGGATACATAATGGTTTCAGACGCAAGTCGAAATTTTACCCTACACAGTCAAGAGGCTTGACTTTAGAACTCTTCCATAAAAGAGTAGAGGAAGATCTAATTAAACTAAAAAATGAAACTAAAAATTGTAGGTCCAACTTAACTAACAAAGAAAAAGAGGGTCTTAGGAAATTGAAAGAAAGAGACAATATAGTCATCAAGAGCTCGGACAAGGGGGGTACTATTGTAGTAATGGACAAGAGTACAAACATAGAAGAAGCTCACAGACAACTAGAAGATGTAAATGTTTACAAGACACTTCATACTAACCCCACCAAACACTTTCAAGAACTGTTGAAAGATTTACTTGATGATGGCCTTGAGCAAGGGGTGATGGACTTGTCGACCTTCGAATACCTATATATTCATGAACCGGTGACACCTATTTTCCACCACTTACCGAAGGTCCACAAGTCCATCACCAATGTTAAGGGTAGACCTATTGTTTCAGGGATAGGTTCTCTTTTTGAGAACCTGTCTAACTGGATAGAATCGTTACTACAGCCACTTGTTTGCAAGTTACCCTCATACTTGAGGGATACCAAACATCTACTTAACTCACTGAAAGAGATTACCTGGAGGGAGGAGTATAATTGGCTCACCATTGATGTGGTGAGCCTGTACTCCTCCATACCACATGAATTTGGTTTATTGGCTATCAGAGAAATGATGGATCTCCTTAGTGATTATGAGGATTCTCTTAAAGAATTTATTGTTAGAACTGTTCACTTTCTGCTGACCCACAACTATTTTGAGTTTGAAGGCATATTCTATCTGCAGAGACGTGGGACGGCTATGGGGGCCAAATTTGCCCCAGCATACGCCAACCTATTTATGGGTTGGTGGGAGCTGTCCCACGTCTATGCAGATGGAAATCCTTACAGGGAGTCACTTGTAGGGTACAAACGCTACATCGACGACCTCCTGTTTGTATGGGTGGGGTCTAAAGCGGAGAGTGAGCAGTTCATAGCCTACCTCAACAACAATCGAGTGGGTCTAGAATTCACTTCTCACTTTGAAGAGAATAGGATTGACTATCTGGATCTAACACTTGAAGGAGATCCTAACAGGGGATACATATCCACCTCACTATATACCAAACCTATATCCGCAAATTCCCTTTTGCATGCGAAGAGCTGCCACCCTAAGCACATGCATTATGGGGTGTCTAAAGGGGAAATGATAAGGATTAGACGTAATTGCTCTGATGACGATGCCTTTCTTAAGGAGAGTAGAACCTTGATTAATAAACTTAGAGCCAGAGGCTATCCAGAAAATAGCATCATGAGAGCCTATAATGACGTTAGGGTTATACCTAGAGAAGAACTACTCAAACCCAAAATACAGAAAACAAAAAATAGGAGAAAGGAGAAAGACTTAAATCATGAGAATCAAACTGGAGGAGTCACTTTCGTGACTACCTACACCAAACAGTACAATAGTATCTGTAACATTATCAGAAAAAACTTATCAATTTTGAAAGCTGATAAAGTTTTAAAGAAAGTGGTAGAAGAGGGATGCCAGTTTGTATCTAAAAGGAATGTTACCATTGGTAATATGGTGTCCCCCAGTGTTCTGAGAAAACCTAAGAAGGGTAGTAGCTGGCTCACATGTAAAGGCCACTACAAGTGTGGCACACGTAGCTGTGTGGCATGCGACCTAACACAGACAAGTAAGGTCTTTCAATCTTCTAGTACCCAGAAGGTCTTTAACTGTGGCTTTTGCACAAATTGTAGATCAGACCATGCTATATATATGGTTACATGTACAGCCTGTGAGAAACAGTATATAGGATGCACCTCCAGAGAGACAAGGGTTAGGATCAAGGAACATCTATATGATATAGAGAAGAACAGAGCTACAACAGGAGTCTCTAAACATTTCATATTTGAGCATGGGGGAGACACAAGTACATTCACCTGGATGATCATTGATCTAATAATGAAAAAAACCAAGAGGTGGCAATAGGGTACATGCCCTCTTTAGAAAGGAGGCCTATTGGATTTTTACGCTAAGGACGCGTAAACCAAATGGCCTAAATATAGATGGGGACATTATTAACTTCTGGGAGTAAATATGCAATAGGATGGGTTATACATAGTAACTAGTTTAAGTAATTATGATAAATATACCTGTTACTTAAATTCTCTTACTATTCTCAACCGCAACAAAAGTTATATGATGTCTCTCCATATACTTAATATTGATCTCTAGCAGAAGCTAAATATGGAGGTGTAGTCTGAACCTTTTCTTAAATAAAAGATGAGAATAACTATCTTATATCTATGCATGTATAAAGCATTAGTCTAACTCTATTGATGGTACAACAGATAAGTAGCACTAAATAAGATTATGGTGGGTCTTACGAGATACATACAATATTATAAGAAGGAAAGACACAACATAGTTAATCAAGTGTTAATGGCACTGAAATTAAGTGTGCTTGCTTAACATCATGTGACTGACAGTTCTGACCTGCTGTCCCTTTAAGTCTCCATACATCAGTTTTCAGTGGGAAAAGTGGTAACCAATGAGAATGTGAGGGAGCGTATTTAAGCTCCACAGGTGCTAGTCAGATTAAGTCTATGAGTAAGGCTAGATAGCCGAAACGCGTCAGACTGACGGATTTCCCACTGATCTTTTATGTTTTATTATGTGTGCCGTGGTTTTTAACTGAATTTGAATAAAGGAATATTTTTACATATCTGGAATGCGGTTATCGTTTGATCTTCATACCTTACAAGCACCGGAGTATGCTGAGGTATAGCTTCTGGAGCAGTGTATGCTCATAACCCGTTGAGGATCCGGGATTAGGGTTTCCACAAGACCGCCAAGATCACTGACACTGAACGGGACTATCGTTTCAAATTGCCGCACGGAGCATCTGCCCACCAATTGGTCAATCAGCTATCACGTGACACGGAAGTCACGTAGGACGCCAACGGGTGATCGTGCCTACCTCGAGAGGATAGCGGCATTAGTTATACCTGGATCCAGAGCTGTAAAAACCCATTGTGAACGACTTGAAGGAGAGGGCAGTATTACTTGCTGGGAGCGGCAGAAGAGGAAAATATAGGTGTCAGTGCTAGCGGTGACGGTTGCCTGGAGACACGGTAAGAATACTGTTTGCTTACTTTGGTACTGGTTGTACACTCTATTACTGTGACTCGGCAACTGTTTATTCTACGTATATGAACACTAATACATCACAAGCTAATTATATAGCGATATAGTGGCAACCCATATAATAGAACCTCACAATAGCACTGAGATACCTATGTGCTATTTTATGTACCTTTCTAAGTGAGTAAACATTTCCTGTCTATAGAGCATTTACTGAGACAGAGAAATGGAGAGTGACACGGCCACATGTAACAGTAAATTCTATTCACTGATAAGTATGGATGACTTTGAGAAAAGCAGACCGACTCTAGAGAATACTTTTAATCCCGAAAATCAGACAAAAGATATGTCAGACATCTTTATGAATATGGAACGAGCTCTCATTAGGGAGTACCAAATCTGGTGGGATAAGAGATCTCTAGAGAAGTACATGGACTTAAATATGGTACCTAGGGGCCTCAGATTACGTAAGAGACCGTCCTTTCAAGTCTCTGAGGAATGGTTTATTTCAGAATGGAACAATATATTAACAGAGTGTTCCATCAGACTCATGGGAGTCATAATTAAATTTAAAAACCAAAAGCTTGAAGAGGCAAGGGATTTCATTAAAGAGTTACAGAGAGATCTGAATTCTTTCACATCACATGACCGCTATAGAGAACTAGATGCCTTATTAAAAACAACTATTGACAGTATGAAACAGGATATTGACAGGCTAAAGTACAACAAGTTTCTACGTGATACAGATGACTACAGTAATAATAAGGTGTACCAGTGGAACACACAGACCTTTAGGAGACAAAAGAAACAGAAGAAATTGAATAGAGGGAATACACCAACAAATAAGAGTCAGATACCTGGACAAGGGAACAAAAAACAAGTGACATTCTCAGACACTGAAGAGTCCAATGAAGATAATGAAATCAGAGACTTTGTGGACTATATGTCAAGTGGTGCATCCTCTGATGAGGAAGCCTTTATACAATCTAATGAGGGTCTCACGAATACATTATCAACAGGAAATATAGAACCACCAATAGGTATTAGGTATTCTAAAATCAGGGAGTAATGGCAAACATAATAACAAATATACTAGAGTTCTAGATATACAGCCTTGCACACACCAGACTATTGAAAACACTGAGGTACAGGTTTTTCAAGAGGTGGGGGCCAGAGGCCAGGGGGGAGGAAGAGGAAGAGGAAAATACAAGGAACCACAGTTACAGGGAGAGCAGTACACTCTGAGGAGAGGAACACAAAACAAGTACAAGATATGAAGATAATAAATATATCAAGTATAGTGCTTAGTGAGGAAGAGATGGCATCTCTGAAATTGGGTTTAAATTTGGTTCCCTCTGCAGACTTCAATGTGTTTGATACCCTAGTAGATGTCAATAGGTTCGTACGGACATTAACTCTGAAAAAGCATTTTTCAAGTGATGAAGGGGTGGAAACCGAAACACATTTAAGTACTGCAGAGGAATCTTTTGCAATGAATGATTTCTTCCAAATAAAAGATGCTTCTGATTTCCTTTCCCTTTACCATCTAGAAAGAGAAAGTTGTCCCCCTACCAATATGAAACGGATACATAATGGTTTCAGACGCAAGTCGAAATTTTACCCTACACAGTCAAGGGGCTTGACTTTAGAACTCTTCCATAAAAGAGTAGAGGAAGATCTAATTAAACTAAAAAATGAAACTAAAAATTGTAGGTCCAACTTAAATAACAAAGAAAAAGAGGGTCTTAGGAAATTGAAAGAAAGAGACAATATAGTCATCAAGAGCTCGGACAAGGGGGGTACTATTGTAGTAATGGACAAGAGTACATACATAGAAGAAGCTCACAGACAACTAGAAGATGTAAATGTTTACAAGACACTTCATACTAACCCCACCAAACACTTTCAAGAACTGTTGAAAGATTTACTTGATGATGGCCTTGAGCAAGGGGTGATGGACTTGTCGACCTTCGAATACCTATATATTCATGAACCGGTGACACCTATTTTCCACCACTTACCGAAGGTCCACAAGTCCATCACCAATGTTAAGGGTTGTGAGGATTTATTATATAATTAATATGAACCCAGTTGTATCTACTCCACTCAGTCTCACACCAAACCTAGGTACCTTGATAAACTAGGAACCTTATTATGCTCATTGACTGAGGGTGACCTGTTTAGGTCAAAAGTAAATAACAACTATCTTTAGTTGTTGGAGATATGCACAACAATGTGAGTGTGCTTATACTCTCCTAAGTACTATAATAGCATTTGCTAAACAATAGATAGTCTCTTTGGATATAGAATAAAATATAACTTAATATAATTGAAGCTCTGTTAGTATCTCTTTAAATAGATTGTAGTTTATCAATCAGGTACAATGCTTTAATGTTCAGGTTAGTAAAGTTCATATGCAACCTTATTCATGAATGCAGCAGAATTGTTATGGCAGTGTATTGTATGCAGAAATAACCAGGATATATGCAGAGGATGTTAAAAATGCACAGTTTCCATTAGTAACGTATATGTATAAGCTTGATTAGTTAGTAACCAGGATATATGCAGAGGATGTTAAACATGCACAGTTTCCATTAGTAACGTATATGTATAAGCTTGATTAGTTAGTATATACAGTCTTAGGAACATATGATATTAGCGTAACTTCAGCAATAACTTTATGTTTAGTACGATACCCAACACTTCATGACCAGCGTGTACTTGTGAAGACTATGCTTGATAGCAATTCAGTTGTCCTGAGAAGCAGTGTTGAATCCGGCAACAGAGAGGAGCTGCGACACTGACTCCCGGAGTGCTGATGACGTCAGACGCCGAACTACTGCAGACACGCTGAATGTCAGTTAGCGTTTCAGAATGAAGTATGCTGTCCTGTGATTGAAGAGAACTTTGCAGATATAAAGTTAGAGAACAACTTGACGAAAATGGTGAGAGCTTCTTGAAAGTTGTGATCACTCCTCATGTGAATCAAATTACCAAGCATCGATGAATTAGAGAGGAGGGCTTATAAAGGCATAACGGTCATGTGATATTATGTTTAAAGGGACAGTGAAACGTGGAAAAGATGAAGTATAGAGATTGGGAATTACTGTGATATGACAGGACACCCCCCTTAACGATCTGCTCCGCAGATCAGGGTTTGGGACGGTCTGGATGTCTGCGATGAAACAGAGATACCAATCTAGGGGCTGATAAGTTAGTGGATGGTTCCCAAGAATCCTCTTCTGATGAATAATTTTTCCACCGAACTAAATACTGTAGAGAATTCTTATAGAATCTAGAATCCAAAATGGAATCAACTTCATATGATACTTCATCCTCAATGAGTGTCGGAACTTGAGTTGTCAAGGCTTGATCTCTGACTGGAACATAAGGTTTCAAAAGGGATACATGAAATGTTGGATGTATCTTAAAAGAACTTGGTAGTTGTAAAGTGACAGCATTAGCATTAACAATCCTAATAATTTTGTAAGGACCAATAAACAGAGAACCAAGCTTTTTACTGGGAATGTGAAGCTTCAAGTGTTTAGAAGACAACCAAACTAGATCTCCCACCTTATACTCAGGAGGTTTTGTTCTCCTTAAGTCATAATAACGTTTTTGCCTTTCTTGAGATTGTAGTAAAATCTGTTTTAGTTGAATGAATCCTTCAGCAATTGTATTCACAGTGTCATTTACCAAGGGACAAGAACTTTCTGATCTTTGAAGAAGATGATAAGAGGGATGAAACCCATAGTTAATGAAAAATGGAGTTGTATTGGTAGATGAATTAATGGTGTTATTATATGAGAATTCAGCAGTAGGAAGGAGAGAAGACCAGTTGTCTTGCTGAAATGTACAGTAGCATCTTAGATATTGCTCTAAACTCTGATTAGTCCTTTCGGTCTGACCGTTTGTTTGAGGATGGTAAGCTGAACTCAAACGGCGATCAATATGCAAACTAGAACAGAGTTGTGTCCAAAATCGAGAGGTAAATTGTGTACCCCTGTCAGTCGTAATAGACTTAAGTAACCCATGCAATCTGACAATATGTTTGATGAACAATTCTGCTGTTTCTGAAGCTGTTGGCAAAGTATGAATAGGTATAAAATGTGCCATTTTTGAAAAGAGATCCACAACAACCAGGATTACTGTGTTGTTAGAAGAGGGAGGTAGATCGACAATGAAGTCTAGGGCAATATCTTGCCAAGGTCTGTCAGCGATTGGAAGAGATAGAAGTAAACCATAAGGGTGAATTCTTTGAGATTTACATTTGGTACATACAGCACACCCTTGTATGTACTGTTTTACAGACTGAATCATATGCGGCCACCAAAAATCCCTTTGAATTAAATGAAGAGTTTTCTTGAAACCAGGATGTCCTGAAAGTGGAATATCATGTGCCATAGCTAAAATGTCATTCCTAAGTGATTCTGGAACATACAGTGCATGACCATGGTAAAAAAATCCATCATTACCTTTATGAATCCTAGAATCATTAATCAATGGATCATTCTGTTGTTGTTCTTTGAGAATAGATGTTTTTCCCATTAAGAGGCCAATGAATTTTTCTGGTGGTATTATTGAGTTTAGTTCAGAACTCTCAGTTAATGGAGTTGAATATCTAGATAGAGCATCTGCCTTTGTATTTCTTACTCCTGGACGATAAGTGATTATAAAATCAAATCTAGTAAAGAATAAACTCCATCTGACTTGTCTGGAAGAAAGACTTTTGTTAGTTTTTAGATATTGTAGATTACGATGATCTGTGAATATGATGATTGGAAATCTTGCGCCTTCTAATAGATGTCTCCAAAATTCTAATGCAGCCTTGATGGCTAGAAGTTCTTTTTCCCCAATTGGGTAATTAATTTCGGCCGAATTCATAACCCGAGAATAATATGCAACAGGATGAAGCATGTTGGTAGAAGAATCTTTTTGAGACAGAATGGCTCCTATTGCAAATTCGGATGCATCTACTTCTAATGTATATTGTTTTGATGGATCTGGGAATTGTAGAATTGGAGCGGTAATGAAACTATGTTTGAGAGCGTTAAAAGACTCATCTGCCTGTTGGTTCCAGTGGTATTTGTTATTCTTTCGGGTGAGTAATGTGAGAGGTTTTGCAATAGTAGAGAAACCTTTAATAAATTTTCTATAAAAATTTGAGAATCCTAGAAATCTCTGGAGCTCTTTCTTATTTTTTGGAATAGGCCAGTTAGTGATAGCTTGTACTTTGTTGTCCTCCATGGATATTCCTTTTGGTGAAATATGATACCCCAGGAAAGAAATAGTATCAGAATTGAATATACATTTTTCTGCCTTAACATATAAGTTGTTCTGTCTTAATCTTGAAAGAACTGTTCTGACATGTTGTATGTGATCCTCTTTGGAAATTGAATAAATGAGAATATCGTCCAAATAAATGACAATGTATGTGTCAAGTAAATCTTTGAAAACATCATTAATGAAAAACTGAAAAGTTGCAGGTGCATTGCACAAACCAAAAGGCATGACACAATACTCATAGAGACCATACCTAGTGCGAAAGGCAGTTAACCATTCATCACCTTTGCGAATTCTAATTAAATTATATGCACCTCTTAAATCCAGTTTGGTGAAGATGGTAGCACCCTGTAACCTCTCTATGAGTTCTGGAATAAGAGGTAAAGGATATCTATTTTTTATTGTACAATTGTTCAGTTGTCTATAGTCAATTATAGGCCTGAGACTGTCATCTTTATTCTTCACGAAAAAGATCCCGGCACCAGCTGAAGATGTAGAAGGCCGAATAAAACCTTTCTTTAGATTTTCCTCAAGATATCCTTTGAGATGAAGCAGTTCTGGTTCAGAGAGTGGATATATACGACCATAAGGGATTTTACTGTTTGGTTTTAAATCGATAGGACAGTCGTAGGGTCTGTGGGGAGGTAGAGATTGAGCCTCAACCTTATCAAAAACGTCATAAAAATCTGAATACTCTGTTGGTATATTTGTGATATCAACCTGTAATATAGTTTGTGATTGTGTACAGTGTTTTTTACAATATGGTGAGTCGAAGGAAATAGTACCACTATTCCATGAGATGTTTGGTTGATGTTTCTTTAGCCATGAGAGTCCTAGAATTATGGGGTACAAAGGGGAATGAATAACCTCAAAGGTACACAATTCAGAGTGACCTGATGAAAATGTTAATGATAATGGATCAGTATGATGGGTAACGGGACCTGAATTGATAAAAGAACCATCAACAACTCGAATAGGTAATGCAATTAATTTTTTAATTATAGGAATCTTGTGATTTTCAACAAAGGATGAATGAATGAAATTATTAGTTGCTCCTGAATCGATTACCACCTGGGCTTTAAGTTGATGTTGATCCCACTGTAGACAAACAGAAAGAGTAAAGTGAGATGAGTTTTTTATAACAGTCTCATTTAAATGAGCTATCTCTTGCTTACCCTTTTTTGATTTTAACAGAATTGGACACTCCTTTACTCCGTGATCCTTAGCAGCACAATATAAACAAAGATTAAGTTGTCTTCGTCTAGCCTTTTCTTCAGGTTTAAGAGGACCTTTGACAAATCCTATCTCCATAGGCTCATCTGTTAAACGGACAGTGGAAACTGAATGAGAGCTATAGGCTTTCTTGGTGGATAATTCTGATGACCCTCTTTCAATCTTCCTTTCCCTCAAACGACGATCAATAGATATAGACAAGGTCATAAGATTTTCTAAGTCCTTAGGAATAACCACACGTGCCAATTCATCTTTTAGAGCATCCGCTAATCCAATACGGAATTGATTTGTCAAAGCTGGGTTATTCCACTGTGTGTCAGGTGCCCATCTTTTGAAATCAGTTATATATTCTTCTACAGGGCGTCTACCTTGTCGCAGATGTCTGATAGAATTTTCTGCTGAAGCTTGTTTGTCGTGATCTTCATATAGTAAGGACATGGCATTAAAAAATGATTCTAATGAGTTTAAGATAGGATCTTCTTTCTCATAGTATGCATTAGCCCATGCCTTGGCTTCACCAGTGAGATAAGAAATTACCGTTAGAACTTTAACCCTTTCGGTAGGATAGGTTCTTGGTTTCAATGAAAATAATAAAGTACATGAATTTTTAAAGTCTCTAAATTGAGTTCTGTCTCCAGAAAATCTCTCAGGTGGACATATTTGTGGCTCAGGAGAAACAAGAGGTGTTGGTAAAGTTTGAGTAGGTACATGATCTCTAATATATTTTCGTAATTCCTGATTTTCAACTTGAAGGTCCCTAAGACCCTGGATCATTATATCCATATTTTGAGAAAGGGTTCCAACACGGTTGGACAATTCAGTAACATCCATTATAGATACAAGTGGGTTAGGGGTGGCTTGGTAATATGTGAGGATTTATTATATAATTAATATGAACCCAGTTGTATCTACTCCACTCAGTCTCACACCAAACCTAGGTACCTTGATAAACTAGGAACCTTATTATGCTCATTGACTGAGGGTGACCTGTTTAGGTCAAAAGTAAATAACAACTATCTTTAGTTGTTGGAGATATGCACAACAATGTGAGTGTGCTTATACTCTCCTAAGTACTATAATAGCATTTGCTAAACAATAGATAGTCTCTTTGGATATAGAATAAAATATAACTTAATATAATTGAAGCTCTGTTAGTATCTCTTTAAATAGATTGTAGTTTATCAATCAGGTACAATGCTTTAATGTTCAGGTTAGTAAAGTTCATATGCAACCTTATTCATGAATGCAGCAGAATTGTTATGGCAGTGTATTGTATGCAGAAATAACCAGGATATATGCAGAGGATGTTAAAAATGCACAGTTTCCATTAGTAACGTATATGTATAAGCTTGATTAGTTAGTAACCAGGATATATGCAGAGGATGTTAAACATGCACAGTTTCCATTAGTAACGTATATGTATAAGCTTGATTAGTTAGTATATACAGTCTTAGGAACATATGATATTAGCGTAACTTCAGCAATAACTTTATGTTTAGTACGATACCCAACACTTCATGACCAGCGTGTACTTGTGAAGACTATGCTTGATAGCAATTCAGTTGTCCTGAGAAGCAGTGTTGAATCCGGCAACAGAGAGGAGCTGCGACACTGACTCCCGGAGTGCTGATGACGTCAGACGCCGAACTACTGCAGACACGCTGAATGTCAGTTAGCGTTTCAGAATGAAGTATGCTGTCCTGTGATTGAAGAGAACTTTGCAGATATAAAGTTAGAGAACAACTTGACGAAAATGGTGAGAGCTTCTTGAAAGTTGTGATCACTCCTCATGTGAATCAAATTACCAAGCATCGATGAATTAGAGAGGAGGGCTTATAAAGGCATAACGGTCATGTGATATTATGTTTAAAGGGACAGTGAAACGTGGAAAAGATGAAGTATAGAGATTGGGAATTACTGTGATATGACAAGGGTAGACCTATTGTTTCAGGGATAGGTTCTCTTTTTGAGAACCTGTCTAACTGGATAGAATCGTTACTACAGCCACTTGTTTGCAAGTTACCCTCATACTTGAGGGATACCAAACATCTACTTAACTCACTGAAAGAGATTACCTGGAGGGAGGAGTATAATTGGCTCACCATTGATGTGGTGAGCCTGTACTCCTCCATACCACATGAATTTGGTTTATTGGCTATCAGAGAAATGATGGATCTCCTTAGTGATTATGAGGATTCTCTTAAAGAATTTATTGTTAGAACTGTTCACTTTCTGCTGACCCACAACTATTTTGAGTTTGAAGGCATATTCTATCTGCAGAGACGTGGGACGGCTATGGGGGCCAAATTTGCCCCAGCATACGCCAACCTATTTATGGGTTGGTGGGAGCTGTCCCACGTCTATGCAGATGGAAATCCTTACAGGGAGTCACTTGTAGGGTACAAACGCTACATCGACGACCTCCTGTTTGTATGGGTGGGGTCTAAAGCGGAGAGTGAGCAGTTCATAGCCTACCTCAACAACAATCGAGTGGGTCTAGAATTCACTTCTCACTTTGAAGAGAATAGGATTGACTATCTGGATCTAACACTTGAAGGAGATCCTAACAGGGGATACATATCCACCTCACTATATACCAAACCTATATCCGCAAATTCCCTTTTGCATGCGAAGAGCTGCCACCCTAAGCACATGCATTATGGGGTGTCTAAAGGGGAAATGATAAGGATTAGACGTAATTGCTCTGATGACGATGCCTTTCTTAAGGAGAGTAGAACTTTGATTAATAAACTTAGAGCCAGAGGCTATCCAGAAAATAGCATCATGAGAGCCTATAATGACGTTAGGGTTATACCTAGAGAAGAACTACTCAAACCCAAAATACAGAAAACAAAAAATAGGAGAAAGGAGAAAGACTTAAATCATGAGAATCAAACTGGAGGAGTCACTTTCGTGACTACCTACACCAAACAGTACAATAGTATCTGTAACATTATCAGAAAAAACTTATCAATTTTGAAAGCTGATAAAGTTTTAAAGAAAGTGGTAGAAGAGGGATGCCAGTTTGTATCTAAAAGGAATGTTACCATTGGTAATATGGTGTCCCCCAGTGTTCTGAGAAAACCTAAGAAGGGTAGTAGCTGGCTCACATGTAAAGGCCACTACAAGTGTGGCACACGTAGCTGTGTGGCATGCGACCTAACACAGACAAGTAAGGTCTTTCAATCTTCTAGTACCCAGAAGGTCTTTAACTGTGGCTTTTGCACAAATTGTAGATCAGACCATGCTATATATATGGTTACATGTACAGCCTGTGAGAAACAGTATATAGGATGCACCTCCAGAGAGACAAGGGTTAGGATCAAGGAACATCTATATGATATAGAGAAGAACAGAGCTACAACAGGAGTCTCTAAACATTTCATATTTGAGCATGGGGGAGACACAAGTACATTCACCTGGATGATCATTGATCTAATAATGAAAAAACCAAGAGGTGGCAATAGGGTACATGCCCTCTTTAGAAAGGAGGCCTATTGGATTTTTACGCTAAGGACGCGTAAACCAAATGGCCTAAATATAGATGGGGACATTATTAACTTCTGGGAGTAAATATGCAATAGGATGGGTTATACATAGTAACTAGTTTAAGTAATTATGATAAATATACCTGTTACTTAAATTCTCTTACTATTCTCAACCGCAACAAAAGTTATATGATGTCTCTCCATATACTTAATATTGATCTCTAGCAGAAGCTAAATATGGAGGTGTAGTCTGAACCTTTTCTTAAATAAAAGATGAGAATAACTATCTTATATCTATGCATGTATAAAGCATTAGTCTAACTCTATTGATGGTACAACAGATAAGTAGCACTAAATAAGATTATGGTGGGTCTTACGAGATACATACAATATTATAAGAAGGAAAGACACAACATAGTTAATCAAGTGTTAATGGCACTGAAATTAAGTGTGCTTGCTTAACATCATGTGACTGACAGTTCTGACCTGCTGTCCCTTTAAGTCTCCATACATCAGTTTTCAGTGGGAAAAGTGGTAACCAATGAGAATGTGAGGGAGCGTATTTAAGCTCCACAGGTGCTAGTCAGATTAAGTCTATGAGTAAGGCTAGATAGCCGAAACGCGTCAGACTGACGGATTTCCCACTGATCTTTTATGTTTTATTATGTGTGCCGTGGTTTTTAACTGAATTTGAATAAAGGAATATTTTTACATATCTGGAATGCAGCTATCGTTTGATCTTCATTATTGCTAGGTGTTGATAATCCCGGGAAATCTATTAGATTGCTATAGTCGCTCCAGGGCTTTTAATGATAAGAATAACATTGCATGAAGGGTTTACCCAGAACCTACACCTCTATCTTCAGAAATTCAACTATGAAAAGCTGTCTACTACAGTCTTCAGGAAACCCATGCTACTCTCCTTACTACTATGAATTAATCTCAATAGCACTCTAGAGCTTTGGCAAGCCCTCTTGTCACTATATACAGTTACACATCCCCAAAACATTCAAACAGGCTAGTATGCAAATATGAGAACTTACATTCTACTAGGATATGCACAAAAATATACAGAGATGAGCTGTTTTACATGAATCAATTGAATAACCCATGATCCAACCCCCCACACAATGAGGTTTTTAGCATATGATAGTAAGGAGACTGTAGTAATTGGTTAGAGTGTCAATAGTTTGAGTTATAAGCATGTCTTCAGAGCCAGTACATATAAAATACAACATCAGACAGCAAAGTCGTCATTAACCTGGATGAGAGATAAGGGACCCAATGTTATGTCCAGCTATACAGAAGTGTAGCTAATAAAATAAAAAAAGGGAACACAGAAAACTAAGCTGCTGCGCAAAAAATCAGTGAAATCAAGTCCACTTTGAAGTTCAGCACATAGCCCCTCACAAAACTCTCAGAGCTAACCCACTCCGGTTTTCTCTATGGCTGCAGCACATGAGACGTTCAAACCAACATTTGTGAGTAGGGCCGTTGTACAGTTTTGCGCTACAAGTAGTTCAGTGAGGGTGGACCGGGGCAGCAAATCCAGCTGCCATACAGACACATAGGTAGATGTTCCCTGAGACCTTCTCTTACTTACAGGTGTCTGAGACTTCCCCTGAACCAGTCTCATCGTGGTCCCATGATAGTCCACTTGCTGAGCGGACCTTTTTGCAGCTACGGCTCCAGTTACCTCACATAAGAGAAAGATCACCTCTGTGTGTGCACTTCTACTGCGTATCTCAGTCAGATCAATCTGCCGCTCTGCTGCAACTGTGTTGTTAGGCAGGTCATTTGTTGTAAGGAGGGAGGTTGATTGCGTTGCCTCTGGGTACTTGCGGCTCTCAATGAATGAATCAATACGCTGCTCTAATCGGCCGTAGTGATCCCTCAAAAGCTTTACTAGAGTCCCCCAGGTCAGATTCTGGGAACGATCCATAGCTGTTAGGCAGGGTAAGAAAACGGTCTACGGCAGAGTGTTATCCGATGGTGTGGTAGGAGCTTCCCTTAAAACTCTGTATACGGCCCCTTAACCCAGGTGGCCAGGGGGGGGGGGGAAACGCCAAGTTCATTCGGGTAGGCCTCAGCCCTTCGAGTGTATAAACAGAGACCCTTAATATAGCTGAAAATAGGTTCCTGCAGCTCGCCCTGAGCTCATACTTCTATTAACAGGAATCCCTGCTGTAGATTCAGTCCTTAGAAAGCAAAATTCGTCAGGTTAGGTACATTTTCTGGCGAGCTGCAGATAATGCGTCCTTCCATGTTAACTGCTTGGCCACGCCCTCGGGAAAGTATTTTTTCATCCACCAG
Organism: Bombina bombina; assembly: GCF_027579735.1. Lineage (NCBI taxonomy): Eukaryota > Metazoa > Chordata > Amphibia > Anura > Bombinatoridae > Bombina > Bombina bombina. The sequence continues at coordinate 1,070,580,508 of NC_069502.1, forward strand.
AAACATATCTGTGCGAGAATTTTTTTTATGTCCTTTGGATTCGCAGGAAAAGCTGCCCTCATCTGGATGTTGCAGGCGCCATATATCTTTTAATTTTAGCTTCCTTGCAAACTCCCTTAACAGCTTTGCCTCTCTTTGATAGTATCTATTATCTTTAAGGCGGAGCCTATCTATCTCAGGTTGCATTGATGCATTTAGATCCCCTGCCAGAATTAAGTTCTGCCCTAAATAGGGTGTTTACTTGTTTGTGACTTTTGCCCAGAATTCTCTGTTAATTCCGTTTGGACCGTAGATATTACATAAGGTCCAAGTGGTATTATCAATTTCCACTTGTACAATAATGAATCTCCCTAATGGGTCTCCTTAATTTTATATACCATTTTCCTATTAAACAATATAGCCACGCCACATTTTCTGCTATTGCATGGGGTCTCAATTATTTCCGAAATCCAATTAACTTTTAACTTAGCTATCTCAGTGTCCTTTAAATGCAACTCCTGTAAAAAAAAGTATATCTGGGCCATGACGTTTCAGCAATTTAAAAATTTTCTTCCTTTTAATGGGGGAGGTTATCCCTCCAACATTCCAGGAAACACATTTCAGCATTTAACCCATAAAATCAGTTTATTTAAAATAATTCTCCCTATCTTTCTGCCTTAAAGCGGGTGAGCAACCGGCCGCCAGGTGGGGGAAAAAAAAAAAAAAAAACCCTTTGCTGCTCAGCAGCCTAACTGAAATGGGGGTGGTCCCTCCGGCAAAACAGGAAAAAAATAAAGATGTGATATTGAACCCATCTCTCATTTGACAAAAAAAAAATAATATATATACTGCAGCTTTATGAGTGTTACCAAAAACTCCCTCCCTACCGTGTACCCTGTTGTACATCTATACCTTTCTCTGTACAATATCCTTCTGCCTCTTCTGCGGAATTCAAAAAAAAAACTGTCACCCTCTGTATTTGTAATTATAATTTTTGCTGGGTATCTCATTCTTGCATTGATTCCTGCTTTTATTAAAATTTGCAAAACTTTGTGCAAAAAGGGGCCATTATCTTTCTCTTAGAGGATGTCTCCACAGAGAAATCCTGAAATATGGATACCTGTTTTGTGCCTATCTTAAATGATAGATTTTTCTTATACTGTTTAATTATACTTATTTTGTCTTGGAAATCTAAGTACTTTATCAGAGCCATCCTGGATCGTATACTACCATCAGAGTATCTTTTGATACTACCTATTCTGTGTGCTCTTTCCACCTTTATTTTTCCTGAGGTTAACTGTAACCCCAATAATGTTGGTAGGGTAGTTGATCCAAATAACACTAAATCCTCATACTCCTTACTCTCAGGCAGACCTACAATACGCATATTGTTCATGCAAGATCTATCCTCTAAATCATCAATTTTCAGTTGCATTGTTTTAATTTTGTCTTCATAATTAGACCAATTAACATCATGTTTATTGAGTCTGTCTTCAAGATCGGAGACTCTCTCCTCAACCTCTGATATTCTATGAGAGAATATCCTGATCTCTGCTGAAAGAGAGGCTATCTCTTTTTTAACTGATTCAAAATGTGGTAGTATTAAATCCGCCAGTTGGTTAAGCGTTAATTGCTTCTCTGTAGTATTTATCGGAGTATCCATCATGAATGTTGAATGTAGTGCGGAAAAGTTTGTGAGGAAAAGAAGGAAAGAAGAAGAAAAAAAAAAAAAGAAAGTGTGGAAAAAAGTGTATGTGAAGGGATCGACCTGTGTAGCAAAATCCATGAATTGGCCGTCAGTGCTCTGGTTTCATAGATGCCCACCAAATAGATGGGTGTGGTGTTGCTGTGTATATTAAAATGTGAATATTTCTAATAGTGTTATGCAAGATGCACCACTGTGTGGAAAATTGAAATCTGTTAATAGTGTTCACAAATACCTATTACAATGGAGGACAACTTGACAAGCCCCCTTAACTATTCCCCCGAGTCCCTACGTGCTCTATTAGCCTATGGTCATATATTCACAAGAATTGATCCTTTAGTCAAATCCACAGAGCTCAACGATATTGCTTGACTGTACCCCTTAGACTTTTCACAATTTTTAACCTGGCGTATAGTGCCCCTTTTTTTTTTTTTTTTCCTCTTTTAACTACTGATTATGCTTTATATACAAACTGAAAATCTACAGTCTCTTTCCATACAAAATTTCTGCAGTACCTTGCTATAAACATTGACTGTGTATCTATTTGTGATGCTGGTTACGCCTGGGCTAATGCAGCTTACCCTTTTTCGCCTAGTGCTAACTTAAGACCTGTCCTATACCCACAAAAACAGTATTTTATCATCCAGTCACAGCTCAAAACAGTATACCAATGCAAATTTCAGTTTTTACTGCAAAAGATTGCTTTTTTCCCTTTTCTTTTGCAAGATCTTTAAATAGTTGCACTAATCACGCATCAACATAGCTACACTAAATCCTTGCTTGTACTTTTCATATATCTACATACAGTGTAGCTTTCAGCCTCCTCCCCCATATACAGAACAAACAATAATACAATGTGGAATAGCAGATTATTAAACAGAAAGGGCAAAGAGAGTCCAAGTCCTAGGATCTGCCCTTCTCCTGCTATCGTCTCTTGTTGTCTTAACTCAAAGGCCAGCAAACAGTTAAGTTCATATAGTTTAAATATTATAGAGGAAATCTCCAGCCTCTTATCACACCTTCTCCAAATGAAGGCAAGTAGCAAATAGCGGCAGTGTCCCCAGATGTATTTTACTTTATATGTAGTGATGTCGCGAACCTAAAATTGAATTCAATAGGCAGGCGAACTTTAAAACCTACAAGGCCTCTTTCTGGCCACAATAGTGATGGAAAAGTTGTTTCAAGGGTACTAACACCTGGACTGTTGTATGCTGGAGGGGGATCCCTGGCAAAACTCCCATGGAAAATTACATAGTTTATGCAGAGTCTGCTTTTAAGCCATAATGGGTCTAAATCAACTAACATTCCCAAAGTGGCTGTCTCAAAACATCCCGTACAGAAGATAGATTGATAGATAGGATAGATAGATATACATAGATTGATAGTTAGAATCGATAGAAGAGAAATAGATAGATTTGTTAGATATATAATTACCCTAATAAATTCTAATAATCAAACATGCGTTCTTGGACCCAACTAGCTTGTGTTAATTAGTACTTTTCTTAGCACTTTAATCCCTGTTCCCCCCCCCCCTATTGGGGGTGTTCTATATGGCCTGCCAGATTACCCTGAAAAATTATAATAATAAGACATGTGGTCTGCTACCTATTTTAACTAGGTTGTGTTTTAAGTACTACCATTCTTAGCACTTTAATCTCTGTAACTCCCCCTATTTGGTGAGGTCTATACGGCCTGGATGATTACCCATACAAAATATAATAATAAGACATCTGCTCTTGGTCTGCGACCCATGGTAACTATGTTGTGTTAATTAGTAATGTCCTTCGCATTTTAATAGCTGTTACTCATACTCACCCTATTGGTGGAGGTCTATATGGCCTGCATGATTACCCTTACAAAATATAACAACCAAACATATGCTCTGGGACCCATGGTAAGTAGGTTGTGTTAAGTAGTACTGTTCTTTGCAGTTTCATACCTTTTACAACACCAAATGGTGGCAGGTCTATCTGGCCTTCATGATTAGCTGCACCCAAACCCAAAAAAAAGCCGAGTGGTCTTAGACTAACACCCATGGCTAACTCGGTTGTTTCAATTAGTACTATTCTTAGCACTTTCATCCCTGTTACGGGTGGTCTACATGGCCATCATGATTAGCTGAACAAAATACTACAATCCAACGTTTGCTCAGTCTTCATAGGCCCTTCATTGGCTGTATTTTGATAGTACAGTTCTTATTATTTTTATAGCTGATACAACACCGAATGGTGGCAGCTCTATATGGCCTGCATGATTAGCCGCACCCAATACAAAAATAAATCTAAGCGGTCTTGGATTAACACCCATGGCTAACTCTGTTGTTTCAAGTAGTACTATTCTTAGCACTTTCATCTCATCATCCCTGTTACTTCCAGGACTCTCGGTGGTGGTGGTCTACATGGCCATCATGATTAGCCTAACCAAATACTACAATCCAACCTTGGCTCAGTCTTTCTAAGGCCCTTCATTGGCTGTATTTTGGTAGTACTGTTCTTATTAGTTTAATAGCTGATACGACACCGAATGTTGGCAGCTCTATATGGCCTGCATGAATAGCCGCACCCAAAGCCAAAAAAAAGCCAAGCGGTTTTGCACTAACACCCATGGCTAACTCTGTTGTTTCAAGTTCTACTATTCTTAGCTCTTTCATCTCATCCCTGTTACTTCCAGGACTCTCGGTGGTGGTGGTCTACATGGCCATCATGATTAGCCTAACCAAATACTACAATCCAACCTTGGCTCAGTCTTCCTAAGGCCCTTCATTGGCTGTATTTTGGTAGTACTGTTCTTATTAGTTTAATAGCTGATACGACACCGAATGGTGGCAGCTCTAAATGGCCTGCATGAATAGCCGCACCCAAAGCCAAAAAAAAGCCAAGCGGTTTTGCACTAACACCCATGGCTAACTCTGTTGTTTCAAGTTCTACTATTCTGAGGATTCAAATCACAGCAACTATTACCAAAAATTTAAATTTTTAATTATTAGAATACTGTCACAACAAATATGATTGGTGTATATATTTTTTATGTAGGCCTGGCACACAAGCTTGGAAGGCTGTAGAAAAGTGCAATTCTAGGGCACGAGCAAACTGAGGATTAAGATCATCAACAATCAAGAATTTTTTAATTTTAATTAGTAACTATACTGTGACAAAAAATTAGGATTGGTGTAAATAGTTGGCAAGACGGCCTGGCACAAAAGGATGGCAGGCAGGAGGTAGATGCAATTCAAGGACACTAGGAGACTGATTACTGACAGTCTAAACAGTGATGATTGACAATTTTTGCAATACTGTTAACAGAAATATGATTGCTGACAACAATTGGCTAGGTGGGCCTGGCTCACAGCAGGCTGCAAGGCAGGAGGAAAGTGCTATTCAATGGCACCAGCAAACTGAGGATTCAAATCACAGCAACTATTACCAAAAATTTGAATTTTTAATTATTAGAATACTGTCACAACAAATATGATTGGTGTAAATATTTTTTAAGTAGGCCTGGCACACAGGCTTGGAAGGCTGTAGAAAAGTGCAATTCTAGGGCACGAGCAAACTGAGGATTAAGATCATCAACAATCAAGATTTTTTTAATTTTAATTAGTAACTATACTGTGACAAAAAATTAGGATTGGTGTAAATAGTTGTCAAGACGGCCTGGCACAAAAGGATGGCAGGCAGGAGGTAGATGCAATTCAAGGACACTAGGAGACTGATTACTGACAGTCTAAACAGTGATGATTGACAATTTTTGCAATACTGTTAACAGAAATATGATTGCTGACAACAATTGGCTAGGTGGGCCTGGCTCACAGCAGGCTGCAAGGCAGGAGGAAAGTGCTATTCAATGGCACCAGCAAACTGAGGATTCAAATCACAACAACTATTACCAAAAAAAAATATTTTTAATTATTAGAATACTGTCATAACAAATATGATTGGTGTAAATATTTTTTAAGTAGGCCTGGTACACAGGCTTGGAAGGCAATTCTAGAGCACGAGCAAACTGAGGATTAAGATCAACACTAAAAAATTTTTTTATTTAAATTAATAACTATACTGTCTGTGACAACAATTATGATTGGTATAAATAGTTGGCTAGACGGCCTGGCACAAAAGGCTGGCAGTGGCAGGCAGGAGGTAAATTAAATTCAATGGCACTAGGAGACTGAATATTTGCAGTTCAAAAAATTATGATTTTTTTTTTTTAATTACTGTTACAAGAATTGTGATTGGTGCCACTAATTGGCTACTTGGGCCTGGCAGACAGGCTGGCAGATATGAGTCGTGGATGGTAGGTAGGGCAGCAATTTAACACAGTATGCTGTGTAAGTGACAAAAACACAGGACTGATAGAAAATTAAGTTAGATTACACTAGCAAAATATTTTAAAATTTTAGATTTTAATATTAAAATTATGTTAAGAAGTGCAATGCACATATGACTCTATGAGTGGTCGCACTGGTTGGCTGCTACGTAGGGCAGCAATTATAACAACAGTATGCTGTGTAAGTCAGATAGACAGTTAGACACAGGCCTGATAGAAAATACAATTAGATTACACTAGCATAATGATTTAAAGACTTTTTTTTGGAAATTTTAAGAAAAAGGTTAAGCACATACATATGAGTCGTGGCTGATAGCGTTGGAAGGGCAGCTATTAAAAACAGTAGGCTCTGTAAGTCGGATACACACACGCCTGATAGAAAATACTATTATATTACACTAGAAAAATTATTGAAATTATTTTTTTGAGGGGGGAATTAAAAAAAGGTTAAACACATATGAGTCGTGGCTCATAGACTAGGGAGGGCAGCAAGTAAACACAGTAGGCTCTCTATGTCAGCAAAACACACAGGCCGGATAGAAAATTATATTAGATTACACTAGCAAACAAATTTAAACTTTTTTTTTTTATATATTAAAATTAAGGTGAAGAAGAATAGATATGAGTGCTGGGTGGCTGCCTGGCACAGACCAATTAACCAAAAGACTGAAAAAAAGAGGTATATTAATGCTGAGTGAGCCTGACAGGCACAGGCATGATAGTAAATGTAATTAGATTACACTAGCAAAATATTTTTTTTTTTATTTTTTTTTTTTATTTAAAATAATGTTATAAACGGATATTAACACTGGTGGCTGCTGGCTGGCACAGAGCAATGAACCAGAGTATATGCTGTGTGACACTGGCCTGATAGAAAATGAAAAAAAATTACACTAGAAAAATAATTACATTTTTGGGTTAGTTAAATTTAAACTAATGTTGTTAGGGAGATATCAGTGGTGGCAGTAGTCACAGCATATGCTGTGAGCCTTAAACACACAGCTGAAAGCCAGGCAAATGCTAATAAAAAAAAAACGAAAAAAAAAAAATGGCACGAAATATAGCCCTAAAAAGGGCTTTTTGGGGTGCTGTGCTTGCAGCAGAGATGAGTGGAGTCCTTCTGGACTGTAAATACACTAGCCTAGCTATGTTTTTCCTATTAATGTCAGGAGCAAAAACACAACACGTCAAAAGCAAGGTCGTTATGAGTCTAAAATGGCGGATTCCGAGTAGCTGGGAGTGTCTGTGAGGGAGTGTCTGATTTTGATTGGCTCTAATGTGTCAGGCGGCTGTGACATAAAGGGTCAAAGTTTCCACAATGATGACACATAGGGGCGGATCGAACATCGCCATGTGTTCGCCCACAAACGCGAACGCAAACAAGCTATGTTCGCTGTGAACCGTTCGCGGGCGAACAGTTCGGGACATCACTATTTATATGGCTTATCCAGTAGAGAGAAGAAGAAAATAAATGAATTCCTCTGAAAGAGCTTTGTGCACCAAATCCTGTGCCTTTATTGATTTGCCCAACTGATAACCTTGCAAAAGCCTCTTCTATTGAAAGTACTTTTTATTTACCCCCAGGAGGAATTTATCGCAAGAGTGCACAAACCCCATCTGCTTGCTGCGTCAGTCTGTACCTCTATATTGATTATGTCTACCACTGGGCCACACTAAAGTATAGAAAAGTCTTTCACTCCTGAGGAATTAAGATTTAGGCACCAACAGCTTCTTGCCCTTTATTCTAGTGTGGGCTTCCCCTTTCTTTTAGTGCACAATATATTTGTCCAAGTACTAACAATGCCCTTCACACCGCAGTAAGGGAGCAATAGACTTCTTAAAATATCCCCAAGCAAACACAACACAGCGTTTTAATCCCAGAGGCTAGATCTTATGCACCCTTTCAATCTTAGACAATACTTGAGATCTCTGCGCTGTTTCCCTTGTCAGCTTTCACCTCCGGCTGCTCCCTCCTGTACCCAGGTCCAGGCGTGACACCTCTCGTCCGTCCCCGAGTATGGAGTAATTGGCCGCGGTTGTACCAGCTCTTTGCTGTGAGCTGTCGTCTGCTTCTCTCCTTGCCGAGATCCGGCTGCAGAGTGTACGTCTGATTGTTGTCCGGCTTCCGCTGCTCACCTGCAGTTCTTCTGTGCGTAGCCTGCTGTGTGTGTGCACGGCCTGTACCATCCGGCCACTATTGGCAGTTAGGGACTTCCGTCAGAAGTTGGATTAGCCTCCCCAGGCAGGGCTCTCACCCCCAGCAATAGGAGTTTTTTTCTTTGCGGGGTGTTGGTGTATCGTCTCTTCCACTCAGAACTGCAGAGCACGTGTACCAGCTGTACAACTCATGCTCCTCCCACAGGAAGTCCTTAAAAGGACAGTCTAGGCCAAAATAAACTTTCATGATTCAGATAGAGCATGCAATTTTAAACAATTTTCCAATTTACTTTTATCACCAATTTTGCTTTGTTCTCTTGGTATTCTTAGTTGAAAGCTTAATCTAGGAGGTTCATATGCTAATTTCTTAGACCTTGAAGGCCACCTCTTTTCAGAATGCATTTGAACAGTTTTTCACCACTAGAGAGTGTTAGTTCACGTATTTCATATAGATAACACTGTGCTCGTGCATGTGAAGTTATCTGGGAGCAGCCAGTGATTGGCTAAACTGCAAGTCTGTCAAAAGAACTGAAATAAAAGGGCAGTTTGCAGAGGCTTAGATACAAGATAATCACAGAGGTTAAAAGTATATTATTATAACTGTGTTGGTTATGCAAAACTGGGGAATGGGTAATAAAGGGATTATCTATCTTTTAAAACAATAAAAATTCTGGTGTAGACTGTCCCTTTAATGCTGCTTTTTTACTCATAACGCAAGACTCATAACCTAGCCGTTAGTTTTTAGTGTAAGGCAGGTTAAGTTTTATTTTACAGGTAACTTTGTATTTATTTTAACTAGGTAGTTAGTAAATATTTACTAACTAGTCTACCTAGTTAAAATAAATACAAACTTACCTGTGAAATAAAAATAAAACCTAGGGCCTAGATTTGGAGTTTGGCGGTAGATGGGCTGTTAACGCTACGCAGGCTTTTTTCTGGCCGCACCATAAAATTAACTCTGGTATCGAGAGTTCAAAAAAATGCTGCGTTAGGCTCCAAAAAAGGAGCGTAGAGCATTTTTACCGCAAATGCAACTCTCGATACCAGAGTTGCTTACGGACGCGGCCAGCCTCAAAAACGTGCTTGTGCACGATTCTCCCATAGGAAACAATGGGGCTGTTTGAGCTGAAAAAAAAACTAACACCTGCAAAAAAGCAGCGTTCAGCTCCTAACGCAGCCCCATTGTTTCCTATGGGGAAACACTCTCTAAGTCTGCACCTAACACTCTAACATGTACCCCGAGTCTAAACACCCCTACCATTACACTTATTAACCCCTAATCTGCCGCCCCCGCTATCTCTGACCCCTGCATTATATTATTAACCCCTAATCTTCCGCTCCGTAAACCGCCGCTACCTACATTATACCTATGTACCCCTAATCTGCTGCCCCTAACACTGCCGACCCCTATATTATATTTATTAACCCCTAACCTGTCCCCCACAACGTCGCCGCCAGCTACTTACAATAATTAACCCCTAATCTGTCGACCGCAAAGCGCCGCCACCTACGTTATCCTTATGTACCCCTAATCTGCTGCCCCTAACACCGCCGACCCCTATATTATATTTATTAACCCCTAATCTGCCCCCCTCAACGTCGCCGACACCTGCCTACACTTATTAACCCCTAATCTGCCGAGCGGACCTGAGCGCTACTATAATAAAGTTATTAACCCCTAATCCGCCTCACTAACCCTATCATAAATAGTATTAACCCCTAATCTGCCCTCCCTAACATCGCCGACACCTAACTTCAATTATTAACCCCTAATCTGACGACCGGAGCTCACCGCTACTATAATAAATGGATTAACCCCTAAAGCTAAGTCTAACCCTAACACTAACACCCCCCTAACTTAAATATAATTTTAATCTAACGAAATTAATTAACTCTTATTAAATAAATTATTCCTATTTAAAGCTAAATACTTACCTGTAAAAAAAATCCTAATATAGCTACAATATAAATTATAATTACATTGTAGCTATTTTAGGATTAATATTTATTTTACAGGCAACTTGGTAATTATTTTAACTAGGTACAATAGCTATTAAATAGTTAAGAACTATTTAATAGTTACCTAGTTAAAATAATAACAAAATTACCTGTAAAATAAGTTCTAACCTAAGTTATAATTAAACCTAACACTACCCTATCAATAAATTAATTAAATAAAATACCTACAATTACCTACAATAAAACCTAACACTACACTATCAATAAATAAATTAAATACAATTTCTACAAATAACTACAATTACATAAACTAACTAAAGTACAAAAAATAAAAAAGAACTAAGTTACAAAAAATAAAAAAATATTTACAAACATAAGAAAAATATTACAACAATTTTAAACTAATTACACCTACTCTAAGCCCCCTAATAAAATAACAAAGACCCCCAAAATAAAAAAATGCCCTACCCTATTCTAAATTAATAAATTTAAAAGCTCTTTTACCTTACCAGCCCTGAACAGGGCCCTTTGCGGGGCATGCCCCAAGAAAATCAGCTCTTTTGCCTGTAAAAAAAACATACAATACCCCCCCACACCATTACAACCCACCACCCACATACCCCTAATCTAACCCAAACCCCCCTTAAATAAACCTAACACTAAGCCCCTGAAGATATTCCTACCTTGTCTTCACCTCACCGGGTATCACCGATCGGTCCTGGCTCCGATATCTTCATCCAACCCAAGCGGGGGCTAGACATCCACTGAAGAAGTCCAGAAGAGGGTCCAAAGTCTTCCTCCTATCCGGCAAGAAGAGGACATCCGGACCGGCAAACATCTTCATCCAAGCGGCATCTTCGATCTTCTTCCATCTGGTGCGGAGCGGGTCCATGTTGAAGCAGCCGACGCGGATCCATCCTCTTCTTCCGGCGTCTCCCGACGAATGACGGTTCCTTTAAGGGACGTCATCCAAGATGGCGTCCCTCGAATTCCGATTGGCTGATAGGATTCTATCAGCCAATCGGAATTAAGGTAGGAATATTCTGATTGGCTGATGGAATCAGCCAATCAGAATCAAGTTCAATCCGATTGGCTGATCCAATCAGCCAATCAGATTGAGCTCGCATTCTATTGGCTGTTCCGATCAGCCAATAGAATGCGAGCTCAATCTGATTGGCTGATTGGATCAGCCAATCGGATTGAACTTGATTCTGATTGGCTGATTTGTTATTAACTATTTAATAGCTATTGTACCTAGTTAAAATAATTACCAAGTTGCCTGTAAAATAAATATTAATCCTAAAATAGCTACAATGTAATTATAATTTATATTGTAGCTATATTAGGATTTTTTTTTACAGGTAAGTATTTAGCTTTAAATAGGAATAATTTATTTAATAAGAGTTAATTCATTTCGTTAGATTAAAATTATATTTAATTTAGGGGGGTGTTAGTGTTAGGGTTAGACTTAGCTTTAGGGGTTAATACATTTATTAGAATAGCGGTGAGCTCCGGTCGTCAGATTAGGGGTTAATAATTGAAGTTAGGTGTCGGCGATGTTAGGGAGGGCAGATTAGGGGTTAATACTATTTATGATAGGGTTAGTGAGGCGGATTAGGGGTTAATAACTTTATTATAGTAGCGCTCAGGTCCGCTCGGCAGATTAGGGGTTAATAAGTGTAGGCAGGTGTCGGCGACGTTGTGGGGGGCAGGTTAGGGGTTAATAAATATAATATAGGGGTCGGCGGTGTTAGGGGCAGCAGATTAGGGGTACATAAGGATAACGTAGGTGGCGGCGCTTTGCGGTCGGCAGATTAGGGGTTAATTATTGTAGGTAGCTGGCGGCGACGTTGTGGGGGGCAGGTTAGGGGTTAATAAATATAATACAGGGGTCGGCGGTGTTAGGGGCAGCAGATTAGGGGTACATAAGTATAACGTAGGTGGCGGTCGGCAGATTAGGGGTTAAAAAAATTTAATCGAGTGGCGGCAATGTGGGGGGACCTCGGTTTAGGGGTACATAGGTAGTTTATGGGTGTTAGTGTACTTTAGGGTACAGTAGTTAAGAGCTTTATGAACCGGCGTTAGCCCAGAAAGCTCTTAACTCCTGCTATTTTTCGGCGGCTGGAGTTTTGTCGTTAGAGCTCTAACGCTCACTTCAGAAACGACTCTAAATACCGGCGTTAGAAAGATCCCATTGAAAAGATAGGATACGCAATTGACGTAAGGGGATCTGCGGTATGGAAAAGTCGCGGCTGAAAAGTGAGCGTTAGACCCTTTAATCACTGACTCCAAATACCGGCGGTAGCCTAAAACCAGCGTTAGGAGCCTCTAACGCTGGTTTTCACGGCTAACGCCAAACTCCAAATCTAGGCCTAAGTTAGCTACAATGTAACTATTAGTTATTTTGTAGCTAGCTTAGGTTTATTTTACATGTAAGTATGTATTTAGTTTTAAATAGGAATTATTAAGGTAATAATTGTACATTTTATTTAGATTTATTTTAATTATATTTAAAGGGACAGTCTACACCAGAATTTTTATTGTTTTAAAAGATAGATAATCCCTTTATTACCCATTTCCCAGTTTTGCATAACTAACACAGTTATAATAATATACTTTTAACCTCTGTGATTATCTTGTATCTAAGCCTCTGCAAACTGCCCCTTTTTTCAGTTCTTTTGACAGACTTGCAGTCTAGCCAATCAGTGCCTGCTCCCAGATAACTTCTCGTGCACGAGCACAGTGTTATCTATATGAAATACGTGAACTAACACCCTCTAGTGGTGAAAAACTGTTAAAATGCAATCTGAAAGAGGTGGGCTTCAAGGTCTAAGAAATTAGCATATGAACCTCCTAGGTTAAGCTTTCAACTTAGAATACCAAGAGAACAAAGCAAAATTGGTGGTAAAAGTAATTTGGAAAATTGTTTAAAATTACATGCTCTATCTGAATCATGAAAGTTTATTTTGGCCTAGACTGTCCCTTTAAGTTAGGGGGTGTTAGGCTTAGGTTTAGACTTAGGCTTAGGTTTAGGGGTTAATATATTTATGTAGTGATGCGGGAGGGCAGCGGTTTAGAGGCTAATAGGTTTATTATAGCGGCAGTGTTGGCGGACGGCAGATTAGGGGTTAATAATAATTAAATAGTGTTTGTAATGCGGGAGGGCGGCGGTTTAGGGGTTAATAAGTTTATTATAGTGGCGACGATGTCGGAATGGCAAAATAGGGGTTAATATTTTTTTAAGCGGCGGCAATGTCTGGAGCGGCAGATTAGGGGTTAATTATTTTATGTTAGTGTTTGCGATGCGGGAGGGCCTCGGTTTAGAGGTTAATAGGTATTTTATGAGTGTTAGTGTACTTTTTAACACTTTAGTTATGAGTTTTATGCTACAGCTTTGAAACATAAAACTCATAACTACTGAGTTTAGATGGTGTTACAGATCTTAACAGTATAGGGTGTACCGCTTACTTTTTGGCCTCCCAAGCAAACTCGTAATACCGGCGCTATGGAAGTCCCATTGAAAAAGGACTTTTTTTTAAGTGCGGTACTGACGTTGCGTGATGGCCAAAAAGGTGTGCGGTACACCTATACCTGCAAGACTTGTAATAGAGGCTTTAGGGAAAAAGCAGCGTTATGAAGCATAACGATGCTTTTTCACTCATAACGCCAAACTTGTAGCTGTCAGTAACTTTACATTTTTATTAACACTTGTGGAATGCTGTTTCAAGCACAAACTTACAGTGGATATTACATGCATATCACAAAGCATTTCCCCATAGATACTCTGATCAGAATTACTGAATGGCTCTATTAAGAGATCATATGGGATATCAACGCTTTGTGACAACAGCTCTAATCTAACTAACAGCTGTACTTACTACTATGTTAACCTGCTACTATCTTATATGTAACCGACAGTCAATATTATAATAGATACTCACCATTACCTAGTTTTACTCAACAGCTTAACATACAACCGTGGTTGATTCTAGGCCATCATTTATAATTACTAATTGTGACACTGCTGTGAAATTTATTCCAACAATGTGGAATATTACTTAATCTGAGACAAGAACCCAGATATTAACTAGAGGTGGCATAACTCAAGTTTTTAGATTCGGGTTATTCCAATGACCATATTCACGAAGGGGAATAGTTCTGGCTGAACTCTAATAAGCAACCCTAGCACTACTGTGGGGAAGTATCTCTTACATTAGTAATTTAAATTGGTTATTTGTGTTTAACTGAAACCTCAATCCTTTGCAATTTATAAGAACAGTATAATATCGCTGTATTTATAAAGGGTTAGTTTGAACACATTGATAAATCAAGGTACACCTCTAACATTTTTGTAAATATTTTATTAAATCTTTTCATGTGCAACACTGAAGAACTGACACTTTGCTACAATGTACAGCCTGTATAACAGTGTAACTTTGCTGTCCCCTCCAAATAACTCAACACACAGCCATTAATGTCTAAACCGTTGGCAACAAAACTGAGTACACCCCTAAGTGGAAATGTCGAAATTGGGCCCAAAGTGTCAATATTTTGTATGGCCACCATTATCTTCCAGCACTGCCTTAATCCTCTTGGGCATGGAGTTCACCAGAGCTTCACAGGTTGCCACTGGAGTCCTCTTCCACTCCTCCATGACGACATCACAGAGCAGGTGGATGTTAGAGTCCTTGAGCTCCCCCACCTTCCGTTTTAAGATGCCCAACAGATGCTCAATAGGGTTTAAGTCTGGAGACATGCTTGGCCAGTCCATCACCTTTACCCTCAGCTTCTTTAGCAAGGCAGTGGTTGTCTTAGAGGTGTGTTTGGGGTCGTTATCATGTTGGAAGTCTCCGAAGGGAGGGGATCATGCTCTGCTTCAGTATGTCACAGTACATGTTGGCATTCATGGTTCCCTCAATGAACTGTAGCTCCTCAGTGCCGGCAGCACTCATGCAAGCCCAGACCATGACACTCCCACCACCATGTTTGACTGTAGTCAAGAGACACTTGTCTTTGTACGCCTCACCTGGTTTCCGCCACACACGCTTGACACCATCTGAACCAAATAAGTTTATCTTGGTCTCATCGGACCACATGACATGGTTCCAGTAATTCATGTCCTTAGTCTGCTTGTCTTCAGCAAACTGTTTGCAGGCTTTCTTGCGCAACATCTTTAGAAGAGGCTTCCTTCTGGGACGACAGCCATGCAGACCTTTTTGATGCAGTGTGCGGCGTATGGTCTGAGCACTGACAGACTGACCCCCCACCCTTCAACCTCTGCAGCAATGCTGGCAGCACTCATACGTATATTTCCCAAAGACAACCTCTGGATATGATGCTGAGCACGTGCACTCAACTTCTTTGGTCAACCATGGCAAGGCCTGTTCTGAGTGGAGCCTGTCCTGTGAAACCACTGTATGGTCTTGCCCACCGTGCTGCAGCTCAGTTTCAGGGTCTTGGCAATCTTCTTATAGCCTAGGCCATCTTTATGTAGAGCAACCATTCATTTTTTCAGATCCTCAGAGAGATCTTTGCCATGAGGTGCCATGTTGAACTTCCAGTGACCAGTATGAGAGAGTGTGAGAGCGATAACACCAAATTGAACACACCTGCTCCCCATTCACACCTGAGACCTTGTAACACTAACGAGTCACATGACACCCGGGAGGGAAAATGGCTAATTGGGCCCAATTTGGACATTTCCACTTAGGGGTGTACTCACTTTTGTTGCCAATGGTTTAGACATTAATGGCTGCGTGTTGAGTTATTTTGAGGGGACAGTAAATTGACCCTGTTATACAGGCTGTACACTCACTACATTGTAGCAAAGTGTCATTTCTTCAGTGTTGTCACATGAAAAGATATAATAAAATATTTACAAAAATGTGAGGGGTGTACTCACTTTTGTGAGATACTGTATATATACTTTTGTTGAAGTACTCCAATTTTGGCATGAATTTAAGCCCTGCACAGTGGGAACTTTGTATCTAGTATTAGTATCTATATCACATTTGTAACAACTGCAGCACTATCAGCTGTCGCATTCTCTACTATTTATGTTTGGATACAATATATTATATCTCCTTTCTGCTTGTTTAGAGCTTATGCTATTTGATGAGTAGCTATTATTGTAATAACCACCTCTATTTGGATTGGTCTAGCTCTCCTACACGTAACCATTTATTATTGCCTGAGGACTTACGTTTGTCCTCTTATTAGTAACTAGTACCCTATTTTGCCTGCTCAGTTTACTTTCCTGATTGTCTTATTTGATCACTATCCAAAGGCAATATAGTTGTACAATCAGGATAATACACATAATTTTATCAACTCTTTTGTTGTTTTTCTGTGTGTCATTGTGGGTCCCTTTTTTAATTTCCATATTAACAGTTATGTTTTAATTCTTTGTGTTCTCTCTTTTATAGTCTAGGTATAGAGTGCTATCAGTGCAGCCTTTCCTGTGGGTTTCTATGTCCCCCGATTTGTACTTTTCTATGAACCTCTGCACAGCACCACTCCTCATTCATTACTATTATTAGATGCCTAATTATTTTAGTACCTCGTAAACAATTGAAATAGGGGAGATTGCAGTTGTGGTGCCATTGTAATTTTGTGTACACATAGGGCTAAAAATCCCGATTGTATGAGTGACTTCTGCAGATGAGGACCGGAGCTCCGGTGTACTCTAAAGCTGACAAAGGTCAATTTAAAGAGACAAAACATAAATTTTAATTTTTGTAAAAGTTGTAAAAATACAAAAAGACAGAAAGGGCGCCTCCTACTGTAGCCAGTGGATATATAGCAAAGAAGTATAGGCGGTGAAATAATACTCACAAAATGTAGCGGCAAAGGTAATGCCGAGGATAATGATCTGGGAACTCAGCAGTGTCCCAGTATACTGTGCACAGACAAGGGCAGCTCCTCCTATAATCAAGGACAGATTCAGCAGTCTGGAAAATGGAAAAGGAAGAAGAGGGCGACTCCTAGTGCAGAACAATTAGGTATGTAGACCCCATAAGCAGATCCCAAGTAGATAGATACTCACAATGTGTAGCGCACACGATAGTGCAAGTTAAGCTTACTGGGTATATTTCAGTGGCCCAGTGCACATGTGTATCGGCAAGGGGTTTCCTCTGGTAGTAAATGCGAGCAACAGATAATGAACAGGAGACTCCAGATGTTAAAAAATGAAGAACATTATGTAATGTTTAAAACAATAACAACTTGCAATGGTAAAAATATTATAAAATCAGTACAACACGCAACGCGTTTCTCAGCGTTAACCACGCCGTTTCCTCAGGCTAGTAATACTGATGACAAACAGGAGTCTCCTTTGGGGTCTACATACCTAATTGTTCTGCACTAGGAGTAGCTCTCTTCTTCCTTTTCCATTTTTGTAAAAGTGCCTAAAACTGTATGTAGTGTTAAATGGTATATGAGACTATGGGGCATATTTATCAACCTCTATATCGGATCATGTCCGCTCGCACCATAATAAATAGGCCCCTATATCTCCAGGCTATGTGAAACATGTACATATTTATGCTGCAGGCTGTGAAGATGCAGTGTACTTACCTAACAGTAACTTCTTCTAGTGTGCTCACCGTAATTGCAGGTGACTGCTTCCAGTAGACATAGCCATCTGAGGCAGTGCAAGCACAGTGCCAATTATCTGTAAGATTACACTAGGAGCAGCACATTGTAGACCAGGGGATTGGTGGGAATTCCTACATTTCACCTAGGAGGCTGGTGGCATCTCCTCACTAGGAGAAGATTTTCACTTCCTGGCTGACTCCTGTCTACCTCTCTGCCCTGTTTGTCGGTTCTCTGAGGAGGAAATGGATGTCAAATGATGTGAAGATTAGCACTTTAAGTTTCACCACAACTCCTAGATGGAGGCCAAAAATGTACTGGGGCATTATGGGAAAGTGGAAGGGATTAAAATCTAAGTTCTGTTATGTTTAGGTTTTTTGCTTTATCCTAGTGGAATGGAGCCATATGTTTTGGTTCGTCAACTCTCACCATCTAATGAAAGAAAAAAGCTACAATTTATTTCCATTGTTACATTTACTTATTTTGCATGGTATTCTTTGTTGACATGACATAATACTTTGCTATGGTTAGGAGTGAAAATGTCCTAACTTTAGGGCAACAGTGTTTGCAACAATATATAACATTGTTACAAACAATGTTGGAAAGCCATATAGTGCTCAACACACATACACACTTATGAGCCTACCTAGGTGAGCTCTTATGGAAAGGAGATACATTTTAACTAAGGATGTCAAGAGAAAGAAGAACATTTGATAATAAAACCCAACTGAAAATTGTTTTTTTATTATTATATACACTATTTGAATCATGAAACTTAAAGGGATACTGAACCCACATTGTTTCTTTCATGATTCAGATAGCATACAACTTTAAGTAGCTTTCTAATTTACTCCTATTATCACATTTTCTCCGTTCTCTTGGAATCTTTATATGAAAAAGCAGGAAGGTAAGCTTATAAGCCGGCCCATTTTTTGTTCAGCACCCTGGGTAGCGCTTGCTGATTGGTGGCTACATTTAGCCACCAATCAGCAAGTGCTACCCAGGTGCTGAACTAAAGTTGGCCAGTTTGTAAGTTTACATTCCTGCTTTTTTAAATAAAGATTTCAAGAGAACAAATTAAAATTGTTAATAGGAGTAAATTCAAAAGGTTCTTAAAATTGCATGCTCTATCTGAATCATGAAAAGAAAAAAATTGGGTTAAGTATCCCTTTAAAGTTTGACTTAACCCTTTAATGGTTTATTTGAGGCCAAACCATTACAAAACCAATTAATCCTATCCTAATACTAATAATGTAAATATTTGGATTCATTTTACAGTAATGTGATCTAGATTGCTCAGTACATTATCCATAATCCTTATATGCAAGCAATATTCAACACATCCTGCTATATCTGTTTATGAGCTATGAAAGCTCATAGATAGAAAGAGCTCAATTAGGCAATTATGCCAGCTGTGACTCTGGTGTATTTAAGAGTATTTAGCAAAGAAAGAAAACACTGAACAGATGATTAACTTTGATTTTACATCAAAACAACTTTGTCTAACTCAGACACTGTTAACCCATTTAACTGGTGAAGAGTTATATCAGATAAAGTTATTCATAGCTGTGCTTTTATGGTTTATTATAGCTACTATGTAATCCTTAATTAACCCTTTAAATGTGAATGCCGACATGTGGTCGTCATCCGTTCAATTTATTTAGTGCAGATGACGACACCGCATCCCTGGTGGTCTAGGGCTGCAGCATCACCATTGTAATCAGGGGATGCCGGTGACATCATCAAGCGTGGGAAACCTAAAAGTTCCGGGAAGGACAACAATGCTTAAGAGAGCTGGATGAATGGGTTGATATTTAAACCCCTCTATCTTAGCTCCCTTAAACTCTAGAAGCCGTTTCTAAGGTTTTCAGCAGCTCTTTTTTAAACAGTGTGTTAATGTTTAAGCACTTTAAAATAAAATAAAACAACACTAGTTTTAACAAACTAAACCTATAAATACCCCTTGCCCAAGTCCCCTTTTTTTAAAGCCTCTATATTAGTTTTAATAGCCAGGTGATCAATTAATATGAGGATAACCCCTTCTTTTTACTATAGAGTTTAGGGGAAATACACACACACTATTGTTCATAACCTTGTTTATTAAGAATTTTAATAAAAAAAAAAAATATTATTGCAGGCTTCTTACATGTCATGATATATACCTTAAAGGCCAGATTACAAGTGGATATTAGCACTCCACTTTGTAATACCAGTGCATGATAATGTGTACTGGTATCACCAGTAAATCTCAATATGAACGCAAGTTTGTGTTCGCATTGCTAAGAATCATTACGCTCATGAGAGCGCGCTTCCATAGGCTCCTATGGGAGCCTCGTTCTGATGCCGTCAGAGACAGCGCAGCAAAGGGGTAAGTAGCGTAGCCATATTCAGCATTTTTAAATATATGTATTATTATTATTTATTTATAAAGCGCCAACAGATTCCGCAGCGCTGTCCATGGGTACAAAGAAAACAGTACAGTACAGTACAATATAAAAGACACCAGACAAAGTTTAGCAAACAAATACAGGGGGAATTGAGGGCCCTGTTCCCATGGGAACTTACAATCTAGATGGTATGTATATGACTATATGCTTATATATTTGTGTTAATATGCGTATATACACATATTAACACATAAATATATTTGTATGTAAGTATATGTATACTTTTCAGTGCAATTTTCTTCTAACACCCCTCGCACCAACTTTAAAGCCCCAAAACTGCATAGTGCAGTTTTTTTTATAAACTATAATGCCCTCTATTTTGAGGGTATTTGGGGCACTTTTAGAAAATTACCATTTTCAGACCACTAATTGCTACTGCGAGCTGACGGTACCAATAACCACTTGTAATGGCTGGTTAATGATAATTTAGCGCTACACATGTGATCTAGCCCATAATGTTTTTGCTGGGGGTGTGTATATATATATAGATGTGTATATATATAGTATTCATGTGTATTTATGTGTATATATGTGCATATATGTTGGAAAAATGGCTCAGATAGACTTGCTCGAAATAGGGTTGCCACAAACCTTCAAATTGTAAAATGAGCAATATCTGTGAAGTGCAATAAAGCGAAGCACAATAAAATGAGGTATGCATGTATATACCCAGTAATAATGCTATTTTTTCATGTGTGGATTTGTAAGCATGTGCATGTGTTCATTTGTTTGTGAAATTAATATGGCATCCACAAACTAATGAACCAATGCACATGCATAGATTTCAGTTTTTATGTTAATTGACTATTATAAATAAATATTCATCTTTTTAAAATAAAACTTGATGTTTATTTTTAATTTTCTATCAGACGCAAAATAAGAATATATATATTTTATAGGTATTTTTTAATAGTAAGGTATAATTTTAGCCTAGTTTTTATTACTCAACAAACTATTCTACTCCTATTGCTATGGTTGAGCATTAATAAATTATACATCTCCTTAAAGGGACATGAAACTCAAATTTTTTTTTTCTTTCATGATTCAGATAGAGAATGCAAATTTAAAAAACTTTCTAATTTATTTCTATTATCTTATTTGTTTCATTCTCTTGGTATCATTTGTTGAAAGAGCAGCAATTCACTACTGGTTTCTAACTAAACACATGGGTGAGTCAATAATAATCATTATATATCTGCAGCCACCAATCTGCAGCTAGAACCTAGGTACTTTGCTGCTCCGGAGCTTTCATAGATAAACCTTTCAGCAAAGGATAACAAGAGAAGGAAACAAATTAAATAATAGCAGTAAATTGGAAAGTTGTTTAAAATTGTTTTCTTTATCTGAATCATGAAATACATTTTTGGGGTTTTATGTCCCTTTAAATTTGGTATGCGTATACTATAAAGATATGACATTTCAATCATTTAAATTACATACTAAATACATGTAGCATCAAAACATTTTTTATGTTATATTATTTTTTGTTATATTTATATTGTACATAAGTGTACTATGATATATTTGTATTCTGAACATTTAAAACCTTACCAGTATTAAGGTAAATTACATATGAACCATTAGTATATAGTTTCCACATTTACAAAGAAATGTAACCACAGATTGATAGCAAAATTTTTCTAGCTACCTGATCTGAAAAACTGTATTTATATTCATAAATCCATACAGTATTTTGTGTCTTATCATTTTAATTATGAAGCCATTTTGGATAACAATATTTATTTTATTATTTATCGTTATTTTTTTGTTTGTTTTAAAATTAGTTTAAAATATAACCAACTTTGGCTAAGTTTTTACTAGTGGTGCTAATCATTTTGATTTGTTAATCATAATCACAAAACCAGTTTTTTTTCATCATTTTGCAAGAGTTGTAAGCAACATATGTGAAGGAAGTTGCTGGTCATTAAATGAAATTAGGGTAAGGTTATGCTTAACACCTACAACATTTTTTATTGTAGTTGTGAAACTGGCTGAGGAATTATGTAAACTTGGTGGAACCTGACAGTTTACACCAGCTGAATAGTTTAACATCAATGGGATTTCAAGTTTTTTTTATTTTGACAGCAAGTTGTCATCTAAACTGGCTCATTTCCATTGAGATGGTAAAGTTTAAAAACTGGTGCAAAAAAAACCTTTATCTCCATTTAAGCCTATGAAGATTGTTTATGTTCACACCAGTTTCCAAACTTTACCACCTCAATAGAAACTCGGCCTTAGATTGCAAAATAGGAATTACATTTAATATTTCTACACTATTTGCAATGTGGTAAGGTGATCTACTGAGAGGAAAGCTCTTTAACCATTTAAACTTAAAATATAAATCATGAAGATATAGTAATAAACACAAATGTTGATGAATATTAGTGTAACAAGTTTATTCATAGAAATACAATATATATACATCAGACAATTACCCTTAAAAAACTGGGACGTCTCCCAAATGAACAATTAAAAAAATAGGGGTATTAGACCCAGATGTATAATATATCTTAATAAAGTAACTAAAGTGATGTAGTGCTAGTAGATAAATAATAGTATGAGTGTATAAAGTGCTGTAGTGATGTGTTATTTGACGTTATAATAAATGTGTACTTTAGATTATGAACCTTATTAGAATGTATATACTGTTTGGTTCTAAGACTAAATCAAAGTGTATTAAGTGCTGTGTGTTAGTGATACCTTAACAATAATAATATAGTAACACTTCATAAAAAAAATTAAAACTCAGCCTAAATAATATTAATGGCTATCTAAGAATAGTGTCCAAATGACCATATCTGCCAAAAATATATTCTAAAAAAGTTACAAATATACAAGTAACAAATAAATCTCAAATATGTTACAAAGAGTATCAGAGTCAATCTATTCTAATCTAAAAGCCAATGCAACACTAACTGGTATATATCAATTGTTAATTCTGGAATTCCTCAAGATGCATATATTAAAAACATATACTGAAAGTCAATAAAGTGCCTTTAACTTGATCCTTATAGTAAAATAAATGATGACATCTTAGTGAGATGGAAGCACAGTCTTAGTAGTAATATTTAAGAGACCCCTCGCTACCTTCACAGCTTTACCCGGGTGCTCTCTGTCTGCTGTTATGTATGTATAGGCGGATATTTGAAAATGACCGCTAGCAATTCAGAGATTTGCTTGGATATACTTGGTTACTCACGGACTCGCCATCACAATCGCTTTTTCCTGTTAGGCACAACTCGCCACCACAGTTAATTTTTTCTGTTAGGTGTCCTCACTTTTAACCATTATACCCAGTGCTAACAATCGGCTAGATTACGAGTTTTGCATTATGAGCAGCGCGGTGCTAACTTGCAAGTTATTGTAACTGCTCACTTACCTACAGCACTGGTATTACAGGTTTACAAAAACCCGGTGTTAGCAGGCAAAAAGTGAGCGTAGAGCAAAATTTAGCTCCATACTGCACTCCAATACCAGCGCTGCGGTGAGCGGCGGTAAACTGGTTTTACGTGCTTGTGCACAATTTCCCCATAGACATCAATGGGGAGAGCCTGCTGAAAAAAAGCCTAACACCTGCAATAAAGCAGTGTAAAGCTCCGTAACACAGCCCCATTGATTCCTATGAGGAAACACCCTAACATAAACCCAGAGTCTAAACACCCCTAATCTTACACTTATTAACCCCTAATCTGCCACCCCGACATCGCTGACACCTACATTATACTTATTAACCTCTGATCTGCCGCCCCGACATCGCAGACACCTACATTTTACTTATTAACCTCTAATCTGCTGCCCCCTACATTGCCGACACCTACAGTATACTTATTAACCCCTAATCTGCCGCCCCCAACGTCGCCGCCACTATAGTAAAGTTATTAACCCCTAAGTCTAACCCTAACCCCCACTAACTTTAATGTAATTAAAATAAATCTAAATAAAACCTACTATTAATAACTAAATAATACCTACCTGTAAAATAAACCCTAAGCTAGCTACAATATAACTAATAGTTACATTGTATCTAGCTTAGGGTTTATTTTTATTTTACAGGCAAGTGTGTATTTATTTTAACTAGGTAGAATAGTTACTAAATAGTAAAAAATAAATAAAAAAGAACCATCAACAGTAAAACCCACCACCCACACAACCAACCCCCCAAATAAAATTCTAACTAAAAAAAACCTAAGCTCCCCATTGCCCTGAAAAGGGCATTTGGATGAACATTGCCCTTAAAAGGGCATTTAGCTCTTTTTCAAGTGTCCAAACCCCTAATCTAAAAATAAAACCCACCCAATAGACCCTTTAAAAAAGCCTAACACTAACCCCCGAAGATCCACTTACAGTTTTTGAAGACTCGACATCCATCCTCAACGAAGCCGGCAGAAGTCCTCAACGAAGCAACAGAAGTCTTCATCCAACAAGGCAGAAGTCTTCATCCAGATGACATCTTCTATCTTCATCCATCTGGGGTTGAGCGGCACCATTTTCAAGACATCCGGCGCGAATCATCCTCTTTAATCGACGTCTTCTTCTGAATGAGGTTTCCCTTTAATGACGTCATCCAAGATGGCGTCCCTTAGATTCCGATTGGCTAATAGATTTCGTCTGGATGAAGACTTCTGCCAGGTTGGATGAAGACTTCTGCCCGGTTGGATGAAGACTTCTGCCGCTTCGTTGAGGACTTCTGCCGCTTTGTTAAGGACTTCTGCCGGCTTCGTTGAGGATGGATGTCGGGTCTTCAAAAACTGTAAGTGGATCTTCGGGGGTTAGTGTTAGGCTTTTTTAAGGGTGTATTGGGTGGGTTTTATTATTAGATTAGGGGTTTGGGCACTTGAAAAAGAGCTAAATGCCCTTTTAAGGGCAATGTCCATCCAAATGCCCTTTCCAGGGCAATGGGGAGTTTATGGTTTTTTTGTTAGGATTTTATTTGGGGGGTTGGTTGTGTTTGTGGTGGATTTTACTGTTGGGGGGTTGTTTGTATTTTTTTTTTACAAGTAAAAGAGCTGATTTATTTGGGGCAATGCCCCGCAAAAGGCCCCTTTAAGGGCTATTGATAGTTTAGTTTAGGCTAGGGTTTTTTTTATTGGGGGGGGTATTTTGATAGGGCTATTAGATTAGGTGTAATTAGTTTAAATATCTGATAATTTCTTTTTTTATTTTGTGTAATTTAGTGTTTGTTTGTTTGTTTTTTGTAATTTAGGTAAATGTATTTAATTTATGTGATTGATTTAATTGTAGTGTAAGGTTAGGTGTTAGTGTAAGGCAGGTTAGGTTTTATTTTACAGGTAAATTTGTATTTATTTTAACTAGGTTGCTAGTATATAGTTAATAACTATTTAGCAACTATTCTAACTAGTTAAAATAAATAAAAACTTCTCTGTGAAATAAAAATAAAACATAAGCTAGATACAATGTAACTATTAGTTAAATTGTAGTTAGCTTAGGGTTTATTTTACAGGTAAGTATTTAGTTTTAAATAGGAATAATTTAGGTAATGATAGTAGATTTTATTTAGAGTTATTTTAATTATATTTAAGTTAGGGGGTGTTAGGGTTAGACTTAGGTTTAAGGGTTAATAAATTTAGTATAGTTGCGGTGACGTTAAAGGTGGCAGATTAGGGGTTAATAAATATAGGTAGGTGGCAGCGATGTTAGGGGCGGCAGATTAGGGGTTAATAATATTTAACTAGTGTTTGTGATGCAGGAGTGCAGCGGTTTAGGGGTTAATATGTTTATTAAAGTGGCAGAGATGTCCAGAGTGGCAGATTAGGGGTAAATAATTTTGTTTTATTATTTGCGATGCGGGAGGGCCTTGGTTTAGAGGTTAATAGGTAGTTTATGGGTGTTAGTGTACTTTTTAGCACTTTAGTTATGATTTTTATGTTACGCCGTTGTAGAGTAAAACACATAACTACTGACTTTCAGTTTACGATATGGATCTTGGTGGTATAGGGTGTACTGCTCACTTTTTGGCCTCGCAGGCAGACTCGTAATACCGGCGCTATGGAAGTCTCATTGATAAAGGAACTCGTAATATAGCCGAATGTTAGCGGTGTTGATATGTCTGTGACGTCTGAAGTTCTCTGTATGAATCCTTAGAGCACGCTCTCAGTCAGCAGCGTGATTACAGGTGATGAACGGCCATTCAAATTAGAGTTTTTACTGAACTTATGTTTCCACGATCCAGGAGGCAAACTTCTCAGAAAGAATAATAAAGTGCTTGTGCTCCAATGTAGTTATTAATATATACCATGTTTGCTACAATGTAATCATGAAGTTAGAGCTAAACACGTTCAGTACAGTGTGTAGCAGCTATACAAATATAATGTTAAAAACACTGTATACTTGTACGAACAAGCTTTACATAGTGAAAGATAAAAATATCACAATAAAGTGGTTAAACCATAGTGTTTTTGAAACGCTAGGGTTGACGGTTGAAACAAATAAAGGACACTTTCATTCATGAAGTATAAGATACTTCATGCAGAAAGTACCTTTATTCGTTTCAACCGTTCGCTGTTCTTAGCTGCTACAGCAGCCCACGACAAAAAAAATTTCTAAGAGGTAACGTTTTCACCTCTTAGCAAATTGCTGTGCGGTAAATCCGGCTCCCATGGGTGCCAAACCGGATTTACCGCATGGCAATTTGCTAAGAGGTGAAAACTTCACCTCTTAGCAAAATATATTTTTTTTTGCCGTGGGCTGCTGTAGCAACACCGACGTACCTTTAACTAATTCTCATTAGCTTTTTCAAGGAGATTGTTAGGCATCCAGTTCTTGACCATTTAAATTTAACTAAAGTTCCTGATTGGGTGTTTGCTTCATTACTCCCAATCCCTATGTATCTTTACATAGTGCAAAGTTTAAAAAATTTAATATTGTAACAAGAAAAAGGCGTGGATACTGTATTCTATGGAATATAAATATTCTGTACACAAAGTTTTCTTCATAAAAAATAAAACAAATACGTCAAAAGTTAAAAAAGAGTTAAGAATACATAAAATACATAATATACTAAAAAAGTTTTAAATCAGAGAGAGTATAAAATATTGCTGTATATAAATATTCGGTGCCACCCTTGAGTAATAATATGAAACAACAAAATAAGAAAGAAATAATTAGGACATATATGAATGTCCCAAAAAAGTAAGGGATTAAACAAAAGCACACGAAATATTATTTTGAAAAAATCCAATTTCTTTATTTAACTTTCCCACTTCACATTCAGTGATTAGTCTGTTATACCGGGCTGCGGTAGTTGGAGCAACATCTAACAATTTAAAATATAACTAAAAGTAACATAAAGCTGACAGAATATCTAATTCCCTATGCATACGTATGCAAACTAAAGATGATACAAACTATAGGATAATATATGTGAAAAATTGTACATAATGTCAAAATACAAGACACAGATATATCCTAAATGTCAGGCTCAGTATTACATACTGCAAATAAACATAATAACAACAACTTAACAGTCCATGTTCCCACTGTAAGTATAGAAAATGGCTATTGGAAACCATATAGTGGTAATATCACAGAAGGTATCGGTAGGTGAAAGACCGCAACAGAATCTGCTGCACACTAGGTCAAAAACCGATACAAAGGTTGTATGAATATAAGACAGTACTTATCTTTCCTCCTTCAAAGTATAGTTGCGATAGGGTTCTTTGCTGATCCGTGATTCCTCGGCGTGTGACGTAACCCCCAGTGGGGGTGGCCAACTCGTCACTGCAACTTGAGCCAATCACACCTCTGTATATCCTTGTCAGGACGTCCAAGATAGATACCAGGCTGTATTGCTGACATACAAAAAATGCTTTGCACACTTCAGTAGTTAAGCACCGCTTCTGTTAGCTGTCCTCAAGCTATAAGGTTGATTCCTGATGTCGATTCACAGGCACAACATCCATGCGCTATTATTTCAGCGCTGATTCACAGTTCACAGACTTGTCCTGTTGGTTGGGATATTTTCAGAGGCAGCAGTATAAGCTTAATTAAGTGCTGGAATAAGACTTCAGCTTTATTATGTCACCACAAAGACCTCAGACAGTTGTTAACATATCCAAGGTACTATACACATAGTGCCAACGCACGTTTCACCCCCCTCCAGAGCATGTGTCCCAGGGGTTCGTCAGGGCATGAATTACCACTATATGGTTTCCAATAGCCATTTTCTATACTTACAGTGGGAACATGGATTGTTGTTGTTATTATGTTTATTTGCAGTATGTAATACTGAGCCTGACATTTAGGATATATCTGTGTCTTGTATTTTGACATTATGTACAATTTTTCACATATATTATCCTATAGTTTGTATCATCTTTAGTTTGCATACGTATGCATAGGGAATTAGATATTCTGTCGGCTTTATGTTACTTTTAGTTTTATTTTAAATTGTTAGATGTTGCTCCAACTACCGCAGCCCGGTATAACAGACTAATCACTGAATGTGAAGTGGGAAAGTTAAATAAAGAAATTGGATTTTTTCAAAATAATATTTCGTGTGCTTTTGTTTAATCCCTTACTTTTTTGGGACATTCATACATAATATACTATTTTACAGTATAATGTATAAATAATACACTATATACACATGTACAATATACCCAAGACCCCCCTGCTCGTATAGGTTTATTATTCATGTACTAGTTTTACTGTTGTATTCTAAAAAAAGGTTGAGTGTTGAATGAGACGGGTAAATTGTGTCATTCAATATTGTGTATAGGGATCATTTACATTATACCTTCACTGCAGATGGTGATGCTGCTTTTAACATTCCGCCAGTAGCAGAGAATAAACATATCCCACAGTGCAGTAAAGTAAAGCGCCTCTTGGCGAGAGTGTCCTCTAACAGTGATTTCATCTGTCTAGATTTCCTGCAATCTCTATTGTGATGCAGATTTCTGTATGACATAGCGCTATTGTGGTGATGCTTACAACATCTGGGCCTCTGAGTGAGTTACTGGGCTTCTGCGGTGAAATGTGTGCCGTACCTCTAGTGTATAATATAAGATAAATGTTATATTGTCCATATTTTCATGAAAAAAATCTTTTAAAACTGTAGTAATTTTGCTGTATGTATAATGAAAGATTCATGAAACGCAAAAAAAAAATGACATGATGTAATTTGTTATAGCATTTCATTTTTACATTACTCACTGTGGAGCACAGAGCTGGTTCCAAATGTGGGAGCAAATCAGTAGCAGCAGTTACATACAACTTCTCTGCCAATCACTGGCTATGTTTAATCCCTGTAAAGGGTATTATGAATTTAATATAACAGAAACAAATCACTACACTGTAAAATATCTATATTCAAAATCATTTAAAGGGACACTGAACCCAAATGTTTTATTTCATGATTCAGATAGAGCATGAAATTTTCTAATTTACTCCTATTAACAATTTTTCTTCATTCTCTTGCTATCTTTATTTGAAAAGCAATAAAGTAAGTTTAGAAGCCGGCCCATTTTTGGTTCACAACCTGGGTTTTCCTTGCTGATTGGACAGCACCAATAAACATGTGCTGTCCATGGTGCTGAACCACAAATTGGCTGGCTCCTTAGCTTAGATGCCTTCTTTTTCAAATAAAAAAAAAGCAAGAGAATGAAGAAATATTGATAATAGGAGTAAATTAGAAAGTTGCTTAAAATTGCTGCTTTATCTGAATCATGAAAGAAAAAAATTGGGTTTAGTGTCCCTTTAATAATTTACACGTTTTGGCAAAGAAAGAGCAGTTCAAGGATATACCTTTGGATTCATGTTCCTACTCACATTGGCTGTGGCCATTTACTGACATATATACATGAGCATCTGCTGACCTAAGCAGTCACGGTGTAGCATGTTACAGGGTCACCAGGGGTCAAGTCGAGCGGGAACGCATGGGAACGGAGTTCCTGCACTATTTTTGCAGGAGGAGGTAAGTTCCCTCTGGACAGAGAACAGAAACACATCAGTAAACGATGCTGCTGCTAGTGGGAGGAGCTGTGAACAGTCTGATTAGAGGGATAGTGAGATCCTCTAGTAATGGGCAGTAACACTTCCTACAATACACTAAATGTAAGCCTGTCAGCAGTCATACTATGTGATGACCCTGCATTGTGTGGAACACATGGTGTTTACATTTCTGTGTGGCTTGCTCTGAGGTTATTTAACTCCCCTTAGCAGAAATAGGACTATTGCATCTTAAGTAATTGAGACTCTGGGGCCTAGTTATCAAGCCGTCAACCTCAAATACGCTGCGTATTCCGCAGCGTATTTGTGGCGAGGCTGATACGCCTTAGTTATCAAAGGCTCGAGACCGGCAAAAGTAGAATTTTGTGACGTAAGCTTCGATCCGCCGGACTCAGTCCGACACAGATCGATTCTTACGTCACTCCAGATGTTCCGCACACAAGTGCGGCACATTCTCACTACTTTTGCTAGCTATCAAAAAACTAGCAGGTACGCTCGGCACTTTTACGGCCCAGCGTACCTGGTTTTCAAAGCGCCAGCCTGGAGGCGGCGGATCCCATAGGAATCAATGGGAGTCTGACCATAGCGAAAGTACAAGTTCGCTGCTGACAGACACCCCATTGATTTCTATGGGAGCTGTCTACACCTAACACCCTAACATGTACCCCGAGTCTAAACACCACTAATCTGACCCCCCCTACACCTCCGCAACTAAATAAAGTTATTACCCCCTAAACCGCCGCTCCCGGAGCCCACCGCAAGCTACTCTATACATATTAACCCCTAAACCGCCGCTCCCGGAGCCCACCGCAACTATAATAAATGTATTAACCCCTAAACCGCCGCTCCCTGAACCCGCCGCAACCTATATTAAATGTATTAACCCCTATCCTGCCCCCCCTACACCGTCGCCACCTATAATACATTTATTAACCCCTAATCTGCCCCCCCTACACCGTCGCCACCTATAATAAATTTATTAACCCCTATCCTGCCCCCCACTACGCCGCCGCCACTGTAATAAAATTATTAACCCCTAAACCTAACCCTAACCCTAACGCCCCCTAACTTAAATATTAATTAAATAAATCTAAATAAATTAACTCTTATTAACTAAATGAATCCTATTTAAAACTAAATACTTACCTTTAAAATAAACCCTAATATAGCTACAATATAAATAATAATTATATTCTAGCTATCTTAGGATTTATTTTTATTTTACAGGTACCTTTCAATTTATTTTAACCATGTACAATAGCTATTAAATAGTTATTAACTATTTAATAGCTTACCTAGCTAAAATAAAGAGAAATGTACCTGTGAAATAAATCCTAACCTAAGTTACAATTACACCTAACACTACACTATACTTTAATAAATTATTCCTATTTAAAAATAAATACTTACCTGTAAAATAAACCCTAAGATAGCTACAATGTAATTAATAATTATATTATAGCTATCTTAGGATTTATATTTATTTTACAGGTAACTTTGTATTTATTTTAGCTAGTTAGAATAGTTATTAAATAGTTATTAACTATTTAATAACTACCTAGCTAAAAGAAATACAAAATTACCTGTAAAATAAATCCTAACTTAAGTTACAATTAAACCTAATACTACACTATCATTAAATTAACTAAATAAACTACCTACAAATAACTACAATGAAATACAATTACATAAACTAACTAAAGTACAAAAAATAAAAAAAGCTAAGTTACAAAAAATAAAAAATTAAGTTACAAACATGTTAAAAATATTACAACAATTTTAAGCTACTTACACCTAATCTAAGCCCCCTAATAAAATAACAAACCCCCCAAAATAAAAAAAATCCCTACCCTATTCTAAATTACATAAATTTCAAAGCTCTTTTACCTTACCAGCCCTTAAAAGGGCCATTTGTGGGGGCATGCCCCAAAAAGTTCAGCTCTTTTGCCTGTAAAATAAAAATACAACCCCCCCCCCCAACATTAAAACCCACCACCCACATACCCCTAATCTAACCCAAACCCCCCTTACAAAAACCTAACACTAATCCCCTGAAGATCATCCTACCTTGAGTCGTCTTCACTCAGCCGAGCCACCGATGGAACTGAAGAGGACATCCGGAGCGGAAGAAGTTAATCCTCCAAGCGGCGCTGAAGAAATCTTCCATCCGATGAAGTCATCATCCAGGCGGCGCTGAATAAGTCTTCGATCCGGCCGATGTCATCTTCAAAGAGGCGCTGAAGAGGTCTTCTATCCGGGCGAAGTCATCTTCCAAGCCGGGTCTTGAATCTTCCTTCCGCCGACGCGGAACCACCTTCTTCACCGACGGACTACGACGAATGACGGCTCCTTTAAGGGACGTCATCCAAGATGGCGTCCCCTCAATTCCGATTGGCTGATAGGATTCTATCAGCCAATCGGAATTAAGGTAGGAAAATCTGATTGGCTGATGGAATCAGCCAATCAGATTCAAGTTCAATCCGATTGGCTGATCCAATCAGCCAATCAGATTGAGCTTGCATTCTATTGGCTGATCGGAACAGCCAATAGAATGCGAGCTCAATCTGATTGGCTGATTCCATCAGCCAATCAGATTTTCCTACCTTAATTCCGATTGGCTGATAGAATCCTATCAGCCAATCGGAATTGAGGGGACGCCATCTTGGATGACGTCCCTTAAAGGAGCCGTCATTCGTCGTAGTCCGTCGGTGAAGAAGGTGGTTCCGCGTCGGCGGAAGGAAGATTCAAGACCCGGCTTGGAAGATGACTTCGCCCGGATAGAAGACCTCTTCAGCGCCTCTTTGAAGATGACATCGGCCGGATCGAAGACTTCTTCAGCTCCGCCTGGATGATGACTTCATCGGATGGAAGATTTCTTCAGCGCCGCTTGGAGGATTAACTTCTTCCGCTCCGGATGTCCTCTTCAGTTCCATCGGTGGCTCGGCTGAGTGAAGACGACTCAAGGTAGGATGATCTTCAGGGGATTAGTGTTAGGTTTTTGTAAGGGGGGTTTGGGTTAGATTAGGGGTATGTGGGTGGTGGGTTTTAATGTTGGGGGGGGGGTTGTATTTTTATTTTACAGGCAAAAGAGCTGAACTTTTTGGGGCATGCCCCCACAAATGGCCCTTTTAAGGGCTGGTAAGGTAAAAGAGCTTTGAAATTTATGTACTTTAGAATAGGGTAGGGATTTTTTTTTTGGGGGGGGGTTTGTTATTTTATTAGGGGGCTTAGATTAGGTGTAAGTAGCTTAAAATTGTTGTAATATTTTTAACATGTTTGTAACTTAATTTTTTATTTTTTGTAACTTAGCTTTTTTTATTTTTTGTACTTTAGTTAGTTTATGTAATTGTATTTCATTGTAGTTATTTGTAGGTAGTTTATTTAGTTAATTTAATGATAGTGTAGTATTAGGTTTAATTATAACTTAAGTTAGGATTTATTTTACAGGTAATTTTGTATTTCTTTTAGCTAGGTAGTTATTAAATAGTTAATAACTATTTAATAACTATTCTAACTAGCTAAAATAAATACAAAGTTACCTGTAAAATAAATATAAATCCTAAGATAGCTAGAATATAATTATTAATTATATTGTAGCTATCTTAGGGTTTATTTTACAGGTAAGTATTTAGTTTAAATAGGAATAATTTATTAAAGTATAGTGTAGTGTTAGGTGTAATTGTAACTTAGGTTAGGATTTATTTCACAGGTACATTTCTCTTTATTTTAGCTAGGTAAGCTATTAAATAGTTAATAACTATTTAATAGTTATTGTACATGGTTAAAATAAATTGAAAGGTACCTGTAAAATAAAAATAAATCCTAAGATAGCTAGAATATAATTATTATTTATATTGTAGCTATATTAGGGTTTATTTTAAAGGTAAGTATTTAGTTTTAAATAGGATTCATTTAGTTAATAAGAGTTAATTTATTTAGATTTATTTAATTAATATTTAAGTTAGGGGGGCGTTATGGTTAGGGTTAGACTTAGGTTTAGGGGTTAATCATTTTATTACAGTGGCGGCGGCGTAGTGGGGGGCAGGATAGGGGTTAATAAATTTATTATAGGTTGCGGCGGGTTCATGGAGCGGCGGTTTAGGGGTTAAACTATTTATTTAGTTGCGGAGAGGTGCGGGATCAGCAGGATAGGGGTTAATAATTTTATAATAGAGGGCGACGGTATAGGGGGGGCAGGATAGGGGTTACTAGGTATAATGTAGGTGGCAGCGGTGTCCGGGAGCGGCGGTTTAGGGGTTAATACATTTATCAGAGTTGCGGCAGGGTCTAGGAGCGGCGGTTCAGGGGTTAGTAACTTTATTGAGTTGCGGGGGGCTCCGGGGGCGCCGGTATAGGGGGTAGAACAGTGCAGTTTAGTGTGAGTGCTTAGTGACAGGCTAGCAATAAAGCTGGGAAAAAGCCGAAGGGCAGCGAGATCGGATGAGTGATAACTGTCACAGTCCGCGGCTCATCGCCCCGCGGCTTTTTGACAGCTTTATTTGATAACTTAGGCGTATTTTTCAGGTCCGCGGCGGCGAAGGTAGGCGAGCTTAGGCGGACGTATTGGGCCGGCGAAGCCAGAAAAGTAGACGGCTTGATAACTAGCCCCCTCTGTGACAGAGGAGGATGCTCAGGCCCAAAGGCAACTATTCAACGCTTCATTGGTTTTAATTTGCTTTCATTAACCAGAGTGTATAGAGTATATACATATAAATACAGTGTGTGTGTAAGTGTGTATATATACTTATATACTGTATATATATATATATATATATATATATATATATATATATATATATATTTATATATATATTCAAAACAATATTAATTGTGAGGGAGGGTGGAAGTCTTGGTGAGTTCACACACTTTTTTTTGTAGGACTTGACCCCTGTTTATATATATATATATTGTGAGGGAGGGTGGAAGTCTTGGTGAATTCACACACTTTTTTTTGTAGGACTTGACCCCTGAGGGTCACATACATTTCATCATGCTTAAATATGATGGAGGCACGCCAGCCTCTCTGAATAGGGTGAGTGGAATAAATTTAATTTTCAGAGACAGGCAAAAAAATTATGAATGTATATTAAAATATTTTATTTTCCATAACTGAATATGTAATAGATAGTTACTTTTTTTTTAAAATGAATGTCCTTTAAACTTCTGCAGTCAACATAGTAATATGTATTGTATTATTTAACTGTAACTGCCCTATCAAATAGTCAATAATAAGATATTTATATGTAACTTGCACGTCTTATGTTTGTTTATTTATTTCATTATGTCAGACGTCTGCCACTGTAAAGTTTGTATAATTGTGTTTTTGGAAATACTATTTTATTCCATAATAATTGTACCTACTGTAAAAGTAAAGCAGAATATGCTGGCAATTTATAGACAAATAATGATAATAATCAAATGACTTACAACACTTTTTGTACAGTAGATCTAATATGCAGTGTATTGTTCTGTGTGCTACGCTGATTTTTTTATTCTGCAACAATCTGACAAATTAAACAATACATCATATATTTCAGAGGATAATGGATGAATATTGTTTTTTAAGCTATGATAAACATTCTTTATCTATCTATCTATCTATTTATATCTCTCTCTCTCTCTCTCTCTCTCTCTCTCTCTCTCTATATATATATATATATATATATATATATATATATATATATATATATATATATATATATATATATATATATATATCTGTCTGTCTGTATATCATACTAGAGGTAAAAATACACTGATTGCATTTATAATTATTTTTATTTGCCCAAGCCTAATATTAATTAAGCAGGCTGCAATAATGAATGATGACATCACCTTTGACCAATCAAACCCTTTATGAGAAGAAAATCTTAGCTCCCTGGACAAAAACCAAATGAGTAACAGAAGCATCCCATATGCACTAGTCTCTAGGTAACAGGACTCAGCAGCAAGCATGTCATATTTAAGCTATTAACCCTACAGCAGTATAAATTATATACTTGTAAATGGACAAATCTATATCCTAAAATTAACCCAATACAAAAACAATTAGATATTAGTGTCATGAAATGCTATACATCTTTTTACTATTAGAATAAATGAATAGCTTCTGAAGCTTTCTGAGACGGTTTGGTAGCACATTTACCATCTTTGGAATTCCTTTGTTCTGCAGAGTCTCTTTGTTTATCTCTGTGTAAGAAGCACAAGGATTATTGTCAGTGACTGTGGAACAAAACAAAAACACTCCTACTATTTTAGCCCACCTCTCTATATTAATACTGAAGGCTTCAAGGATTTGTTGTGGGTAATGAAGTGTAACAAAAGAAAACAAGTATATTTTTTAGACACAATTAGCTCTGATGTCTACAGACCTGCATTTACTACCTTTGTCAAATCTAATCTTTTTTTTTTTTTGTATGCTTCACAGTCAATATTAATAGGTCACGAATCATGTTGTATAACAGATACTTCACTACCATGACAAATGCCTTTCTGGTCAAATGTTCTGTGTAAATAACTGCACAGAAATTACACCTAGTGTCTATATATATATATATATATATATATATATAAAACCAGTCAGTGTAAGCTCCTACTTAATGTAACCACTTGGGTGCTAGCAAAAATATATTGAAACAGAAGAAAGCACCTTCAGCATAAATCAACAAATGTGCTAATATTTAGTTGATGTTTCAAGGATTAAATACATATTGGTACGTTTGTTAATAAATCTTGAGAGTGCTTTCTTCTGTTTATATATATATATGTATGTATATATATATATATATATATATATATATATATAATGGAATTAGGAAATATGTAAACTTGGAGAAAACATGAGCTGATAAAACTTTACACCAATTTAACGATTTGGGGCCAGATTACAAGTGGAGTGCTATTTAACGCTCCAGCTCAAACCTTAACTGAGCTAGAAGTAATCTTTTTGCATGCACTGGGTAGCGCTCATATCACAAGCTGAAAGTAAACTTTCTTGGCGACTTTAACATCCCTCTTGACAATCCCACTGCCACGATAACTTATTCCCCCATAGAAGTCAACGGAGTAAAAAAAGTGGAAAAAAACACCTTATGCGCAAACACGATCGCATATTCTCAAGTGCGCTAACCTGGTCCAGATTTTTTTAACAGATTTCACTGGACAGCCTGCTAAAATACAGGACTGTCTGGTTGAATACTGAACATCTCAGAAACCCTATCTGTGTTACATGATAGAGCCACCTACTCCGCTACCAGGGACTACTGGCTGTAATAGTACTAGCTAACTTTCAAATTCATTTTTCTTTGAGATATCTATCAAGTAATTTAGTCTTTATCTCCCTAATCCTGGTCCCCAACAACTGCATAGCCATGCACATCCATGTGTACCTTCCCATAGATTTAGAAAACAAAACTCTGATGACCTTACTCACATTCCACTACCCCTTTCACTTGTGCATTCTGGAACTCTCGCTCTGTTTGCAACAAGCTCACTTCTATACATGACCTCTTTATCTCCCGCTCCCTTAACCTTCCCAAACAGAAACCTGGCTCTCTCCCCTAGACACAGCATCCACTGCTGCTCTGTCACATGGGGGACTCCACTTCAGCCACACTCCTAGGTCTGGTAATAGACAAGGAGCTGGTGTAGGTATTTTACTTTCCTCTTGTTGCACCTTTCAACAAATATAACCCATCTCTTCCCTCACATTTTCCTCATTCGAAACCCACATGATTCGCTTATTCTCTCCCCTCTCTATACGTGTTGCAGTCATATACCGACCCCCTGGCTCCTCATCTCAAATTCTAGATCACTTGATTGCCTGGCTACCTTATTTCCTTTCTTCAGACACCCCTGCCCTCATTCTTGGCGACTTTAACATCCCTCTTGACAATCCCACTGCCTCCTCTGCAAAACAACTTCTGCAACTCACTTCCTCTTTCGGTTTGTCACAATGGACTGATTCTCCCACTCACAAAGACGGTCACTCCCTTGACCTGATCTTTAGCTATCGATGCACTATCTCAAACTTCACAAACTCCCCTTTTCCTCTTTCTGACCACCATCTCCTCACTTGCAACATATCCCTCTCTACAACTCTCCCTCTTCGTACTCTTCACACCAAATTTCACAGAAGCATTATGTCATTAGATCAGCAACAGCTTGCTAATTCCCTCGAACCTCTCCTCTTCTCCTCCTTTTCCTGCCCTGACCAATCTATCCACCACTATAATTCCACCCTTACATCCGTCCTTCACAATCTGGCCCCTCTTATCATAGCTCGGAAATCACACACTCATCCTCAGCCCTGGCATACTCCTCTGACATGGTACCTACGCAGATGTTCCCGTACTGCTGAGCGGCACTGGTGAAAATCTCGGAGTTCAGCTGATTTTCTTCATTACAAATTCATCTTGAACTCCTACTATTCTGCCCTTAATCTCTATAAGCAACATTACTTCTCTACTCTTATCTCTAATCTTTCTTCAAACTCAAAACGTCTGTTCTCCACTTTCAATACTCTTCTCCGCCCACCCCCACCTCCTAATACAACTTCTCTGTCAGCTCAAGACTTTGCCAGCCACTTCAATAACAAAATTGACTCCATCAGAAATGAAATCAGCTCTCAACATAATTCCATTCTCTCACCACCTCAAACGCTCGCAACCAACCACAACCCACATAGCCATAAACTTAGCTCTTTCTCCCCTGTTACTGAGGAAGAAGTTTCTGCACTTATACTACACTGTCACCTCACTACCTGTCCCCTTGACCCTATCCCCTCACAGCTACTCCTCTCCCTCTCTACTACCCTTACCCCTATACTCCCTCATCTCTGAAATATGCACTGGTCACATCTATCCTCAAAAAACCTTCCCTTAATCCAACCTCCCCATCCAACTACCGTCCTATTTCCCTTCTCTATCTAATATATGCACGCCTATCCCATTTCCTTACATTAAACTCCCTCCTTGACCCACTGCAATCTGGATTTGGTTCCCATCACTCCACAGAGACAGCAATCGTTAAGGTTACCAACGACATACTTACAGCAAAATCAAAAGGCCACTTCTCTCTGCTTATCCTCCTTGATCTGTCAACAGCCTTTGATACTGTTGACCACCCTCTTTTGCTCCAAACCCTCCAATCCTTCGGCATCTGTGACACAGCCCTCTCGTGGTTCTCTTCCTACCTGTCAAACCGTACCTTTAGTGTAGCCTTCTCTGGGGCCTCCTCTGCCCTGTCACCACTTTCTGTCGGGGTACCCCAAGGCTCTGTTCTCGGTTCTCAATCTACACATCATCATTAGGTTCCCTAATAAAGTCCCACGGTTTCCAATATCATTTGAATGCCGACGACACCCAAATCTACTTCTCTGCACCAGACCTATCTCCTTCCTTAGAAACAAGAATGCCGCTTATGGTAAAACTCAGTACTTTATTGGTCAATATAAAAACTTGGTGCCAGCGTGCAGTAACAAGTATTTTCAAAACAGCTGTTTAGTCACAAACAGGCCAGTCTGATGCGTTTCGGCTGATATGACTTACTATGAATAAGGCATATCAGCCGAAACACGTCAGACTGGCCTGTTTGTGACTAAGCAGCTGTTTTGAAAATACTTGTTACTGCACGCTGGCACCAAGTTTTTATATTGACCAATAAAGTACTGAGTTTTACCATAAGTGGCATTCTTGTTTCTTTGGATATCGTCCGGCCAGGGAAGAGGGCCATTGCTTGCTGCAAGAGGGCTGTCAGCCCGAAATTACCCGTGAGAGCTCCGGGTGAGTGTAATTCAATCCACTACTGTAATCGGTAGGAGCTGGAGAATAGAGAGACACCGGTACACCAAGTCTGCCCCGTGATTGGCCAGGTGCGGTCACGAGAAAGTGACGTCAGACGCTGTCCGAAAAAGTCGGTCGAGTGCTGAGGACGGATATCGAGGAGACGGCAGCCACTGGGGCAGAGGAAAAGAGGTGTTTGAAGGTGAGATCTTTCCTTTCACAGCTACCGTAAGCAGAATGGATCCCCTTGCGTCAGAGGAGTATTCTTTCTACACGTTTCTATCTCCTTCCTTGCTAACCCGTGTCACTGACTGTCTTGCTCACATATCTTCTGGATGTCCTCTTACTACCTTAAACTAAATCTCTCCAAAACTGAGCTCCTTATTTTCCCCCCTTCTTCCAAAATCTCCACCCTCAATCTCTCTATAACTGTCGACAACTCCATCATTACCCCTACCCCACATGCCCGATGTCTCGTGGTCACATTTGACTCAGATCTTTCTTTCACTCCTCACATTCAGTCCTTGGCTAAAGCCTGCCGCTTCCACCTTAAAAACATCTCTAAAATTAGGCATTTCCTTACACAAGACACAACTAAGATTTTAATCCACTCTCTCATCCTTTCCCACCTTGATTACTGCAACCTCTCTGGTCTTCCCAGCTGCTGCCTAGCTCCTTTACAATCCATAATGAATGCCTCTGACAGGCTCATCTTCCTTACACGTCGCTCTTCATCTGCTGCACCTCTCTGCCAATCCCTTCACTGGCTTCCTCTTGCCTCTAGGATTAAACACAAAATTCTCACTCTGACATACAAAGCCCTCAACTGCACTGCTCCCCACTATATCTCAGACCTTGTCTCCAGATACTCTCCCTCCTGTCCCCTTCGCTCTGCTCATGACCTCCTACTCTCCTCCTCGCTTGTTACCTCATCACACTCCCATTTACAGGACTTCTCCAGACTGGCTCCCATCTTGTGGAACTCTCTGCCTCGCTCCATAAGACTCTCCCCTAGTTTTGAAAGCTTCAATCGCTCCCTAAAGACTCTACTGTTTAGGGATGCATACAATAATAAAATATAAATCAGTGCGCCAGTGGTCGTATTAATATAGTGTGCAAAACGTGATATAAAATATTAGTGATCACATATGATTATGTATAAACTTAAAATTGTAGGCTTTGTAAACTGCAGTCCTACATCGGATCAGACTGGTAATGGTGGAGTTAACCCCTTAATGACAACTGACGTACCAGGTACGTCATGCATTAACAAGCAGTTAATGACAATGGACGTACCTGGTACGTCAGTTGTCAAACAGAGTGCTGGAAGCGATCACAAATGCTTCCAGCAGCTCTGAGGGTATTGCAGTGATGCCTCGACATGGAGGCATCCTGCAATACCACTTTACAAGCCTCCGATGCAGAGAGAGCCACTCTGTGGCCCTCTCTGCACCTGTAGCGATAGTGCCAGTGTCCGCCGGATGCGCGTGCGCGTGCACGATGCGCGTGCGCGAGTGTGCACGTGAGCGTGCATGTGCGTGTGCACGGGGCGCACGTGCACCCATTAGCCACACTGACACCAATGAATGAGGGCAGAAAGGGGAAAAAAAGGGATTTTTTTAAAAAAAAAATATAAAAGGATCTGGGAGGGGGTGGGGGTATTGTGGGGGGCTGCTACACTACAGAAATAGTTTTTTAAGTAAAAAATAAAATAAAAATACTTTTTGGGGGGTTTTTGGGGCAAAACTGGGTACTGGCAGACAGCTGCCAGTACCCAAGATGGCGGTAATTCGGTAGGGGAGAGGGTTAGAGAGCTGGAGGGGGGATCAGGGAGGTTGGGGCTAAGGCAGGGGTCCATCACAGCTAAAATACTTTATTATTTTTATTTAAAAAAAAAAAAAAAACCTCTTTTATTTAGTACTGGCAGACTTTCTGCCAGTACTTAAGATGGCGGGAACAATTGTGGGGTGGGGGAGGGAAGAGAGCTGTTTGGGAGGGATCAGGGGGTGGGATGTGTCAGGTGGGAGGCTGATCTCTAAAATTAACCCTGCAAGCTCCCTACAAGCTACCTAATTTAACCCCTTCACTGCTGGGCATAATTAACGTGTGGTGCGCAGCAGCATTTAGCGGCCTTCTAATTACCAAAAAGCAACGCCAAAGCCATATAAGTCTGCTATTTCTGAACAAAGGGGATCCCAGAGAAGCTTTTACAACAATTTCTGCCATAATTGCACAAGCTGTTTGTAAATAATTTCAGTGAGAAACCTAAAATTGTGAAAAATGTTGTTTTTTTTTTTATTTGCTCGCATTTGGCGGTGAAATGGTGGCATAAAATATACCAAAATGGGCCTAGATCAATACTTGGGGTTGTCTACTACACTACACTAAAGCTAAAATTAACCCTACAAGCTCCCTACAAGCTCCCTAATTAACCCCTTCACTCCTGGGCATAAAACACGTGTGGTGCGCAGCGGCATTTAGCGGCCTTCTAATTACCAAAAAGCAACCCCAAAGCCATATAAGTCTGCTATTTCTGAAAAAAGGGGATCCCAGAGAAGCATTTACAACCATTTGTGCCATAATTGCAGAAGCTGTTTGTAAATAATTTCAGTGGGAAACCTAAAGTTTGTGACAAATTTTGTGAAAAAGTGAACTTTTTTTTTTTTATCGCATTTGGCGGTGAAATGGTGGCATGAAATATACCAAAATGGGCCTAGATCAATACTTTGGGTTGTCTTCTAAAAAAAATATATATACATGTCAAGGGATATTCAGGTATTCCTGACAGATATCAGGGTTCCAATGTAACTAGCGCTAATTTTGAAAAAAAGTGGTTTGGAAATAGCGAAGTGTTACTTGTATT
Organism: Bombina bombina; assembly: GCF_027579735.1. NCBI lineage: Eukaryota > Metazoa > Chordata > Amphibia > Anura > Bombinatoridae > Bombina > Bombina bombina. The sequence goes on from NC_069502.1 coordinate 1,070,623,282, forward strand.
TATTGCCCCATAACTTGCAAAAAAAAGCAAAGAATGTGTAAACATTGGGTATTTCTAAACTCAGGACAAAATTTAGAAACTATTTAGCATGGGTGTTTTTTGGTGATTGTAGATGTGTAACAGATTTTGGGGGTCAAAGTTAGAAAAAGTGTGTTTTTTCCATTTTTTCCTCATATTTTATTATATTTTTTTTTTAGTAAATTATAAGACATGATGAAAATAATGGTATCTTTAGAAAGTCCATTTAATGGTGAGAAAAATGGTATATAATATGTGTGGGTACAGTAAATGAGTGAGAGGGAAATTACAGCTAAACACAAACACTGCAGAAATGTAAAAATAGCCATTGTCATTAAGGGTAAGAAAATTGAAAAATGGTCCGGTCATTAAGGGGTTAAACCGGTAATGGTGGGGTTAAACACTCATCCCAGAGTGAACTGCAGACAGAATGCTAGCAATGTGCATATAGAAAAATAAAATACAAAAGTAAATATACTTACTATCAGGAATGTCCATTAAAAGTTCAATTCTTTGCTGTATGTATCCAGCTGGCAGAAGGCAAGCTACTTCTTCAACCGAATCCTGTTGGTGACCCAAGATGAAAATCTATATGTAAAGTGAGACAGAAGAAGGCGCCAACATAGTGCACAAATCAGTAGGATCAGACACGCTAATGTTGCAAGTCGAAATATACTCACAAGATATCAGACACTTGAGAAGTGTCACAATAGCCTCCTGGACCCTCAGAGTCGTCCAGCTAACTCCCACTCCAATGTGGTAAGATGGTTAGTCAAATCCGTCCTCTTGCTTCAGGCAGACTGTGTCGGCTTAGATGGTTCTCCGTACTCCAAACAGCTGACAGGACTGCAATAAACTCAGGATACAAATGTGGGATATATGCTCACAAGATAGAGCCACTACCAGGATATATGTTTACCGGGCAATTATACCAAGTGGTAAAGATCGATAGATAGATAATTATAAATACCATAAGGTAAAGAGCAATAGCTGCATAAATATCAAAAGAAGTTCGTGGCAAAAAGTGTCTAGTTGTATTAAAAAAGACTTTATTAGGCACAACGTTTCTCGGTCTGTACGTGACCGTTTCCTCAGGTGCAAAAAGTGTATAATAAAACCATAGTAACCACAAATTTATAAATCCCTAAACCGGCGTCTTCAAAATCACACTGCGCTTGCGTGTAGGTGTGTCCGTAATCTGGAAGTTCAATAGGTGTCTAAAACACCAATTAGGTGTTGAGTGCTAAACACACCCGTCTAGCTTTATCTGCCGTAGTGTTATTGCTATTTGTAAAACAACTTAGGGCAAAATATCCATACATAATTACAACTGTTGGAAATAAGTGTTGTTACATAATATAAACTTATTAGAAATAAGTGTTGTTGCAAAATATACACTGCCAGATCGGAAAACCTACTATTCGTAGCGTGATGACAGCTACTTACAAGAGATTTTATGTTATACATTGTCCCTCTAAGAGGATACTAGTATGCTTACCAATCTAAAAAAACACATATTAACACAATACCATCATGTATAATCAACATTCATATAAAATATGTAAATATATATACACACATGTAATAACATGTTACTTCATATTTAAAATACAAAAATGTAATAAAATATAAATAATACTAACATTAGGAAAAAATATATTAAGAAAAAAAAAATATATATATATATATGCACATACATATAGTCCTATTATAAGGTTAGATTGGTAGGTTATTTTCCTCCACTAACTACAACTGTGAAAACCTATACTGTGTGTACATTGTTTCTAATGCATGTGAAATGTCAGACCCAAAAAAAGGATCTCAGATATCCCCACTAAAGTACCTAAATGAATATCTCAAGACTAGAGTCTATATATGGATGTGACCAAATTCTTGTCACATTAGGTGCAATTCTATTTTGACTCCACAAGGGTGTAACTAGTCTTGTGCCTATTTGCTACTATTGAAAGATGGTCATATAAGGTCATATGTACAAAAAAACATATAATATTTTTATGAAAAAATCTTTTTGTATATATAATTTAGAAAAATATAATAATATGTACAATGATTAAAAAAACATCCACCATACCAGTGATGGTGCTGAAATATTCGTTAATTGTAACTCTAAGTGGGCACAGATGGAAGAATCCATCTCTTGCCACCCCGGGGTCCCTATAGCATTATAAAAAGTAGGGGGGAAAAAAATGATATATAAAATGTATCCATGTAAATGACTGCTCAATAATGTTCAATCATAACAGGATATATATGCTTAATAAAAAAAAAAAAACATCCATAAAAAATAAAAATTGTATTAATAAAAAATGGAGATTAATAATAAGCCCATAATATGCATCCTCATATAGGGTGCATATAACATAGCATGATGACATAGATATATATTCTATATTAGTGGACCCAAAACACTTCAGTTAAAAGCACCCATATCAATATTTGCATTCAAGCCGCCAGGAGACAAGGTGCAAAGTTTCCATATCCAGTACGTCTCCCTTTGCCTTAAATGCAAATATCTATTCCTGCCCCATTTGGGGATAACCTGTTCTAATGGAAAAATGCAAAACGAATTTGGTGCACCTATATGGCAATGATTGGCATGTCTAGGTACACTGTGGTTTGCAATATTTTTACTGATATTTCTCATGTGTTCCCCCCATCTTTTTTTGAGGGGTCTCGAGGTTCTCCCCACATACTGCACCCCACAACTACACTCTAACAGATAGACTATAAACGCTGAATCACACGTAAAGTGTGTTTTAATGTGAAATGTTTCCTTTGTAACATGTGATACAAATTCAATTCTCTTGCTGTTAGTGTGTTCACAGAGACCACAATTGGCCCTATTGCATTTAAAAAAAAACAGGTTTACCTTGAAATCCATTACCTATTCTAGTAATTTTTTTGCCAGTCGGATGACTCTTCATCATTACAATTTTACTGGGAGCCAATAGATTTTTTAATGTTGGGGCCCTTCTAAAAGTACATACTGGCGAGCTCCCTATACTATTCCTCAAAAGAGGGTCCCCTGACAGAATGTGCCAATATTTGCCTAGAATTTTTTTAATCTTAATATGATTGTTATTATATTGTGTTATAAATCTGACCTTCTCTTTACCCAATACATAGATTTTATCTGAAGTATCCTCCTTGTTATTAGTAAAAAATTCCTCTCTACATTTATTTCTTGCTCTCATAAAACTTTTCTCAATCAGATCTTTGGGATAATGTTTCTCGATGAACCTATTTTTTAATATAGTAGCCTGTTGATCAAAAGTTTCTAAATCAGTGCAATTCCTGCGAATCCTACAAAATTGATTAAAAGGAATATTTTTCTTCCAAGGTAGATTATGGTTACTCTTGTAGTTCAAATAACTGTTAGAATCCACTGAAGAAAGTTTTAGTGGAAATATTTCCTAGAGTATCCCATGCCAGTATCAGATCCAAAAGATCTATACTCATAGTATCCATTTTAGAAGTGAACTCGAGGCCCAGTGTGTTCTTATTTAGACTATCTATAAAATTCTGAGCTTTTAGGGCATTGCCTTCCCATATAAATAGGAGATCATCAATAAAACGGCCATAGAAGACTAGGTTTGCCCCATATAAAGAAGAATAGATGTAGTGTTCTTCAAAAAATCGCATAAAGAGATTAGCAAAACTAGGGGCGAACCTAGTCCCCATGGCCGTTCCCTTGATCTGCAAGTAAAAATTTTCTTGATAGACAAAATAATTATTTTCTAATACAAAAGAAATACATTCTAATAGGAATTCCCTCTGCCTGACTGGCATGTAGATGTCTTTTTTTAGGTTGAAATAATTTTTATTAGTTTTCAAGTGAATAACATAAAAAAAAAAAAATTTGTACAACAACATTGACATGTAAAGTATAGCTTACAAAATATCTGTCTGACTGAGTTGGCTCCCATACACTTTTGTCCTGCCATATAACTGGTGGAGCATCAAGATGCGCTCAATAATTAAGTCCAGCAAATCCTGGGGCTCCGGAAGCTAAATCTCAAGAAGTTGTTGTCTTCCGTGGTCAATTTACTCTTTGCTGTCTAGCATATTTGACCACCAGAGTAGATATTTGTACTTGAGAACCCAAAAATAAAAACCAACAAAAAAAGAAACCTGTAACCAATATATATGTCTTAGCCTATTCATTTTGCCTATCGTTGACACAAAACTTATAGCTTATAAAAAAAGAAGAAAAAAGGATAAGGTCATTACTATTATCTCAAAAAAGAAAAAGAGGGCATTCCCTCATAGGATATCGTTATTAGAATCGAGCAGAGCCGGGGAAGGTCAGATCCAAGCTCCCTGACAGCCCTCTCCCCTCCCCTCCTATTTTAATTTTAAGTAGCCTCAACTTCCTCCTCACCTCTTCTTTCCCTGCTGTCCCCCATAATCCAATAAAACCAAATTTTCTGAAAACTCTCTTTCGAACCTTGGATCGAGGAGGCCTGCTCCGACATGGAGTATGTAACTTTAAACTTTTCCTTTATCTCAGACCAAGCTGGTACCCCTACCTTCCAATATTTTGCTACACATATCCTCGTGGCCGTGCATAGTATTCTTATAAAGGTGTTTATGGCAGAATTAAATCTTGGAATGTGTTCGTTCAACAAGGCCTGCGCTATCGAGAGATTAATATCTTCCGACAGCAAAGCACTTAGTAGAGACGAAAGCTCAGACCATATTGGTCGCACTTTAGGACATTCCCACCACATATGAATGTATGTACCTACTTCTTGGCACCCTCTGTAACAGTGGTTGGTGGAGCCCCGCGAATAGTGAGAAGTCTTAGTCGGGGTCAAGTACCACCTGAAAGTGGTTTTGATACAGTTCTCTTTGAAGTCAGCACTAATCATACCTCTACCAACGTCTCTTGTGATGGCTATCCAGTCCTCTGTTGTTAAATCTGCACCAATATCTTTTACCCATCTGTCAACTAATGGAATGTTTGAGGTGTATCTTGCCTTTTGTATAGCTATATATAGATATGAGATCATCTTTTTATCCCTTTTCTTGTTAATTATAAATTGTTCCAATATTGTTAGCTTTCTTGTGAGAGGAAAATGTAGATATTTGTGTAATGCAGATGAGATCTGTAGGTATAGAAACCAGTGAAGTTTGTCGGGAGCTAATTTATCTTGGGTTTGTGCGAATGTAATGAATTTACCATCTATCAGGAAGTCAGCCACCCTATAAAGCCCCTTGTTTTCCCATTTTTCCAGTTGTATATGTAGATCATTCGGGAGTAGAGTTTTAACCGGTCTGGCTATTGAGTCTATTGGTAATAGGTGAAGAGCACTGGTCAGCGCTGTCCAGGTTTTCACCGAGTCCCCAGAGGCTGATAAGGTAGTGTTGGTATTTGTGTGTCCCTTAGTGGGTCTCCATAGTATATCAGAAGGCTTATCAGTTTTTTCTACTTCTCCCTCCAATGTAGTCCATATAATGTCGTTTGAGTTTTTGTTCAGTAGTAAATCTTGAGCTAATCTGGCTGCTTGATAGTACTCCATCAAGTTCGGCATACCCACCCCCCCCCCACCTGTCTATGTTGTTGTAGAGTCCTGGAAGCTATTCTGGCTATCTTACTGCCTCTTAGAAATCCCGTTAACTCCTGTTGTAATTTGAGTATATCTGGGGCTGGGACTTTGATAGGTAAAGCCCTAAAGAGGTACAGTATCCGTGGAAGAATAGTCATTTTAATTGCCGATAGGCGTCCAAACCACGAGAATTGTTTACTTTTCCATCTGTGTATGTCTGACCTAATTTTCTTAAATAAAGGAATATAGTTAATTTTATACAAATCCTTATAGTCTTTAGATATTTTGACTCCCAAATACTGTATCGCTTTTTTAGCCCAGGTAAATGTGAAATTTGTTTCTATTAATTTAGAAGTATGGGACGGGAGAGCTATGGGCAGTCCCTCGCACTTATCTAAATTGACTTTATATCCCGACACGTCTGAGAAGTCTTGCAGAATTTTATACAAATTTGGTAGTGAGATCAAGGGTTTCGTTAGTGTCAGAAGAATATCGTCCACAAAAAGCGAGAGTTTATAATCTTTTTGTCTTATCCTGACTCCATGTATATCTGGGGAAAGTCTGATTGTTGCCGCTAGGGGTTCTATACATAATGCAAAAATCAGCGGGGAAAGGGGGCAACCCTGCCTAGTGCCTCCATGGATATCAATAGGGTTCGATTGATACCCCGCCGCTCTAATCACAGCTGTAGGGGATGAGTAAATATTTTTGATGGCTTTCACAAAGGGGCCCTTGAGTCCAAAACTAGCTAATACCTCAAACATGTACTCCCAGTCCACTCTGTCAAACGCCTTCTCTGCGTCCAGGGAAAGGAGCAGAGAAGGCGTTTTGGTCTTATCTAGGTGATCTGCCATGTCCACTGTCCTCTTAATGTTATCAGGTGCTTCTCTGTCCATAATAAATCCCACCTGATCTGGATGCACCAGAGAGGGGAGATGTATTTTCAATCTATTGGCCAATATCTTAGTAAAGATCTTTATGTCCTGATTTATTAATGAAATAGGGTGATAGCTATTACATAAATTCGGGTTCTTACCAGGCTTGGGGACAACTATGATCTTAGCACTCAGTATATCCGTAGGGATGTTTTTACCTAACATGATATCATTACAAAATTTATGGAGATGTGGTACCAGCGCCATCTTAAATAGTCTATAGTATTCCCCCGGAAACCCATCCGGGCCTGCTGCTTTACCTGGTTTCAGATTTTTAATCGCCTCTAAGATCTCTTTCGTCGTTATATTTGCATTTAGTTCCTTTAAGGCCTTATTATCGATTAATGGGAGGTGGGCTGCTGCTAAGAATTGTTCCCTAAGTACTTTAGTGTGTGCAGATGGATTAGTTTTTTTACCATTATATAATGATTGGTAGTACTTTGCAAAAGCATCCGTAATTTCCTGCGGATTTGACGTGTATGAACCGTCGGAAGTCTGGATAGAGGGGATCGAGAAAGATCTAATTTTCTCCTGTAGTTTATGTGCTAGGTATCTGTCTGGCTTGTTTGAGTAGATATAGTAATGTGCCTTTAGTCTTTGTGATGCTCTGATAGAAGCGGCTGACATGATCTCAGACAGTTCCCTTCTCTTCTCCTGGAGGAGTTTGAACGTTTTTGTAGATGAGGTGCGTTGATGTTGTGTAGTCAGGTCGTTTATCTCTGTTTGTAATTTGTCTGATTTTGATCGCATTGTTTTATTGTATGTGGCTTTTGCTTGTATAAGTAAACCCCTAATAAATGGTTTATGTGCTGCCCAAGTACAAAGTGGATTATTAGTTGTGCCCGTGTTTATAGACCAATACTCAGTTAGGGCTTTTAAGATTGAGTCCTGTGTAGTCTGATTTCTAAGTATGTTTGGGTCGAATATCCATGAACGGTTACTGCTTTGTCTGAGGATTCCTGTCAATTTAATACCGACAATAGAATGATCAGACCATGCGCATGCATGTATGGAGGAGGACTGTAAATTAGGTATAAGTATTTGGCTGATGTATACATAATCTAGCTTAGAGTATGTCTTGTGAGCAAATTAGTAGAATGTATAGTCATTAGTCTTGCCATATAATGACTCCCAAGAGTCAATAACATTTTGAGCCGATAAGGCTCTTTTGATTGATCTAACCATAGTATTGTGATGTCTTTGTTTGTGCGTTAGTACAGACGGCCCCTCTGTCCCCATAATTTGAATAGGCAAGTTAAAGTCCCCCCCCAATATAATTCTTGATTGGGACCATTATGTGAGTGAGAAAGATGTCCTGCTTTTCATTTGGAGCGTAAATGTTACAAAGCGTTATTTCTGTCCCTTGAACTGACCCCCTGACTATTAGGTATCTACCTTCCTTGTCCCTTAGTACCTCTTCTGTGTTGAAATTTAGTGAGTGGTGTATTAATATGGAGACCCCTCTTTTCTTGCTTTCTGTTACCGAATGAAAGTGTTGGGGGAACTGTCTAGACCAGTATTTGGGAATGACAGAGCTAGTGAAGTGTGTCTCTTGGAGGAAAATCAAATTTGCTTTTAGTCTATCATATTGGGTCATGGCTGTTCTGTGTTTAATATCTGTGTTGAGACCCCTTACATTGTGTGATATTAGGTGTATAGGAATAGTCATTGTTATCTTACCCTGGTGTTGTAGCTATGCATGTTCCTTCCTCCAAGATTTTCCTGAAATCCTAGACGTTGTTTTGCCCCACCCCCCCGGCTCTGCCGACCTTGACCCTCCTTCTGAACAATAAGGCAAATACAAACATAATTAGACCTGGCGACATAATAACAAAAAAAACAAAATTTAACTAATGAAAATATTGTAACTTCTAACCGGTAAATGCTATTTGCCATTCACCTAATTCTGAAACAAAACTTTGGTCAATGGAAAATAAAAAAAACAAAGAACAAGTATTAATAAGCAATGCGAGACATCGCCTTATACCAACTGTACTATAATTTACTGTATGATGTGTTTCTGTAACTGTAAAAAAAAAACAGGTTAAAGCATTATTTTGATTCAAACATATCATCAATAATGAACCTTAAGACTTTGTGGAGAAATTTACTTATGTCTACATGTTTATGTAACCAACCTATGTGAGTCACTGTGACCCTTACTCCAAGGTTCTCATAATGTTTTGAAAGAAATATTGTGTCCAACAGTTCTTGGAGAAAAGGGTATGATATCTATGTCCAGCTGCCCCTTGTTGAAAGTTCCCTCTTTAAAGATTTAAGAGGTGGGAGCTCGATATGATTGTAACCATCTAACTTCCCCTTAGGTATAAACAAAGCTGACCTTTGACTATATTCTGAAATAGGGAAGATTTTCCTCGTGTCAGCACCTCCCAGAGTGCTGTGAAAACAGAGAGATGCAAGCTGAAAATCAATATTTCTCAGGTCTTGGTACCCCTCTTTGATACTCTGGACCATTTCTGATTCTGAGTATGAGGAGTTTTGTGCTTCTTTTGTAGATCTTCTTCGGGGGATGTATAGGGAGGCAAGTCAGGTACCTCCAACCTGAGCCTCTTGCAGACATCTGGTATTTCTGATGGATCTTTGAGTATGATAGATCTGCCTTCAAACTGGATATGTAGGCCAAATGGGAAAGTCCACCTATAAATTATCTGGTGTTTTCTCAGTAAGGAAGTCAATGGTCTTAGTGTACCTCTCCTCTGTAGTGTGCGCAAGCACAAATCTTGGTAAAATTGAATAACATATCCCTGGAATTTAAAGGTTGGGTGTTTCCTTGCTGCAGATAGTATTGCTTCTTTCTCAGGGAATCTAAACATCTTGATGATCACGTCCCTTGGCGGGGCGTCCTCTTTAGGTTTTGCTCGAAGTGATCTGTGGGCTCTCTCCATTTGGTGCTTCTCATCACCCGTTTCTCCCCTGATAGCTTGGAATAGTTGGTGTAAGTCATTTTGTAATTCTGAAGAAGATACTGATTCTGGGATCCCTTTGATCCTCAAGTTGTTTCTCCGATTCCTATTTTCAATATCTTCCAGTTTATCTTCTATTTCAGATATTACTTGTTGTTGGGAGTTAATTTGTTGATTCAATGCAGATATTTCTTCTGTGGTAGTATCTTCATTTTCCTCTAGCGAGGCTACTCTGTTGCCCAAATCTAGCATGTCAGACTTAATTTCGGCAAGATTATTGGTGACAGTAGTTTGGAAGCTGTCAAATTTGTCCCATAATTTTTCAAAATTTAAGTTGATGTCCTGTTTTGAGACAAGTAACTTGAGATCTGCCTTAGTCACCGGCGTGGTATCTCCCTCTGTTGACCTAGAGTCTGAGTCTGATCCAGCATCTTCCTCTGTAATAGCTTGCTGTTGGCCTGCTACTTTATCTCCTTTGGATTTGAAAAAGAGGCTTGAGACCTGCGATTTACTTGTTGCAGGTGGCTTGTGCTGTTTCCTGGCAGACATTATGCTGTAAATGAGGGTGTTTTCCCTTAATAGCTTAGATCTCCCGTGAATTCAGCAATGTGGGACAGAGTTAGTTTCAGAACGCTAACAGCAGCAATCCTTCCGCTATAAGTTTGCAGGGAATCCACCAGATATCCCTCTCTAATATAATGAGCAAGTATATTGCAGAGGCACCCTCTCTAGTATGATGAGTAGTTATATTGCAGAGGCACCGTATATGCTTGATCCTTTATTAGGTATTAATTAACAGCCTGGGGTGAAAGTGGCTCTGTTCTACATATTAATAATGTTAGTGTTCCCTCAGAGCCGGATCCTGATATCATGCAGCAACATTGTATATTGCGTAGTGCTTTTCACCGCAGCATGGCGCTGAGCTAATATGTTATATATCTGTAGTCCCAGAATAGGAAAATAAAGTTTGTCCCTCTGTTCATCTTATATATGCAGGAGTTGTTACTTGCGTATGTTGTATTACTGTGTTTGTTTGATGTTCTATGCGGCCCTTCTGTTCACTGAGTTGTCGCTCTAGTATGAATCATATTTGTGCAAAGTTAAAAAAAGGGTGTCCGCAATCTTTAGTGAGAGCTTTCTACCACAGTTTAAAGTACCTGAAGCCTGTTACTATCCGATCATCTCCACATCTCCCTTTTCAGCTTCACATTACCGAATAGGCTCACAGGATGCGGTCCGGTCATTGGTAGCAATGTGGTGTAATGCCGCGTGGTTAATATGGCGGCCGTCACATATCAGGGCCGCGACTGTCCGACAGATTTTCCCTTGACTCCACCGTTCAAACTTATGTGCCAGTCCGTCCTGTGCCTCTGCTATAACCAAGGGTTCATTTGGCTAAGTCTGCGGTGTTCTGTTGACAGTTTAATCAGCTTTTTATGGCGATGTCTCACAGAGCTAAGGGATCAGACCTCCATCTCTGCACGGCACCAGGCTCCGCCCCTAGATGTCTTTTTTTAGATAGTACTCAATAGCTTTTATTCCCAGATCATGGGCAATATTAGAGTACAAAGCAGAGACATCACAAGTTAACCAAATAAGGTCTCTCCCTGCTTTTTTAATGTTAGATAACTTATATATTAGATCTGGCGTGTCTTTAATATATGATCTTAATGTAACTACTGATTTTTTCAAAAATGAATCGACATATTCAGATAGATTACATGTTAAATTGCAGATTCCTGATATGATGGGCCTCCCAGGGGGATCCACCAAACTCTTATGGATCTTTGGGAGGTGATAGTAATAAGCTAGGTTGGGTGCATATGGTATTAAATAATCCCTCTCTTTCTTGGTGAGTATTCCCTCTAGCCAGCCTGAATCAACTATTTTGAGCAAATTGGTGAGAAATTTGGCTGTGGGATTAAATGTTAATAATCTATAGTACTCAGTGTCAAGCAATATACGATCTGCTTCTTTAATGTAATCTTTGATGTTCTGTAATACTATCCCCCCCCCTTTGTCCTCTTGTCTTATCACTATGTTCTTATATTTTGCAACAACACTTATTTCTAATAAGTTTATATTATGTAACAACACTTATTTCCAACAGTTGTAATTATGTATGGATATTTTGCCCTAAGTTGTTTTACAAATAGCAATAACACTACGGCAGATAAAGCTAGAGGGGTGTGTTTAGCACTCAACACCTAATTGGTGTTTTAGACACCTATTGAACTTCCAGATTACGGACACACCTACACGCAAGCACGGTGTGATTTTGAAGACGCCGGTTTACGGTGTGATAACTAGGTTCAAAATAGTTTAATATTATTTCAAGAAATCTTATAGATTATAAATTAAGTAAATGTTTGTATTCTAAATCTCCATAATACCACTGCTTAGATATTATAGTTATGTTTGAATACATTTTTACTAAATGATTTGTATATGAATTCACATCTAAATAACTCTTTAGTTGTGAATAACTCAAAATGAGATTAGGTAGAAAAATGGATAAATAAAACATATGGAAATGAAATATGAAAAGCAATGAAAGATGATTGGTTTCAGTGACAGATAATATTATTGGTGGTTCAGAGGAATATATGACTTTTCACATAAGGATAACAACTCTGATAATAAACTTTAGAGTAAATGATATGAATCAAATATCTTAGTTGTCAAATTAGCTTGAGTAATAATGATCCAAAAAATAGATAGTCAGTTTATGAAATTGTATGAAGATGATATAAATACACCATAAGATATAAGTTAGGAAAGTTCAGTAATGCATTACTATTTGTTGTTGTTCCAGCATGCTTAAATAATCGTTGGTGCACATACCTTTCAAAGTTAGTTTTGAGTGAGATCGAAAGTCTTACTTGTTACACGGAGATCCCAGCAAGTTTACAAGGAGACAGGAGAGCTGCGTTCAGTGTGACCAGCGAGGTTACCGACTCCGGCGTGCTGCGCAGAAGAACCACTGTGAGCGGTGATGACGTCAGCTGATCAAGGAGCGTCCGTTCAGAGTTAGACTCGGCAAGGAGCTGCAGTTTGTCGGCTGAATTGTTTAAGCTTCCACATAAAGTTAAACAAAGCAGAATATGATATTCTGTAAATGCCCTCAAGATATGGGAATAAGTGTGAAAGTATCCCAAAACTTGAAGTAAGAGTTTAGGTTAGATTTGGCTCAAAATAAAATGGAGATTAGAGAGACTAAGTGATAGTCACCTAACACACTTTAATAATCAAGCAATGAATCCTGGGAAAATGTGAACTTAAATAGGATTCAAATTGGGGAGGAGTTCTGGTGTTAAAGGTGTAGTGAAAAACCAAATGCTGACAGATCCCCCCATTCAAGAGCCCCTTCCAGCAGACCGAGATCCTGGTTTAAAGGGAAAGGCAAGATGAAAGTCCTTCAATAAATCGGGTGCATTTAAGTCACGCAACAGAACCCACGAGTTCTCATCATCACCATAATCCTTTCAATGGACTAGGTATTCAAGTCTGCCTCTACGAATTCTGGAATCCAGAATTTCATCAACCTCATAATCCTCAGGATCAGGCAAAGTCAGTGGTGAAGCATCCGTAGTAGGAACAGTGGAGCCCAAATAAGGCTTTAAGAGTGATACATGAAATGATGGGTGGATTCTCATTGTAGCAGGTAATTTCAAAGTCACAGCATTCTCATTTATTGTTTTGAGTATTGGGAATGGACCTATAAATTGGTCAGCCAATTTCTTACTTGGTACTGGCAATTTGATATTTTTCGTGGATAACCAAACCATATCATTTGGTTTATATACAGGAGGTGGAACCCTCTTTTTGTCGTAGTACTTTTTCTGTGTTTCTTTAGCAGTAACTAAATGGTTCTGCAAAGTTTCCATTACCTCTTTCAATGATTCAGTATAATTGGTAACTGATGGTGAATGAGAACAAGTTAGTGTATTTGGATAAGTACGTGGATGAAAACCATAGGTAGCGAAAAAAGGAGAAACTTTTGTTGATGCATTGACTGAATTATTATAAGCGAATTCAGCGCTTGGTAACCAATCGTACCAGTCATCCTGTTGAGAAGAAATGAAACATCTCAGGTACTGTTCAAGGGTTTGGTTCAGTCGTTCCGTTTGGCCATTAGACTGCGGATGGAATGCGGTTGTGAACCTGAGTGAGATTTGCAATGTTTTACATAGGTATTTCCAAAATTTCGAAGTAAACTGACTTCCACGATCCGTCACAATGGATGCTGGTAAACCATGTAGCCTAACTACATGACTATGAAAGAACTTAGCAGTTGTTGAAGCAGTCGGAGTTCTTTTTAATGGGATAAAATGTGCCATTTTAGTTAAATGGTCTATTACAACCATTATGGTGTTATGACCATTGGATATAGGTAAATCCACAATAAAGTCAATTGCTATCATATCCCAAGGTTTTATGGGAATGGGTAAAGGCGATAGGAGACCATAAGGCCTATGATGTTCCTTCTTTTTCTTTGCGCAGGTTTCACAGTTCCTAACATAAGAATATATGTCTGTTTTCATCTGAGGCCACCAGTATTCTCTACTGATAAGTTCAGTAGTTTTTTCAATACCTGGATGACCAGCTAAAGGGGTATCATGATGTTGTTGGATGATCTGTTGTCTCAGGGATTGTGGAACATATATTAGACCATTGTGCATATACATTCCAGATTCGGAATCTGGAGTACAGATATGTGGAATTTCAGTATCAGAATGTTGTGCCTGAATTATGTCAGATGTTTCTAGTTCTATTGCAGCAATGATTTTAGATGGTGGAATTATATATGTGTTGATTTGAGAGTCTTCTATTGTTTCAAATAATCGGGATAATGCATCAGCTTTTATATTCTTTGTTCCTGGTATATGAGTAAGGGAGAAATTAAAGCGATCCAAGAACAAAGCCCAACGTACCTGTCTTGAAGACAGCGTTTTATTTTTCTTCAGATACTGAAGGTTCTTATGATCTGTGAAAACTTGGAAAGGAATTGTAGTTCCCTCCAAAAGATGTTGCCAATGTTCCATAGCTGATTTCATTGCTAACAATTCCTTATCACCTATTGAGTAATTACTCTCTGCAGGAGTTAATCTACGAGAATAATAGGCGATAGGATGGAGATGTTCTCCTTGTTTTCCAGGTTGTGAGAGTATGGCACCTATTCCTACATTAGAAGCATCCACCTCCAAGGTATAAGGCAATTCAGGATCAGGTATACTTAACACAGGCGCTGTTGTAAACTTCCCCTTTAAATCTTGGAAAGCTTGCTCAGCGCTGGAATCCCAAATGAATTTTTGTTTACCTGTCAAACGGGTTAAAGGTTGAACAATGGTTGAAAAGTGGTTAATAAACTTTCTGTAAAAGTTTGTGAACCCCAGAAATCTTTGTAAAGATTTCAAACTTGTGGGTCGTTGCCAATTGATTATAGCTGTTACCTTCTCTTGATCCATTTGAATGCCCTGAGGAGATATTATGTATCCCAAAAATTTGATGGTGTCTTTGTGGAACTCACATTTTTCCATTTTAGCGTATAACTGATGATCTCGAAGAGTGGATAGAACCCATCTTACATGTTTTCTATGATCCTCTAGATTTTTGGAATATATAAGAATATCATCTAGATATACTATTACGCACACATCCATAAGTTCTTTAAAGATCTCATTTATGAAAAACTGGAATGTGGCAGGAGCATTCGTCAGACCAAATGGCATTACATTATATTGGAATAGCCCATATCTGGTTCTGAAAGCCGTTTTCCACTCATCTCCGGATCTCATACGTATTAAATTGTATGCTCCCTTAAGGTCTAACTTAGTGAATATGGTAGCTCCACTAAGTCGTTCGATTATCTCCGGGATGAGTGGTAACGGGTATCTATTTTTTATGGTGACAGCGTTGAGAGCTCGGTAATCTATAATTGGCCTAAGAGTGCCATCCTTGTTAGTTACAAAAAAGATAGCTGAGGCAACAGGAGATGAGGATGGTGATATAAAACCTTTTTTAAGGTTTTCGTCCAAGTATTCTCTAAGCTGTTTCAATTCTTTTTGTGAAAGAGGAAAAAATTTTCCTGATGGTATTTCTACCCCTGGTTTGGTGTCAATGGGACAATCAAAATGCCTATGAGGGGGGAGAGAATCAGCATTTTTTAAATTAAACACATCATTGAACTCATGGTATTCATTAGGTAAATTTGAGGCTATGTGTCTAATATTAACATATGGATAACATGTCTTTAAGCAGTATTGTGATTTGAAAGTGATTAAATTTTGGGTCCAATCTATTGAAGGGTTATGTTTTTGTAACCATGGTAACCCAAGTATTATGGGATGAATAGAACTGGGGATAATGTCATATGTTAAAAACTCTTTGTGACCATCTGGTGTGATGGTTAATAATGGAATGGTGTGATGAGTGATAGGTCCCTTTAAGATCTGAGTACCATCTATTACCCTTACAAATACAGGAGATGATTTCTGCAGAATAGGTATTTTATTTTGATTTACTATAGACTCATCAAGGAATATACCATCAGCTCCGGAGTCAATAATGGCTTCGTTCTGAAGTTGTAGACTGTCCCACTGTAATGACAATGTTATTGATAGGTAAGAAGGGTTTTTTAAATTTTTAGAAGTATAGTTAAGTATCAACTTACCCTTCTTTTGACGAGAAAGGACAGGACATGAAGTAACATCATGGTCTTTATTTGCACAATAGAGACAAAGATTTGCGGATCTTCTTCTTTGTTTTTCTTTAGAACTAAGAGGTCCGCGAATGGTTCCTATTTCCATTGGTACAGGTGTTGAGTGGGACTTTTCTTGGTAAGATGGAAAAGATCTTTTGGGTGTGCTTTCAAAATGATGTTTTTCTATCTTCCTTTCGCGATATCTCCTATCCATGGATATAGACAACTTAATTAAAGATTCCAAACTCTCTGGGAAATCCACTCTGGAAAGTTCATCTTTTAGATGTTCAGATAAACCTAGACGGAACTGGTTTTTTAGACTTACTGAGTTCCACTCAGAGTCAGTGGCCCATAACTGAAAATCCGCTATGTAATCTTCGACTGGTCTTTTTCCTTGTTCAAGTGATCTTAATCTGTTTTCGGCAGTTTGCTGTTTATTTATGTCATCATAAAGTACAGCCATTGTTTGGAAAAAGTTTTCCAGGGAATTTAATATCAGATCTTCTGTTTCTAGAAATCTGTCTGCCCATGCTCTGGGCTCTCCAGAGAGGTAGAAGATAGTAGTGAAAACTTTAATCTTATCAGTTCGATAGGTGCGTGGTTTTAATGTAAACAATAGGATACAAGCATTCTTAAACTCACGAAATTTTGTGCGATCACCAGCAAATGGTATTGGGGGGTTAACCTGAGGTTCTGGAGTCTCATTAGCTTTTTGAGTGACAAATTCATTAAGTACTCTTTTTAGAGTGCTGTTTTCATTTTTTATTTCAGTTAAACCTTGGGCCAATATTTCCACTTTCTGGTTTAAAGAGGTGATTTGGTTAGCCATTTCAACAGGATCCATGTTATACCTGGAAATATGTTGCTGAAATTAATATTGTAATTTTTTCAGGCTTGATTATTCTGTGATAACTAGGTTCAAAATAGTTTAATATTATTTCAAGAAATCTTATAGATTATAAATTAAGTAAATGTTTGTATTCTAAATCTCCATAATACCACTGCTTAGATATTATAGTTATGTTTGAATACATTTTTACTAAATGATTTGTATATGAATTCACATCTAAATAACTCTTTAGTTGTGAATAACTCAAAATGAGATTAGGTAGAAAAATGGATAAATAAAACATATGGAAATGAAATATGAAAAGCAATGAAAGATGATTGGTTTCAGTCACAGATAATATTATTGGTGGTTCAGAGGAATATATGACTTTTCACATAAGGATAACAACTCTGATAATAAACTTTAGAGTAAATGATATAAATCAAATATCTTAGTTGTCAAATTAGCTTGAGTAATAATGATCCAAAAAATAGATAGTCAGTTTATGAAATTGTATGAAGATGATATAAATACACCATAAGATATAAGTTAGGAAAGTTCAGTAATGCATTACTATTTGTTGTTGTTCCAGCATGCTTAAATAATCGTTGGTGCACATACCTTTCAAAGTTAGTTTTGAGTGAGATCGAAAGTCTTACTTGTTACACGGAGATCCCAGCAAGTTTACAAGGAGACAGGAGAGCTGCGTTCAGTGTGACCAGCGAGGTTACCGACTCCGGCGTGCTGCGCAGAAGAACCACTGTGAGCGGTGATGACGTCAGATGATCAAGGAGCGTCCGTTCAGAGTTAGACTCGGCAAGGAGCTGCAGTTTGTCGGCTGAATTGTTTAAGCTTCCACATAAAGTTAAACAAAGCAGAATATGATATTCTGTAAATGCCCTCAAGATATGGGAATAAGTGTGAAAGTATCCCAAAACTTGAAGTAAGAGTTTAGGTTAGATTTGGCTCAAAATAAAATGGAGATTAGAGAGACTAAGTGATAGTCACCTAACACACTTTAATAATCAAGCAATGAATCCTGGGAAAATGTGAACTTAAATAGGATTCAAATTGGGGAGGAGATCTGGTGTTAAAGGTGTAGTGAAAAACCAAATGCTGACATAGGGATTTATAAGTTCGTGGTTACTGTGGTTTTATTATACACTTTTTGCACCTGAGGAAACGGTCACGTACAGACCGAGAAACGTTGTGCCTAATAAAGTCTTTTTTAATACAACTAGAGACTTTTTGCCACAAACTTCTTTTGATATTTATGCAGCTATTGCTCTTTACCTTATGGTATTTAAAATTTATCTATCTATCGATCTTTACCACTTGGTATAATTGCCAGGTAAATATATATCCTGGTAGTGGCTCTATCTTGTGAGCATATATCCCACATTTGTATCCGGAGCTTATTGCAGTCCTGTCAGCTGTTTGGAGTACGGAGAACCATCTAAGCCGACACAGTCTGCCTGAAGCAAGAGGACGGATTTGACTAACCATCTTACCACATTGGAGTGGGAGTTAGCTGGACGACTCTGAGGGTCCAGGAGGCTATTGTGACACTTCTCAAGTGTCTGATATCTTGTGAGTATATTTCGAATTGCAACATTAGCATGTCTGATCCTACTGATTTGTGCACTATGTTGGCGCCTTCTTCTGTCTCACTTTACATAGGGATGCATACAACCTACACTAACATTTCTTTATACCAGGGGGACAAAATCAACATAGAAGTTGAAAAAAGTATGCATCTATTTAGCACCTTAAAGTGAAGTGCTAAATAGATGCATACTTTTTTCAACTTCTATGTTGATTTTGTCTCTCAGTTAATTCATGCATAAGCACTCAAGCTAAGGAAATTAAATCCATTTATACAAGCATCTCCCTTAACATTAGTGTAGTGCTGTTGCACCCCTTTGTTTCCAATTTCTTTATACCAGTTCCTCTCCTCCATTGCTATCCCCTGAACCCCCTTAGCATGTGAGCCTAAGAGTCCAGCTGTTTGTAGATCACCTTCTTAAGAGCTGACTACAACAGTGCAACTCTTGGCAGGGCCCTCTACCCATTTGATCCCTATAATTGTTTTGTTGTACTCTGCCTTTGTTTATAGCACTGCGGAATCTGTTGGCGCTCTACAAATAACCGATAATAATAATAACATAACAATGAAGGAAAACAATTTTCTGTTTACATTAGCTTAAATAAAGTATAGGGACACAAAAACTAAAGCAGAAGCTGCCTCCCCGCCCTGATAGATGTGCTCTGTAGTTGATTACAGTTCCTGTGCAGCCTGGGTTACCTTGGGGACAATAGTCTCCACAGTAGTGAGGGCAACTGAAACTTACATTACTTACACTTCTCCCTACAAGTTGTCTTAGCTGTCTAAACTAAGTTCTCCTTACAAGTTGCTAAAGTAAGACAGAAAACTGCTGCCTTCTATGGTTTACACAATATACTGTGCACAGCTAATACTGCCACAGCCAGGTGTTGAACCTTGGCCCTCCAGATGTTTCAGAACTACATTTCACATGATGCTCAACTGGACTTCAGATTGCCTCAGCATCATGGGTAATGTAGTTCTGAAACATCAGGGGCGCGATCCGATATAGATCGCAGTTTGCGGCGCAAGTGAGGGAACCCACGTCGCCCGCAGTTTCAGCTCGCAACTCGAGCCATCCAATATGCGGCGCCGTCACTTGCTAAAGTGGCGCAAGTCTCACAAACCAGCGATGTCCAGAAATCTGCGTAAGTACAGATTTTTGGAGTCGCCAGTGACTTGCGCCACGTTAGAAACTGCCGGCGCCTATAAAACCTGACTAAAGTCTAAATCACCCGCACTGTCTAACACGCCTCCTAAACATAGCCCGACAAGTCTAACACGCCTCCCTAACATAGCCCGACACGTCTAACCCTCTATCCGCTATCCCCCCTCACTATCCTAACAATAAAAAAGCTATTAACCCCTAAACCGCCGCTCCCGTACCCCGCCGCAACCTAATAAAGTTATTAACCCCTAAACCGTCGCTCCCGTACCCCGCCGCCAGCTATATTATATCTATAACCCCCTAAAGTGAGCCCCTAACACCGCCGCCATCTATATTAAAATTATTAACCCCTAATGTAAGCCCCTTACACCGCCGCCATCTCTATTAAAATGATTAACCCCTAATTTAATCTACCTACCCCGCCACCAGCTATATTATCTATATTAACCCTAAGTATATTATAGTTAATATAGGTATTACATTATATATATTAACTATATTAACCCTAATTATATTAGGGTTAATATAGTTAATATAGTTACTATAGTATTTATATTAACTATATTAACTCTATCTAACCCTAACACCCCTAACTAAATTTATATTAAATTAATCTAATTCATTTATAAACTAAAATATTCCTATTTAAATCTAAATACTTACCTATAAAATAAACCCTAAGATAGCTACAATATAATTAATAATTACATTGTAGCTATGTTAGGGTTAATATTTATTTTACAGGTAAATTGTTAATTATTTTAACTAGGTATAATAGCTATTAAATAGTTATTAACTATTTAATATCTACCTAGTTAAAATAATTACCCAATTACCTGTAAAATAAATCCTAACCTAAGTTACAAATACACCTACACTATCAATAAATTAAATAAACTACAAACATCTATCTAAAAATACAATTAAATTAACTAAACTTAACTGTTCCGATCAGCCAATAGAATGTGAGCTCAATCTGATTGGCTGATTGGATCAGCCAATCGGATTGAACTTGAATCTGATTGGCTGATTCAATCAGCCAATCAGATTTTTCTAACTTAATTCCGATTGGCTGATAGAATCCTATCAGCCAATCGGAATTCGGCGGACGCCATCTTGGATGACGTCATTTAAAGGTACCTCATTCGTCGTTGAGTCGTCAGCCGGGATGGATGCTCCGCGGTGGCGGAGCGAAGAAAGAAGATTGAAGATGCCGCCGGAAGAATGAAGACTTTGCTGCCGCTTGGAGGAAGACGTCGCCGGAGGAAGAATTCTTCTTTGCCGCTTGGAGGAAGACATCGCAGGAGGAAGAATTCTTCTTTGCCGTTTGGAGGAAGACATCGCCGGAGGAAGAATTCTTCTTTGCCGCTTGGAGGAAGACATCGCCCGGATCGGATCAGGAGTTCGGCCCGGTGTGGTGAAGACAAGGTAGGGAGATCTTCAGGGGGGTAGTGTTAGGCTTTTTTAAGGAGGGTTTGGGTGGTTTTAGAATAGGGGTATGTGGGTGGTGGGTTGTAATGGGGGGGTATTGTATTTGTATGCAAAAGAGCTGAATTCTTTGGGGCATGCCCCACAAAAGGCCCTTTTAAGGGCTGGTAAGGTAAAGAGCTTTGAATTTTTTTTAATTTAGAATAGGGCAGGGAATTTTTTTTATTTTGGGGGTTTATTATTTTATTAGGGGGCTTAGAATAGGTGTAATTAGCTTGAAAATCCTGTAATCTTTTTTTTATTTTTTGTAATTTAGTGTTTGTTTTTTTTTGTAATTTAGTTTAGTTAATTTAATTGTATTTTTAGATAGATGTTTGTAGTTTATTTAATTTATTGATAGTGTAGGTGTATTTGTAACTTAGGTTAGGATTTATTTTACAGGTAATTTGGTAATTATTTTAACTAGGTAGATATTAAATAGTTAATAACTATTTAATAGCTATTATACCTAGTTAAAATAATTAACAATTTACCTGTAAAATAAATATTAACCCTAACATAGCTACAATGTAATTATTAATTATATTGTAGCTATCTTAGGGTTTATTTTATAGGTAAGTATTTAGATTTAAATAGGAATATTTTAGTTTATAAATGAATTAGATTAATTTAATATAAATTTAGTTAGGGGTGTTAGGGTTAGATAGAGTTAATATAGTTAATATAAATACTATAGTAACTATATTAACTATATTAACCCTAATATAATTAGGGTTAATATAGTTAATATATATATATATATATATAATGTAATACCTATATTAACTATAATAAACTTAGGGTTAATATAGATAATATAGCTGGTGGCGGGGTAGGTAGATTAAATTAGGGGTTAATCATTTTAATAGAGATGGCGGCGGTGTAAGGGGCTTACATTAGGGGTTAATAATATTAATATAGCTGGCGGCGGTATAGGGGGATTAGATTAGGGGTTAATAATTTTTATATAGGTGGCGGCGGTGTAAGGGGTCAGATTAGGGGATAGATAAGGTAGATGACAGCGGTGTAAGGGGTTCTAATTAGGGGATAGATGGCGGCGGTTTTAGGGGCTCACAGTAGGGGGTTAGTTTATGTAGATGGCGGCGGGGTCCGGGAGCGGTGGTTTAGGGGTTAATAACTTTATTAGGGATTTCTGGGGGGGGATCGCGGTTGACAGGTAGATAGACATTGCGCATGCGTTAGGTGTTAGGTTTATTTTAGAAGATCGCAGTTGACAGGGAGATAGACATTGGGCATGCGTTAGGTGTTAGGTTTATTTTAGAAGATCGCGGTTGACAGGGAGGTAGACATTGCGCATGCGTTAGGTGTTAGGTTTATTTTAGCAGCCAGTTTAGGGAGTTACGGGGCTCCAATAGTCAGCGTAAGGCTTCTTACGGCTGCTTTTTGTGGCGAGGTGAAAATGGAGTACGTTTTCTCCATTTTCGCCACGTAAATCCTTACGCTGCATATTGGATACCAAACTGCGCTGGTTTGGTATACCTGCCTATGGCCCAAAAAACTACGGGCGACGGCAGAAATATACGCGCGTAACTTCTAGGTTACGCCGTATATGTGATACCAATCCCGCGCAAATATTGGCGTCGCCGGGTTTTGCGGGCGACGATTTTTATCGGATGGACCCCCAGGAGTGCTAAGGTTCCCCTTTCCTGCTTTAAGGCATCAAAACTATGAAATAACACAAATTGACCAAAAATGACACATTTTTGGTGTATTTATGAATAGATGGCAAATATTTATTACACCAATATTGTACAATGTTTTATTATTAATAAATAGTCCCTTTTTATGATAAAGTGATTTTCTGCTTGTTTTTGTGAGTTCTGTTGAGAAGGGTTGAATTTCTATAGCCCTTTAAAGCACCAGTATTCATCTATTTTGCACGTCTCTGAAATATTAGGTGTAGTGTTTTGCTGGTCTGTGGAAAGGGCTAGATATATTTGCTATCACACTATCCACTTACAGAACAGAAGAATAAGAGGAGTGTGGTACATTGGACAGCTCTCAGATCTGTAAAGATGTTTAAAATTGTATGTTCAACATAAATCATGAAAGACACATTTTGGGTTTCATGACCCTTTAACTACAAAAAGCGCTTTAGGAACTATCTTATCAGTCATGATGGGTATGCAGCTGATACTGGAGTATCTGTTTCGCTTAAACTGTAATTATATGTTAATTAACAGTTTTCAACTAAAAACATATTTTTATTATGTTTATATGGAACGCTTAGATATGCATAATAGAAAACATTTTCATTCAATGTCTTTTTATATAACTGCATCCCAGTACAGATCCCGAAACACTCATATCTTCCTTTGAATACATACAATTAAAATTCTCTTTTATCCATTCAATTACTTTAAAGCAAAAGCAAAAACAGCCAAGAGCCGTACTAAGCTTTAGATAAGCTGTAGCGGGTTCCTGGGTAGATTACATCATCCTTGCCTGATATATTACTTTTCAAGGCACACAAATCAATTAGAAGCATTTGACAAGATCATGATCTCGCTATAGTAAACCCATCCTGTTCATGATCCTATAAGCCAGCTGAAGCTGGGAATTAAATTATTAATGTCAGAATATTAGGCCTTTGATTACACATATATTTGTCACAGCTTTTTTTTATAATGCAGTAATATGTTTATAATTCTCTAATCATCTACAAGTATCCTTCTCCATAGATACTGGTTCAATAATTAAAGGGACATTAAACACTTAGGGTAAGATTACAAGTGGTGCACTAAAAAATGTTTCCCCATTTGCGAATAAACACAGCTCAAAGTAAATTTTTAACATGGGTGGGTTAGCGTGCATATTACAAGTTGAAAGCACATTGTTTGCGAGCGAACAAAACCCTATCCGCACTAACTTCAGGACTTTGGTTATTGTGGTCATGGTAACTTCTTCTCCGCATAGACTTCAATAGAGCGAGCAGAACAAAAAAAACCTAAAACTTATTGATTGAGCACTAACCTGACACTGCGTTAGGCCTACAGCGCTAAACCTAAAGGTAGTTATGAATATGTCACATTTCAATGTTCTTCACATAGAAGATATTTTTAAAATATATATTTCGATATATATCTGATGATTTTTGTAAAATATATATCTATACCTATATATCTATGAAGTATGCAAGTAGAATCCCAGATATATACAATATATCTTAGGAAGCTCTAGGCCCACCAACGCTCCAAATGAGGGTTATACTAAATGATCCTCAAAAATGACAATAAATACAGTAGTTTAATACTGAATATGCTTAATGACTGTAGCTAACCTAAATCGAAGGGGGACTCTCTGTATCCCCCCTCTAAAAATAGAAATGGAAATAGAATGGAAAGGTTAGCGCTATCCAGCAAATGATATATAAAAGTATAAATAATAATACATATAAAACCACATATATAAAATTAAATAAATATGTACAAGAACCTAAAAAGAAAAAGTCATAGTTAAAAGTTACTGCAAGTAACTAAAAAGTCTAAAGACTCAAATACTGGGACAATTGAGCAGTTCATATAAATCCCAAAAGCTTCTTCAGACTTCCAATTCCCCTATGGGTCTGCACTTACTTGAATTGACCTCAATCAGTATGAGGTAAGTAGAGACGTAATCATTTATCACAACATCCGCTGTCTGCATAAGCCTCTTGTATGGAATACTGGACCCCCTTATTGGTATAGAGTATTTGCGGTTAAAAACTTTCAAATCCTCTTTCCATAGAGTAGGGTAGAACTTCAATGTGGTGCCATAGAATGCAAAGAAAAAAGGAAACACTAATAGTGCATTAACCTTTTTATTGATTAAAATACAGAACACCAGTAGATGAAACCTACTCACAAGAATGACCTCAATATATGAGGTAAAGATACAGCGTATAAATCCGAACACAGGCAAATATCAGCAAATGTTGGCAGCTTGAAGTGATAGTAAGCAATGAAACCTTACGCGTTTCGAAGGTGTATACGACTTGTGTCTACCTTCTTCGTCAGAGGTGAGTGTTTGCTATAGCGCCTGAGCGTCTTTTACAGACGTCAGGCGTGATTACGTCAGGAGGGCGGATGGCTTAGTTTCCATAGCGATCGGGAGTAAACAGGAAGAAATTTTGAGTGTGTATATCAGATGTATAAAAAATTATCACTACCGGATACATCTGAACTCAAAGGTATTATATCTTTAATCACAATTCGGTATATCAATATATAGATAATAAAATACGATAATAGATATGTAAATTTAGAAAATAAGACATCCGACCCCTAAAATTATTCGTATAACAGTAAGTGCACTTAAAATCTCTATAATTTAAAAACCCAATACATATAAAAAATTCAATAAAAAATAGAGTATACTTAAACATATATATAAATTCATATGTCATTAAAATGAATACTTGATAATACAGAAATAGTATATAAGTAGAGGAAAAATAAAATTCACAAAGTAAAATATATATATATATATATATATATATATATAGATATATATATATATATATATATATAATATATATCTATATACATTTTTCCTTTTTAAAAAGAACCTTTCTTCATAAAAATCCCTGCTAAAATGCCTAAATAGCAAAGGTATAAAAAATATATATTTAATAGGGATGTACATGGTGAATCAATGGAGGGAATAAGAATACAAATACACTTTATATATATTATTTAAAGGTAAACTATAGATGCTAAAACCTACAAGAAAGCAGCAATGTCATAAAAATCCTTGCTAAAATGCCTAAATAGCAGAGGTATAAAAAGTATATATTTAATAGGGATGTACATGGAGGATCAATGGAGGGAATAAAAATACAAATACACTTTATATATATTATTTAAAGGTAAACTATTGATGCCAAAAATTACAAGAAAGCAGCAATGTCAATATCCTTATTTAGACCATATGGCACCATAGTATTAAATTGGTGAATCCAATAGGTCTCTCTCTGTCTGAGGAGGCGTTCCCTGTCTCCCCCTCTCTCAGATGTTTTCACCAATTCCAGAATGGTACCTCTGAGACATTTGGGGTCCTGCTCATGGACCACCCTGTAGTGTTCAGAGAGGTTATGAGATTTTAGGCCCTCTTTGATATTGGTTATATGCTCATACATTCTCTTCTTAAAGGGGCGTGTCGTGCGACCTATGTACTGGTGGTCACAGCTACATTGAATCAGGTACACTACGTATTCTGTTTTACAATTACATAGTGTCTGTATATCACATTGTTTACCGTTTGTTGTGGAAAACACCTGCTTAGTGGGTCTATTGCCATTATATGCATGTTCACAGGCGCAACAATTCAATCTGTTGCATTTATAGACCCCCTTCGCGCCCCCCTCATTGAGCCAAGTTTTCTTTGTTTGGGTCTTCCTTAATTGGCTTGGTGCCAAAATATTTTTTAAGTTTGATTTTTTCTAAAGATAAAGCCTGGTCTCTTATCTAGAACTCCCTTTAGGATGTTATATTTTTGGAGAATATGCCAATGTTTAAGAATTATATTTTTAATACCCACTGATCCTTCATTAAATGTGGTGATGAAATTCATTTGTTTTGTTTCTCCATTCTCAAGTATTCATTTTAATGACATATGAATTTATATATATGTTTAAGTATACTCTATTTTTTATTGAATTTTTTATATGTATTGGGTTTTTAAATTATAGAGATTTTAAGTGCACTTACTGTTATACGAATAATTTTAGGGGTCGGATGTCTTATTTTCTAAATATACATATCTATTATCGTATTTTATTATCTATATATTGATATACCGAATTGTGATTAAAGATATAATACCTTTGAGTTCAGATGTATCTTACTGTTAATGTCCGGTAGTGATGATTTTTTAAACATCTGATATACACACTCAAAATTTCTTCCTGTTTACTCCCGATCGCTATGGAAACTAAGCCATCCGCCCTCCTGACGTAATCATGCCTGACGTCTGTAAAAGACGCTCAGGCGCTATAGCAAACACTCACCTCTGACGAAGAAGGTAGACGCAAGTCGTATACACCTTCGAAACGTTTTCATTGCTTAGTATCACTTCAAGCTGCCAACATTTGCTGATATTTGCCTGTGTTTGGATTTATACGCTGTATATTTACCTCATATATTGAGGTCATTCTTGTGAGTAGGTTTCATCTACTGGTGTTCTGTATTTTAATCAATAAAAAGGTTAATGCACTATTAGTGTTTCCTTTTTTCTTTGCATTCTATGGCACCACATTGAAGTTCTACCCTACTCTATGGAAAGAGGATTTGAAAGTTTTTAACCGCAAATACTCTATACCAATAAGGGGGTCCAGTATTCCATACAAGAGGCTTATGCAGACAGCGGATGTTGTGATAAATGATTACGTCTCTACTTACCTCATACTGATTGAGGTCAATTCAAGTAAGTGCAGACCCATAGGGGAATTGGAAGTCTGAAGAAGCTTTTGGGATTTATATGAACTGCTCAATTGTCCCAGTATTTGAGTCTTTAGACTTTTTAGTTACTTGCAGTAACTTTTAACTATGAATTTTTCTTTTTAGGTTCTTGTACATATTTATTTAATTTTATATATGTGGTTTTATATGTATTATTATTTATACTCTTACCTATATATCTATATTAATATTTAGGTATAGCTATATTTATACAGATATATACATAGAAATATATATTTAACAATACTAAAAACATTTTCTTTTGAGTGATGAACATTAGAATGTTAAATATTTACAAAGTTTTAATGACCATCCATATTTATTTTTGGTCTCTTTATTAAGATACAAACAGAAAATACAGGAAATATGTACACAAAATATAAAAACACAATTTTCAGAACAAAATGGCTTCTTAGGCAAAAGTCAGTATTTAGTGTGACCTCCCTTGGCACTCAGCACATCTTGAACTCTTTTGGGGAGACTGTCCTGAAGTTTTCTGATGTAATCTTCTGGTATATTATACCAGGCTTCTTTCAGACCTTCCCAGAGTTCTTCTTTAGATTTAGGTTGCCTTTTATTTATTTCTCTGTTCAGGTGATCCCATACTGCCTCTATAATATTCAGATCTTGACTCTGTGGAGCCCAGTCCATGACTGTCAGTGTTTTATCATCTGTTTTTCTCTCCAAATAAGACTTCACTGCATTAGCAGTGTGCTTAGGATGGTTATCATGCTGAAAAATAAAACCATTCCGAATCAGGCGCTTTCCAGAAGGAATAGCATGATGAATTAAAACCTGTCTGTACTTTTCAGCATTCATGATCCTATCAATTCGGACAATATCACCAACATCACTGGCAAAAATGCAGCACCAAACCCAGACAGACCCTCCACCATGTTCCACTGAAGGTGCAAGCACTCATTCTTCTATCTCTCTCCAATTCTTCTTCTCACATATTATTGACAATTGGACTCAAAACATTTCAAACTTGAATTCTTCACTCCATAATACTCTTTTTCACTGATCTTCATTACAATCTTTGTGAGCTGTAGCATATATTAGCCTTTTCACCCTGTTCCCCTTCCTAAAAAATGGTTTCTTGGCTGAAACCCTTTCACAAAGACCATTCATGATCAAGCTTCTTCGGACTGTAGAAGGGTCAACTTGGCATCCCGATGAAGCTGCCAGATGCTAAACCAGGTCCTTACTGGACTTCTTATGGTCTCTCTCAAAGAAGAAAATCTGAGAAACTTCTCATCAGACTTTGAAAGTTTTCTTGGCCTTCCAGTTCTTTTTTGTCCTTGACCTCTCCTGATTCTTCAAATTTCTTAATAACAGCTTTAATACTACATTGTGATTGAAAGTTGGTCTTATTAGCAAGCTACCAATAAATTAAACTCATACCCCATGTGTATGTAATTTGCACAAACCTGGTGTAATAGACCTTTTTCACAGCAGTCATTTTGAAATAGTAGGACAAATACAGATGTTAGCAATGACATTAATTAGGGTTCCATTCCATTTAGGTTTATGAGAGCCAGGTTCCTGCTATTGCTCAAGTGTAAGGGGAGGTCACACTAAATACTTGCCACTTTAGCCTATAGAAGCTGTTTTTCAGATTTTGTTTTCTATTTTTTAATAATGCATACAAATATACTATATTTTCTGGTTATATTATAATAAAGAGACTGAGAAATATTTATATTTGGTCATTTTACCATTGCTAAAAAATAATAATGGTGGCCTAATACTTTTGCACAGTACTGTATATATATATATATATATATATATATATATATATATATATATATATATATAGCCCCTTCCTGTCAGATACTTTGTTATATACCATATACTTTGTAACCCTTATGAAATGTTTTGATTTTGTTTTTTTAATATTTATATGAAACTTTTTTATAACCCTTATCTTTTATGTTAGGTCTCCACTAGCGCAAACCTGACATGCGCTAATTTAGTTTACGCTTCAGCAAACGTGTTTACTATCAACTTGTAATACACTCCAAATGTACGACCCACGCTAACAATGAATTGCTAGATACAATGATGTATTTAAAACACAGATTAGCATTAGAATAGTATTCAGGGGTATATAAAAAAAAAATGTTTTCATTATTAAACAATAAGTGTAAAGTTTTCTTTTCTGCTGAAACTAATTAGGGACAGTTCTAAATGGGTAACTAACATATCCAACCAGGAACATGAATTATCTTCAAAGAGTGTATCCCAGAACTGAGCTTGAATTGCAAAAATTGTATAAATTATGCTAAAAAAAGTTACATTATTTTAAAACATGGTATTAGATCATGGTCATGTCGGTGTGGTTGATGTGTGTGCCTGGGTAGTTTGTGGGGATGTCTTGTTGTTTATAGGTGGGGCCCAGGGCAATTCTGCCAATTGGGACATAGCGTTGTCTCAGAGGAATTATGGACTCTTAAGTAGGGTCTGTCCCTCTCCATTGGGATGTCTGTAGTAAATGCCCATGTAATGCTTTGGGGGATGTTGCAGTTCATTTTGATATTGGTACATTTGCAAATAGGTCCATCCAAGTAAGTAACAGCACCAATTGCAAAATCTTGAATAAAATATATTTTATTCCAACAAAGCCATATTAGTACTTTTATGGCTTTGTTGCAATAAAATCTTTTTTATTCAATATTTTGCAATTGGTGCTGTTACTTACTTGGATGGACTGTGTTTTTGGAGCGTGCGATTATGTGCACAACCCTGTAGCGTGCACATATTGGATCCAAAGGGGGTGCTGAACACTTTATTGTATAATGAGATATTTAAAAATTTGGGCATATCAGAAGACTGAGATTTTTAATTTAAAAATGCCTTGCAGTGAACTTTTTTTTTTTTTTTTACAAAGAATGATAAATTAGTTTCAGAAACATTTCCAAAGTTCATGCACTTTAACATTATTATATGATATAAACATGTATAATCTAATCAATAATGTGGAAAAGAAACATTTATAGAAAATTAAGGATTTAGAATTTGGGGAATTTAAAGTCCTTCACTATTTTACCTGGATTGGATACCGTTTGTTAATTATCTGAAAAACTAATAGGCCTCAAGCTATATGATGTGCTGAAATTAAAGGGACACTGAACCCAATTTTTTTCTTTTTTGATTCAGATAGAGCATGACATTTTAAGCAACTTTATAATTTACTCCTATTATCAAATTTTCGTCATTCTCTTGGAATCTTTATTTGAAATGCAAGAATGTAAGTTTAGATGCCATTGCCGGCCCATTTTTGGTGAACAACCTAGGTTGTCCTTGCTGATTGGTGGATAAATTAATCCACCAATCAAAACTGCTGTCCAGAGTTCTGAACCAAGAAAAAAGCTTAGATGCCTTCTTTTTTTTATATAAAGATAGCAAGAGAACGAAGAAACATTGATAATAGGAGTAAATTAGAAAGTTGCTTAAAATTGCATGCTCTATCTGAATCACGAAAGAAAAATTTTGGGTTCAGTGTCCCTTTAACAATTTGACAAGTCTGTCAGCAAGAATGGCCCCCGGTTAGATTCATTGTGTTTGTTATAGTAATAAGAAGAAGGAAATTCTTGTCAGAATCAAGGTTTTAAAAATTCAAGAAGTAAAATTGTTGTGTGTAAAACCAGGTTAAATCTTATGATAAAATTTATGACTATTTCTACCTCTAACAGGATGCAAAAATGCACCCAGCCAATCAGGAATGAAAAAACTGCAATTCACATCACATTCAAATCGTAGAGGAAGTTCCAGAGACAGCCATGCCTTTTTGTGCTTTTAAAAGATGAAATGAAGATATCAAGAGTGTGGGAAGTATACTTCTTTAAGTTGCTTTTGCCCCATCCCTTCAATTAAAAAGTGGTAACTTGTAAGGGTTCTATAATGTCCCTTTAAATTACAATTAAAGAAAAACACGTTTTCATTATAACCAATAGCAATTTAGCATTTTCTGAAATTAGTTTCTCAAATTTTATTGTCTGCCTTAAACAAAAAAAAGAGCAAACATCTACTTCAGGAGGGAGAAATGACTGCAATAAAAGCTTTAATAGCAGCATTTCAGTTTACAGGTGTGTTACAGATCCTATAAATAAATCCTACTGCAAATATACTGTGGAATAAAGTCTGGCAAAGCAGTCTTGGCATTACCCAGCTACTCCATACTCTATTATACAATTCAATTGACTTTAAAGAAAGCAGTCATATTAACTGAATGGTTATGTAAAGACATCATTAACAAAAGGAAGAAATATGGACCAAAAACATAAAAGGCTTTCTTTTCGTCAGCATTCTGTTTCCTAGGCACATGAGCTGTGAATCATCCATCACAGTCCGCTGAGAGTTGATCAAATCCTATTCAGTTTTTCCAATTCATCTTAAATCACACGTGGCTTGCTTTTTAAAATCTATTCCTCTCTATATTAAGGCTTAGGTGTTACTTGGTCGCCACAAACATCTTTTACAGCAAAACATTTTTTTAAAAAAATTGAACGTTTCTCTTGAAAAGCCTATAATAAAATTAAGATTTTTGCTTTATACACACAGCACTATACGTTTATTTACATTTACGTACTTTACGCATTGATGAATTTTTATATAATATGACATCTAAATTCTGCATGATTATCTTATGCTTTTATATCATATCATTTCAAGGATTTTCTCTCTAGAGGTATGGGAAACATTTAAATGGACACTCAATCAAAATTAAACTTTCATTATTCAGATAGAGCATGTAATTTTAAACAACTTTCCAATTTACTTCCATTAACAAAATGCGCACAGTCTTTTTATATTTACACTTTTTCAGTCACCAGCTCCTACTGAGCATGTGCAAGAATAAGTGTGTATGCATTTGTGAATGGCTGATGGCTGTCACATGGTACGTGTATGCATTTGTGATTGGCTGATGGCTGTCACATGGTACAGGGGGAGTGGAAAAAAACATAACTTTTAAAATTGTCAGAAAAAAAATCTACTACTCATTTGAAGTTCAGACTAAGTGCTATTGCATTGTCTTGTTATCTTGCATTTGCTGATTATGCAAATCTATAGTGTTGACTGATCCTTTAAGTATAATCAAGCAGGTTTGAATATTTTCAGCTATTTATTTAGCAAATATGTCACAACTAAATTTTACATTGTTTATCTGTTGACATCAATATGTCTTGCAGCAAACCTTTGAGTCATGTTTAGGGGCATATTTATCGCTTCAGGCTCGCCGGAAACAGAAGTTATGAAGCAGCGGTCTAAAGATTGCTGCTCCATAACTTGTCCGCATGCTCTGAGGCTGTGGACAGAAATAAACCCGATCGAATACGATCGGGGTGATTGACACCCCCTTCTAGCTGCCGATTGGCCGCAAATCTGCAGGGAGCAGCATTGCACCAGCAGTTCACTAGAAATTATTTAAGCATGGGATACCCATTAAAGGGACATTGTACACCAACATTTTCTTCCCTTTAATGTTTTCCCAGTGGTCCATTTTACCTGCTGGTTATTATTTAAAATAGCTAATATTGCCTTTTGTATCCCCACCTATACTGAAAATATGAGTAGCAAATTCAACTCCCCAGACATAATTAGCATTTCAATACCAAACATAAATAACATTAGCAGGTCTGCTAAGAGTATGTGGAGGGTGCTCAGTGTTAAATAATTAATGAATGTATGAAAAGAAAAGAAGGACCCTAAAAAGCAACCGCTAACAGAGTATACAAACATCAGTAGGCAAAGTTACACAGATAGTATAATTCAAATTTAAAATGTAACCTTTATTGGTATCCAAATTTAAAAAAAATGTAAATTTTCAAAGGCGAGAAAAAGCTGAGGTGAAATGCGCATCAGGCGAATACAACTTTGTGTGAGCTGTTAGTTTATATGTGTGAAAATTGTTCCACAAATGGATTAGTTGAGTAACGTTTTTTGGACACACAGATGCATATAACCTAATACTACTTTATAACTACTGGGAGGGATAGCTAGATGTGTGTATGTGTTTGGGACTGCATCCCTGGCCAATGTATATGCATTTTCCTGCTCAGTGGCTACTATTTTTAATTGTTATTGGGACAAGTTTCCCATGAATCTTATCTAGCCCTAACATTTGCCACTTATTTATGGTCATTCACATTGTATGTGTGTACTCCAGCTCCACTCAGTTTTAATTCTTTTCTTTTAACCTTCTATGTGTATTTGTACTGTTGTACAAATTTTATAGTACAGTGTCTCTTTAAAGGAATACTAAACCCACATTTTTTTCTTTCATGAATCAGATAGAACATGCAATTTTAAGCAACTTTCTAATTTACTCCTACTATCAATTTTTCATTGTTCTCTTGCTATCTTTATTTAAAAAGCAGGAATTTAATGCTTAGGAGCCAGCCCATTTTAGGCTCAGCACCCTGGATAGTGCTTGCTTATTGGTGGCTACATTTAGCAAACCAATAATCAAGTATAACCCAGGTTGTGAACCAAAATGGGCTGGCTCTTAAGCTTTACATTCCTGCTTTTGAAATAAAGATAGCAATAGAACAAAGAAAAATTGCTAACAGGAGTAAATTAGAAAGTTGCTTAAACTTGCATGCTCTATCTGAATCATGAAAGAAAAAATGTGTGTTTAGTGTCCCTTTAAGGATTTTCATTACCTATAGATATATGTTGCAGAGCTTCTGTGATTCTAAAACCTCCTGCACGGCCTTGCAGGATCTAGTTTGCAGATCTAGTGACAATGTCATTTCTTCCGCCCTGGAGGTTAACTCTGAGGAAGGACCTTCTTCTTCAGGGTCCGTTCCTTCATCCAAATGTGGTTTCTCTGAAGCTGACTGCTTGGAGATTGAACGTCTAGTTTTGGCTAGACGTGGCTTCTCTGAGAAAGTCATAGATACTAAGCTTCAGGCTCGTAAACTGGTTACTCACAGAATTTACCATAGGGTATGGTGTAAATACCTTCATTGGTGTGATTTAAATGGTTTTTCTTGGAACAAAGTAAGGGTTCCTCGAATTTTAGCTTTTCTTCAGGTGGGCCTGGAGAAAGTTTTTTCAGTCAGTACTCTGAAGGGTCAGGTTTCTGCACTTTTGTTCAGGCCTTGGTCAGAATTAGGTCTGTGTTTAAACCTGTTGCTGCTCCTTGGAGCCTTAATCTTGTTCTTAGAGTTTTGCAGCAGGCTCCGTTTTAACCGATGCATTCTGTTGATATTAAGTTACTATGGGGGGTAGTTATCAACGTGTCAACTTTCCTGCCTTCGCCTGCCCAATACGCCCACCTAAGCTAGCCTCACATCGCCGCCGCGGACCTGTAAAATTTCACCTAAGTTATCAAATAAAGCTGTCAAAAAGCCGTGCACCAAGTACGGGGCGATGAGCAGCGGACTGTGAGAGTTATCACTCATCCGATCTCGCTGCTCTTCGGCTTTTTCACAGCTTTATTGCTAGCCTGTCACTAAGCACTCACACTAAACTGCACTGTTCTACCCCCTATACCGGCGCCCCCGGAGCCCCCCGCAACTAAATAAAGTTACTAACCCCTAAACCGCCGCTCCTAGACCCTGCCGCAACTCTGATAAATGTATTAACCCCTAAACCGCCGCTCCTAGACCCTGCCACAACTCTGATAAATGTATTAACCCCTAAACCGCCGCTCCCGGACACCGCTGCCACCTACATTATACCTAGTAACCCCTATCCTGCCCCCCCTATACCGTCGCCCTCTATAATAAAGTTATTAACCCCTATCCTGCTGATCCCGCACCTCGCCGCAACTAAATAAATAGTTTAACCCCTAAACTGCCGCTCCCTGAACCCGCCACAACCTATATTAAATTTATTAACCCCTATCCTGCCCCCCCTACACCGTCGCCACCTATAATAAATTTATTAACCCCTATCCTGCCCCCCACTACACCGCCGCCACTGTAATAAATTTATTAACCCCTAAACCTAAGTCTAACACTAACCCTAACACCCCCCTAACTTAAATATTAATTAAATAAATCTAAATAATATTTCTATTATGAACTAAATTAATCCTATTTAAAACTAAATACTTACCTTTAAAATAAACCCTAATATAGCTACAATATAAATAATAATTATATTGTAGCTATCTTAGGATTTATTTTTATTTTACAGGCATCTTTCAATTTATTTTAACTAGGTACAATAGCTATTAAATAGTTATTAACTATTTAATAGCTTACCTAGCTAAAATAAAGAGAAATGTACCTGTAAAATAAAAACTAACCTAAGTTACAATTACACCTAACACTACACTATCATTAAGTAAAGGATTTTATTTTAATCAACTGTAAGCCATCTGTATTTGTCAGACCACTCAACCTTACTCAGCATACTCAATAAATGTCCTGAATCTGTTAGGTAACTGTAAAGTCCCTTCACTATTGGTTGGAGGATCGAGTCTATCCACTCAGACAGTGGCTCCAAGAGAGAGCCAATGCCTGAGATTATAGGCCTGTCCGGTGGTTTTAAAGGGTCTTTATGAATGTTTGTTAAATAATTATATATAGGGGTCTGTGGATATTCTGGAATTAAACATTTAACTTGATCTCTAGAAAATACCCTCATCGAGTAGTTCCTCCAATTGTCTTTTAAGCAGGTTGGTAGGATTATAACTCAGTCTTCTATATGTTGTAGTATCATTAAGTTGCCTGAC
Source organism: Bombina bombina (assembly GCF_027579735.1). NCBI lineage: Eukaryota > Metazoa > Chordata > Amphibia > Anura > Bombinatoridae > Bombina > Bombina bombina. The sequence goes on from NC_069502.1 coordinate 1,070,659,646, forward strand.
TGCTTCCTGCAAATAGTTACTCTTATTAAGAATGTTGACATTACCACCCTTGTCAGAAGACCTAATGACAATGGGGTCGATCCGATAAAAATCGTCGCCCGCAAAAGCCGGCGACGCCAATAATTGCGCGGATTTAGTATCCTATATACGGCGTAAGCTAGAAGTTACGCGCGTAGATTTCTGGTGTCGCCCGTAGTTTTTTGGCCCATAGACTGACATACAAAACACGCGCAATTTGCTATCCAATATACGGCGTAAGGACTTACGCACGCAGATTTTACAAAATCTACGCCATTCTCAGCTCGCCACAAATTGAAGGCGCAGGTACCCTTGCACTGACTTAGAAACCAACGTAACTCTCAGAAGGCCTAACAAATGCATGCCTAACAATATACATAGCAGCAGCTTGTTCACAAATAGTTAACCTCTTAAAAGCATTTATTATTCCTGCCCCTGCAAGTGTGTCAAACCAATCACAAACAGCACAACCTCTCACCTGCAGACTTAAAACACCTGCAAATGCACACCCTCATTAGCCACCATGTTTCCCTTGCAGTATATTGCATTTAGAGTCAGACAGCGTCGTGGGGCACAAGGGGTGCTTGAACCCCTACAAGCCCCTGTTTTGGATGGTATCCCTGCTGCTGAGGTCCCTGGTCATGGTGCTTTAGCTGTCCCTGCTCCAGCTGCTGCTGCTGCCCTCCCTGCTCCTCCTGCTGTTGTCCCTGTTCCTGGTGCTCCCCATGCTGCTGTTGCTGCAGCCGCCCATAGGCCAGCAGGGCCTATAAGACAAAGGCATCAGCAGAGGGGAAGAGCACCAAGGGTACACAGGGTTAGGGTCACCCTGTTTGGGATGACAGAAGTGGAGGTCAGGGAAAAATATCGCTTGACATCTGCAAGCCTCATTAACCTATATGAGGTGTTGAAGGATGAAATTGACCCTCAAGCGTATAGGAACCGAGCTCTGACTGGTATGCAGAAGCTGTTGTGTGTTGTACACTTCCTGGCAACTGGCTCATACCAGTCAACAGAGGGGCTTGTGTCTGGCCTAGCGCAGTCTACCTTCTCCAGGATTCTAGGGGAGGTTCTGACTGCTCTAGATAACCAGACACAACGATACATTCATTTCCCCCATACCCCCCAGGAATGGAACCGTCTTAAACAAGGCTTCTATCGACTGGGGGGTATTCCTAATGTCATGGGGGCAATTGATTGCACACATGTGCGTATTGTGGCCCCACATGAGGAGACAATCCTCTATATTAACAGGAAAGGGTTTCACTCATTGAATTGCCAGATGGTCTGCGATACCAATCTGAAATTCTTACATGTGTATGCAGGCTTCCCAGGGAGTGCACATGATTCCTACATCCTGCGCCAGACCTCCTTATTCAATATGTTTGAAAATGGAACACTTTCGGGAGGATGGCTGCTTGGTGAGTACCTTCATTCTGTCTGTATATTTCTAATAAAGGGACACTAAACACATATTGTCATCTCATGTGTCAGATAGAGAATACAATGTTAAACAGCATTACAATTCACTTCTCTTATATCATTTTATTCATTCTTTAAATATATTGATTTTATAAATTATAATTCACATATATGAGCCAATCATATGAGGCTTCTATGTGCAGCCACCAATCAGCAGCTATTGAGCATATCTAATATGCTTGTCATCAAGAGTTATCTATAGAATGGAGAAAATGATCTAATCGAAGTTAATTATCAAGCTGCTAACAATTGCAGGTTCTTATTAAATGGACAGTCTAGTATAAATTGCACTTCCATTATTCAGATAGGCCTTTTAATTTTAATTAACTATCCTGATTACTTCCATTAATGTTTTGATTAAATCTATCTTTTATATGTGATTCATGTTGTGTCCCTTTAAAGCACATGATGTACCTGTAGTAATCCAAACACATATGTTACATGACAGGTGACGCAGGGTACGGCTGCAGACCATGGCTATTAACCCCCTTGGTGCACCCCATTACGGAGCCACAACTCAGGTACCAGGAGGCACACATAAGAACAAGGAATGTCATTGAAAGGAGCTTTGGCCTATTAAAAACCAGGTTCAGGTGTCTGGATGTTACAGGCGGAGCACTACAGTATAACCCCAACAAAGTGTGTTCCATTGTCAATGCTTGCTGTATTCTACACAACATTGCTGTGGACACACGTTTGTTGGGGGACATTGACCCAGAGCAGCAGCAGCAGCTGGTTCCTGTACTTGAGGATGTGGACAGGGGGACACTGAGGGGGAATGAAGTGAGGGATTATGTCATCCATGAATACTTCACCTGTAAGTTACTTATTCATAATTACAGTAAACCGTAACATTCACATGTATTATGATGTTTGACAGTACCTCACCAACCATTGCATGTGTATATATCATGTCTTGCAGAATGTAAAAGTTTGGATTTCCACTGCATGTAAGTGAAACTACTACATCCCAACCCCCTTCCCTTAAAGGGACACTATACCCAAACATATTGTTTCATGATTAAGGATAGAGAAGATAATTTTTAAAAACCTTATAATTTAAATCAATTACCTATTTTCATTATTTATTTAGATATACTTTAATGAAGACATAGAAATGCACACAGTGAAGAAATCGCAGGAGGCATCTATATACAGCTACTAATCATCAGCTACCAAGCATATCTCGATATGGTTTTCAGCAAAGAATATCAATAGAATGAAGCAACAGAAATAATAGAATGAAATTATAGTTTATTTTTGAAATTATCTTCTCCTTCAAAATCATGAAGTAAAAATATTTGCTTTCATGTCCCTTTAACAACCCTAATTACTGTATATTTATAATTTGTTTCATTCATGTTTAGTTCACTATCATTAAGAATGAGGATAATGGATATTTATACCTTATGTTCACACCTTCTTTAAATATATTATTAGTTATATATACCAACGTGTCAATTTATATTGGATGTGAGAAACCTTGATGTACATCTTAGAAGTTAATATTACTATATGTACCGTTGAGACACAACCATGTGATGTTGTTTATTGAGCATGAATATGTCATAAACATTATAATAATACCTTTTTGGTCCATTTCAACACAGGTATTATTATATGTTTTACCAATATTACTGTACTAAAACACAACTCACATGGATGTGGATGACAATTAGATAGTAAATAACAGAGGACAAGATTTTCAATGAAATTGAATAATATTTTTTTTTTTTTAGGCCTCTTAGATGAGGGGCCTGGTGTGGGTCTTCTGCCTCTCCTGGGTTGTGTGGATCCAGTAGGAGTGCTGGTCACAGAGGAGATACTTGATGCCATGTCCTGCTGTTGGGTGAAATGCTCCACCAAAGCCCCCAACAGTTGATTCTGTTCCCTCCATCTTTGGTCACTTTGGATTTGCATGTCCGATATTACACGCAGCATTTGGTTTTGATTTTGGACCATAGCTGATACCGATGCTGCCATGTCCCTTTGCAGCTCATTCGACCTCTGTTGCAAACGGTGTTGGCTTCTATGGAACCTGTGTTGTTCCCTCTGCATTTTTTGACACGTTTCCGTTAGAGTCTCACAGGTCAAAGTTTGCCTCCTCTGTAGTGAGATATATTCATCACCCATGGCAGAACTCAATTGATCCATGGGCTCTTCAGCAGCAGGGACAATAGGCACTCTTTCAATTACGTGTTCCTCAGCTGGAGGTGCCGGAACAACAACCTCAGTTGGAGGTGCCGGAACAATAACTTCAGTTGGAGGTGCCAGAACAACAACCTCAGTTGGAGGTGCCGGAACAATAACCTCAGTTGGAGGTGCCGGAACAATAACCTCAGTTGGAGGTGCCAGAACAACAACCTCAGTTGGAGGTGCCGGAACAATAACCTCAGTTGGAGGTGCCAGAACAACAACCTCAGTTGGAGGTGCCGGAACAATAACCTCAGTTGGAGGTGCCGGAACAAAAACAGCAGCTGGACGTGCAGGAACAGATATCTCAGCTGGAGGTGCAGCCACAGGAATATGAGCTGGAGGTGCAGGGCGATGGATTACAGTTGGTGGAGCCCTTCCAACTGAAGATGATGGTCCAGATGTCGGGATGGACCGATAGTCCCAATGGCCGCTGGTGTGCATCCACTCAGCCTGCTGGTATACTCCTGTAGTGCCCTGATATTCTTGGGGGGGGGGGGGGGTAAATACATCTACCCTTTGGGGCTGGCGGGGCTCCCCCTCCAAGCCAAAGGAATATTCCTCGTGCCAGGGCTCCTGCCAGGTATCCTCCTCTAATGCAGGTGGCATGATATGTGGATTTTCGATTGACGCAGTCCAAGCCATGTCATGCCTGGCATACTCCTGCTGTCTTATCTGTACCGGTGGTTGTGGTGGACATATATTTTGAACCGGTGTTGGGGGATTCATGGGCGTAGGCACCCTGGTGACTGGAGGTTCTGTGGAGGAGTCAAATGATGAGAGGGATTAGTACAGTCACATATCTATCCATGTGGGCATACAATTTACATGCTAGGGCCTATCCACATTCTCATGTCAAACTCTATAACATGCATGTGCACATTGAGATTTGTGATATGAGGGTTTGTAATATGCTAATTATACATGTATGTGTTTCATACAATAGTTCTGTGTACATGTCAGTGATGGAGAAAATGTGTTCTTTAAGTGACACTATGGTTGTGATGACTATGGTGTCCATTTACTGAAAGGTCTACATGTGGCTTGTGGCCTGTGTTACTCTGAGACATGTTAGTATTTCACTATTCTACCTCATATCATGATTTTCAATGTGTTAAGTAGCATTAAATGGACATGCAAACCATATTTATCATTTCATGATTCAGCTAGCCAAGCATGGAATTTAAAAAAAATTGTAATTTACTTCCAGTAGCTAATATGCTTCATTATCTTGATATTCTTAGCTGATATGCATTTCTAGATAGGCTCAGAAGCTGCTGATTGGTGGCTGTACATCAATGCCTCGTGTGATTGCCTCACCCATGTGCATTGATATTTAATAAACTAAGATTTTCAAAATAATAATTAAAAATAGATAATGGAAGTAAATTTTGATGTTGTTTAAAACTGTATTCTCTATCTGAATAATGAAATAAATTCTTTGTGTTTCATGTCCCTTTAATGTTAAATATCATTGTATATTTAGTTGTTAGTAATCAAAATACCATGATCCTCATTGTGTACATGAATGTGTGACAATATAGGATGTTATAACTCAAATACATATTATACTAGTGTGTGGGATGTTACTCACCAGCATGCTGTGCTGATGTTGCAGTCCCTGAGTCACGAGCCCCTGGAAGTCCACGGACTGCTGTGAGGCTCAGGGACCTACGAATGAGCTCCTGCCACTCATTGTATTCGGCCTCATAGTGAGGCCCACCTCCTGTTGCCCTCTGGGAGATTGCTTCCTGGCCCATCCTCTCCTTGACTCTCCTCTTGCAATCATTCCATCTCTTCTTAAGGCCGTCCACATTCCTCCTCTGTTGGGACACACCATTGACGGCCTCCACCACCTTCTGCCAAGCATCTTTACGCCTCCGGGCAACTCCTTTGCCCTTCTCTTGTCCAAAGAGGGCATTATGGTTCTCCAGGACAGCCTGGACGAGAGCGAGGTTTTCGGCAAAACTGAAATTGGGACACCTCATACGCTCCTCGTCCTGGGCTGCCTGGCTCCCTCCCTGGGATGTCCCTGGTGTGGGTTCCTCCCTATCCTCTCCCTCCTCCCCCCTTCTATCCCCATGTGCACCCTCTATCCCTCTTCTCAGTGTGCCTGGCCTTTGGGCAACCCCACTCCCATCCTCCCTTCTGGCTCTCCCTCTCCCCACTCCGCTCACTCCCTGACGGGGACCCTGCTGCTCCTCCTGTACATAATCCTCTCCCTGCGACTCCCCTTCCCTCCTCCCCCCAGCCCTATCTCTCCCTGACATCCTCACACTACACACACTCACACACTCACACTCACTCCCACTTCAATCACACACAATCACAACCAGACACTCAGCCTTTCAAACTGTAAAAGATAAATAAAAAGTGTTGGGTGTTATAAAAAAAAAGTGTTGTGTATTTTGTATATGTGTGTATGCAAAATGTGTGCAATATGAAAAAAAGTGTAAGTAAATGTACTGGCTTAACAATCCAACCAACAATCCGACCTAACTAACTTGATGAAATGCTCCTTTCTCACTACTCTTACCACTAATCTCTATACTCGCTGTAGTGTGCTGTAGCTCCAAGAACCAACCAAACACACTAAAGAAATGGCGGCTGCGCAGGTGTTTAAGTATGATTTTTGAATCTCGTCATTACGTGGCGCATCTCTTAGAACTGGCGTTATTTTTTACGAGTCGTAGGCTAATTTGCATAAAACTACACTTTATTGAGACTTTACGTGAACAAAAAACAGGCGCAAGTACTTGCGACGACTAAAAGGTGTATTTGCGCACATTTTGCCTGCTCGTCGGTTTTTCTCACTTACGCCAGTTTAGCATCTGACGGCGGTGAATATTGGATAGCTCGAGTTGCGAGCTGAAACTGCGGGCGACGCGGGTTACCTCGCTTGCGCCGAAAACTACGACCTATATCGGATCGCGCCCAATGTCGTCATCCTGTTAAAGTTCTTTAATGGCATTTCTCTCTGCCCTTGAAATATTATTTTTGTATGAACATTTTTTGTCAGTGATATTATTATTTGTTTTCTCTGCTAATAATGTAAGGTCACGTTCTACTTGTTTCTGAAACATATTAATATATGGTCCTCTGAAATTGATGGGATTAAAATCAGATGACTGTTTTTTAGGTTTTGGGTAGTTAGATATTTTGTTATATGATTCCTTATTATTTAAACCTGCAGATTTCTAATAAACAAAAATCTCCATTATCCCAATTTTTATATATTTCTGATGATTTGTACCAGATAACATCCTAATCCCATCTATTGTTACACTTATTTCCTAAGATTTAAAAAACCTTTTTTAAACTAAGCTTACAAACAAATTTATTGATATCCAATAGTGTGTTGAAAACAGAAGTGGGTGCAAACCCTTAACCCTTTTGCAAAATAGATATCTGACTCTCATTAAGCTCAAATTTTGACAGATTTATGACATTTAAAGATTGTCCCTGTCCACACCGCACAATGGCGTCTTGTTCTTCTTCCTCCATTTCGAACGCCTTGTGCATCGTCCTTTTCTTCTAAATGGACATTTTGACATTTGGTCTCACTCCCCGATCTTTGTCATTAAGATCCTTATCTTGTATCGCATGAAACAATAGAGATGAAGAAAGAGGATGTGACAGGGACAATGAACTGCCATCATCATCTGAACTCACTGAGTCCTGATCCGATGTATCCACTTCTGTGGATGAAAACTGTATTTTTGGGCCTGTATCCTTACACTTAAGAATATATCTTGTTGTGTTAATCTTTTCACATTTATTTTTAGTAGTTACTTTGTTGCCCTGAAAGCGTTTTGGCTTATTTTGAAATCTTAACCAGTCATAAACATTTTTGTTAACATAGTCCTGTTTGTGACGATTGAACTTTTTAGATTTATGTTCAGCTACTTCTAAATAAGCATTTTTCAGATGTAATTTGAGTGCCTTTCTGTGTACTAAATACTGGTTATTAGATTTAAATTCTTTTAAAGCCAATTTTGCTCCACTAATCTTTGTTTTTAATGTGTCCCGTTTCCTTTCTTTACTTTTGATCAAGATATTCATTAGAGTAGTACAACATAGGGATAGGGCATCTTTCCATTGGTCCACCAGATCCTGTTTTTCAAGATCATATGATGGGAACTTCTTTAGTTTAGGGTAAGTTTAGCACCCTTTTTTTTTTACTAAATTATCAATTAAATTACAGTTTATTTTTAATTATTTTTAAACGTTATGATTTAACATCACTTTAAGAGTAATCACTCTTTACATTTCACCAATTGGTTCATTAGTTATTAATTTTGGAAATAATTAAATGTCTATGATCAAAAGTCTCAAAATATGCTGAGATCATAAAGCTAAGCATAATACTCTCAAAACAATTTTGCTATGTCCAAAGTAGTATTAACACTAGACCACTGGTTTTGAAATCTGTCCTCAGGCCTCCCAAACAGGCCAGGTTATCAGGATTACCTTGGATGAGAGCAGGTAAAATAAACATGTTTACTAACCAGCTGATTATTTCACCTGTGCTCCAGTTCAGATTTACTCTAAATCTGGTCTGTTAGGGAGGTCTGAGGACAGGTTTGAAACCCAGTGCACTATACCTACTAGAAGTTGTTAGTTTACAAATATATTATTTAGTGTCTTACATTTAATAATTTGCTGGGTTTGTTCCCTTCATATATTAAATCTCAGAAAAAATATAAACATAATTTATAACCAGCAAGTCTCCAGTTCAGGAATCAGGGAATATGTACAACAATTAGGTTGGACATGTTCCATCATCCCAAGTCTAGAGTATGATAGAGAGTGCTAGTCCCTTCTTAAACCATACAATGAACATCACTATGTAAAATAGTATGTCAGACCATAACAAACAAAAAATGCAAACTACCGGCCAGATTACGAGTTTTGCGTTAAGAGCGGCTCTGTAATAATTTGCAAGTTATTGTCACCGCTGACCTCCCTATAGCGCTGCTATTACAGGTTTGCAAAAACCCGGTGTTAGCAGGCAATATGGCAGCGTTGAGCTCCATACCGCACACAAATACCACTGCTGCTTTGAGCTAGTTTTACGCGCTCGTGCATGATTTCCCCATAGACATCAATGGGGAGAGCCGGCTAAAAAAAAGCCTAACACCTGCAATAAAGGAGTATAAAGCTCCGTAACGCAGCCCCATTGATTCTTATGGGGAAAATTTTTTATGTTTACACCTAACACCCTAACATAAACCCCGAGTCTAAACACCCCTAATCTGCTGTCCCCGACATTGCCGCCACCTGATTGGAACAGCCATTAGAATGAGAGCTGAATCCTATTGGCTGATTGGATCAGCCAATACGATTGAAGCTCAATCCTATTGGCTGATTGCATCAGCCAATAGGATTTTTTCAACTTTAATTCTAATTGGCTGATAGAATTCTATCAGCCAATCGGAATTCAAGGGACACCATCTTGGATGACGTCCCTTAAAGGAACCTTCATTCTTCAGTAGCCATCGACAGAAGAGGATGCTCCGCACCAGATGTCTTGAAGATGGAGCCACTCCACATCGGAAGGATGAAGATAGAAGATGCCGTCTGGATGAAAACTTCTGCCCACCTGGAGGACCACTTTTTGCCGCTTGTCTGAAGACTTCTCCTGGCTTCGTTGAGGACTTCTGCCCGCTTGGATGAAGACTTCTCCCGGCTTGATGAGGATGGATGACCAGTCTTCAAAAACTGTAAGTGAATCTTCTAGGATTAGTGTTAGGATTTTTTAAGGGTTTATTGGGTGGGGTTTAATTTTAGCTTAGGGTTTGGGCAATGGAAAATAGCTAAATGCCCTTTTAAGGGCAATGCCCATCCAAATGCCCTTTTCAGGGCAATGAGGAGCTTAGGTTTTTTAGATAGGATTTTATTTGGGGGGGGGGTTGGTTGTGTGGATGGTGGGTTTTACTGTTGGGGAGTTGTTTGTATTTTTTTACAGGTAAAAGAGCTGATTTCTTTGGGGCAATGCCCCGCAAAAGGCCCTTTTAAGGGCTATTGGCAGTTTAGTTTAGTCTAGGGTTTTTTTATTTTGGGGGGGCTTTTTTATTTTGATAGGGCTATTAGATTAGGTGTAATTAGTTTAAATATTTGATAATTTCTTTTTTATTTTGTGTAATTTAGTGTTTATTTTTTTGTAATTTAGTTAATTGTATTTAATGTAATGTTGTGTAATGTTAGATGTTAGTGTAAGACAGGTTAGGTTTTATTTTACAGGTTAGGTTTTATTTTACAGGTAAATTTGTATTTATTTTAACTAGGTAGCTAGTAAATAGTTAATAACTATTTACTAACTAGTCTTTCTAGTTAAAATAAATACAAACTTGCCTGTGAAATAAAAATAAAACCTAACGGCTAGATTAAGAGTTCTGCGGCCAAAGGGGTGCGTTAGCTACACGTGCTTTTTTTCTCCCGCACCTTTTAAATACCGCTGGTATTTAGAGTTCACAGAAGGGCTGCGTTAGGCTCCAAAAAGGGAGCGTAGAGCATATTTACCGCCACTGCAACTCTCGATACCAGCGGTGCTTACGGACGCGGCCAGCTTCAAAAACGTGCTCGTGCACGATTCCCCCATAGGAAACAATGGGGCTGTTTGAGCTGAAAAAAAAACTAACACCTGCAAAAAGCAGCGTTCAGCTCCTAACGCAGCTACATTGTTTCCTATGGGGAAACACTTCCTAAGTCTGCACCTAACACCCTAACCTGTACCCCGAGTCTAAACACCCCTAACCTTACACTTATTAACCCCTAATCTGCCACCCCCGCTATTGCTGACACCTGCATTATATTATTATTAACCCCTAATCTGCCGCTCCGTACACCGCCGCCAGCTACGTTATCCCTATGTACCCCTAACAACGCCGACCACTATGTTATATTTATTAACCCCTAATCTGCCGCCCCTGCTATCGCTGACACCTGCATATTATTATTAACCTCTAATCTGCCGCTCCGTACACCGTCGCAACATACATTATAGTTATGTACCCCTAATCTTCTGCCCCTAACATCGCCGACCCCTATATTATATTTATTAACCCCTAATCTGCCCTCCACAACGTCGCCGCCAGCTACCTACAATAATTAACCCCTAATCTGCCGACCGGAGCTCACCGCTACTATAATAAATGTATTAACCCCTAAAGCTAAGTCTAACCCTAACACTAACACCCCCCTAAGTTAAATATAATTTAAATCTAACTAAATAAATTAACTCTTATTAAATAAATTATTCCTATTTAAAGCTAAATACTTACCTGTAAAATAAATCCTAATATAGCTACAATATAAATTATAATTATATTGTAGCTATTTTAGGATTAATATTTATTTTACAGGCAACTTTGTATTTATTTTAACCAGGTACAATACCTATTAAATAGTTAATAACTATTAAATACTTACCTAGTTAAAATAATTACAAAATTACCTGTAAAATAAATCCTAACCTAAGTTACAATTAAACCTAACACTACACTATCAATAAATAAATTAAATACAATGCCTACAATTATCTACAATTAAACCTAACACTACACTATCAATAAATAAATTAAATTAAATACCTACAATTATCTACAATTAAACCTAACACTACACTATCAATAAATTAATTAAATACAATATCTACAAATAAATACAATGAAATAAACTAACTAAAGTACAAAAAATAAAAAAGAACTAAGTTACAAAAAATAAAAAAATATTTACAAACATTAGAAAAATATTACAACAATTTTAAACTAATTACACCTACTCTAAGACCCCTAATAAAATAACAAAGACCCCCAAAATAAAAAAATGCCCTACCCTATTCTAAATTTAAAAAGTTCAAAGCTCTTTTACCTTACCAGCCCTGAAAAGGGCCATTTGCGGGGCATGCCCCAAATAATTCAGCTCTTTTGCCTGTAAAAAAAAGCATACAATACCCCCCCAACATTACAACCCACCACCCACATACCCCTAATCTAACCCAAACCCCCCTTAAATAAACCTAACACTAAACCCCTGAAGATCTTCCTACCTTATCTTCACCATGCCAGGTTCACCGATCCGTCCTCCGAAGTCTTGATCCAAGCCCAAGCGGGGGCTGGCGATCCATAATCCGGCTGAAGTCTTCTATCAAGCGGCGGCTGAAGAGGTCCAGAAGAGGCTCCAAAGTCTTCATCCTATCCGGGAAGAAGAGGAGATCCGGACCGGCAACCATCTTGATCCAAGCGGCATCTTCTATCTTCATCCGATGACGAACGGCTCCATCTTGAAGACCTCCAGCGCGGATCCATCTTCTTCTTCCGACGTCCAACTGAAGAATGAAGGTTCCTTTAAGGGACGTCATCCAAGATGTTCCGATCAGCCAATAGAATGCGAGCTCAATCTGATTGGCTGATCGGATCAGCCAATCGGATTGAACTTGATTCTAATTGGCTGATTCCATCAGCCAATCAGAATTTTCCTACCTTAATTCCGATTGGCTGATAGAATCCTATCAGCCAATCGGAATTCGAGGGACGCCATCTTGGATGATGTCCCTTAAAGGAACCGTCATTCGTCGGGAAGTCGTCGGTGAAGATGGATGGATCCGCGCTGGAGGTCTTGAAGATCAGCCGGTCATCATCGGATTGAAGAACATAGAAGATGCGGCTTGGATGAAGATGTTTGCCGGTCCGGATGTCCTCTTCTGCCCGCTTGGATCAAGACTTCAGCCGGAGGATGGACGTCACTCTTCAGCCCCCCGCCTGGGCTTGGATGAAGACATCGGAGGCTCTTCTGGATCGATCGGTGATACCTGGCATGGTGAAGACAAGGTAGGAAGATCTTCAGGGGGGTAGTGTTAGGTTTATTTAAGGGGGGTTTGGGTTAGATTAGGAGTATGTGGGTGGTGGGTTTTAATGTTGGGGGGGTATTGTATGTGTTTTTTTTACAGGCAAAATAGCTGAATTCTTTGGGGCATGCCCCACAAAAGGTCCTTTTCAGGGCTGGTAAGGTAAAAGAGCTTTGAACTTTTTTAATTTAGAATAGGGTAGGGCATTTTTTTATTTTGGGCGGCTTTGTTATTTTATTAGGGGGCTTAGAGTAGGTGTAATTAGTTTAAAATTGTTGTAATATTTTTCTAATGTTTGTAAATATTTTTTTATTTTTTGTAACTTAGTTCTTTTTTATTTTTTGTACTTTAGTTAGTTTATTTAAATGTATTTATTTGTAGGTATTGTATTTAATTAATTTTTTGATAGTGTAGTGTTAGGTTTAATTGTAGGTAATTGTAGGTATTTTATTTAATTAATTTATTGCTAGTGTAGTGTTAGGTTTAATTGTAACTTAGGTTAGGATTTATTTTACAGGTAATTTTGTAATTATTTTAGCTAGGTAACTATTAAATAGTTCTTAACTATTTTATAGCTATTGTACCTGGTTAAAATAATTACAAAGTTGCCTGTAAAATAAATATTAATCCTAAAATAGCTACAATATAATTATAATTTATATTGTAGCTATATTAGGGTTTATTTTACAGGTAAGTATTTAGCTTTAAATAGGAATAATTTATTTAATAATAGTTAATTTATTTCGTTAGATTTAAATTATATTTAAGTTAGGGGGGTGTTAGGGTTAGGGTTAGAATTAGCTTTAGGGGTTAAAAAATTTATTATAGTAGCGGTGAGCTCCGGTCGGCAGATTAGGGGTTAATGCTTGAAGTTAGGTGTCGGCGATGTTAGGGAGGGCAGATTAGGGGTTAATACTATTTATTATAGGGTTATTGAGGCGGGAGTGAGGCGGATTAGGGGTTAATAACTTTATTATAGTAGCGGTCCGCTCGGCAGATTAGGGGTTAATAAGTGTAGGTAGGTGGCGGCGACGTTGGGGGGGGGCAGATTAGGGGTTAATAAATATAATATAGGTGTCGGCGGTATTAGGGGCAGCAGATTAGGGGTACATAGGGATAACGTAGCTGGCGGCGGTGTACGGAGCGGCAGATTAGGGGTTAAAAAATTTAATAGAGTGGCGGCGATGTGGGGGGACCTCGGTTTAGGGGTACATAGGTAGTTTATGGGTGTTAGTGTACTTTAGAGCACAGTAGTTAAGAGCTTTATAAACCAGCGTTAGCCCAGAAAGCTCTTAACTCCTGGTTTTTTTCTGCGGCTGTAGTCTTGTCGTTAGATTTCTAACGCTCACTTCAGCCACTACTCTAAATACCGGCGTTAGGAAGATCCCATTGAAAAGATAGGAAACGCAAATGGCGTAGGGGGATCTGCGGTATGGAAAAGTCGCGGCTGTAAAGTGAGCGTTAGACCCTTTCCTGACTGACTCCAAATACCAGAGGGCGGTAAAAACCAGCGTTAGGGGCCTCTAACGCTGGTTTTGACGGCTACCGCCCAACTCTAAATCTAGCCGTAAGATAGCTATAATGTAACTATGAGTTTTATTGTAGCTAGCTTAGGCTTTATTTTACAGGTAAGTATTTAGTTTTAAATAGAAATTATTTAGTTAATGATAGTAATTTTTATTTAGATTTATTTTAATTATATTAAAGTTAGGGGTGTTTGGGTTAAACTTAGGGTTAGGTTTAGGGGTTAATAACTTTAGTATAGTGGCGGCGGTGATGGGGGCGGCAGATTAGGGGTTAATACTATTTAACTAGTGTTTGCGATGCGGGAGTGCGGCGGTTTAGGGGTTAATATGTTTATTATAGTGGCGGCGATGTCCGGAGCGGCAGATTAGGGGTTAATACATTTTTTAAGTGGTGGCGATGTCCGGAGTGGCAGAATAGGAGTTAATCATTTTATTATAGTGTTTGCAATACGGGAGGGCCTTGGTTTAGGGGTTAATAGGTAGTTTATGGGTGTTAGTGTACTTTGTAACACTTTAGTTATGAGTTTTATGCTACAGATTTGTAACGTAAAACTCATAACTACTGACTTTAAATGGCGGTACGAATCTTGACGGTATATGGTGAACCGCTTACTTTTTGGCCTCCCAGGAAAAACTCGTCTTACCGGTAGTGATGTTGCGAACCTAAAATTTTGCGTTCGCGAACAGCGGACGCGAACTTCCACAACTGTTTGCGAACGGGCGAACCGGGCGAACCGCCATAGACTTCAATAGGCAGGCAAATTTTAAAACCCACAGGGACTCTTTCTGGCCACAATAGTGATGGAAAAGTTGTTTCAAGGGTACTAACACCTGGACTGTGGCATGCCAGAGGGGGATCCATGGCAAAACTCCCATAGAAAATTACATAGTTGATGCAGAGTCTGGTTTTAATCCATAAAGGGCATAAATCACCTAACATTCCTAAATTGTTTGGAATAACGTGCTTTAAAACATCAGGTATGTACACTACTGTTACACCAGATATGAGTTGCACTGGGGTGACACTGTGCTTTGGCAGGCAGGCACTTAAACGCACACGTGTGAAGGAAACTGACTGCTATTATTTAACACAGTCAAAAAAGTGTTGTTTTTTTTAAATCTACACTACTGTTACACCAGATATGAGTTGCACTGGGGTGACACTGTGCCCTGGCAGGCAGGCACTTAAACGCACACGTGTGAAGGAAACTGACTGCTATTATTTAACACAGTCAAAAAGGTGTTGTTTTTTTTTTTTAAATCTACACTACTGTTACACCAGATATGAGTTGCACTGGGGTGACACTGTGCCCTGGCAGGCAGGCACTTAAACGCACACGTGTGAAGGAAACTGACTGCTATTATTTAACACAGTCAAAAAAGTGTTTTTTTTTTTAAATCTACACTACTGTTACACCAGATATGAGTTGCACTGGGGTGACACTGTGCCCTGGCAGGCAGGCACTTAAATGCACACGTGTGAAGGAAACTGACTGCTATTATTTAACACAGTCAAAAAAGTGTTTTTTTTTTTTTTTAAATCTACACTACTGTTACACCAGATATGAGTGGTGGCACTGGGCAAGTGGGCACAGTATACGCTGTGAGCCTGACACACACACTGGCAGGCAGGCAACTGCAATTAGATTACACAGAAAAAAAAGCAGCCCTAAAAAGGGCTTTTTGGGGTGCTGTCCTTACAGCAGAGATCAGATGAGTCCTTCAGGACTGTAGTGGACACTGAATACACTAGTCTAGCTATAGATTTCCCTACTAAATCAGCAGCAGCTACACTGTCCCTCCTCTCACTAACAATGCAGCTTCCGAATGAATCTAAAATGGATGCTGTCCAGGAGGTAGGAGGGTCTGCTGCTGATTGGCTGGAATGTGCCTGCTGACTGTGAGGTACAGGGTCAAAGTATTACTCAATGATGACGAATAGGGAGCGGATCGAACATCGCATATGTTCGCCCGCCGAGGCGAACACGAACATGCTATGTTCGCCGGGAACTATTCGCCGGTGAACAATTCGCGACATCACTACTTACCGGCGCTTTGGAAGTCCCATTGAAAAAGAACTTTTTGAAAGGCGGGGTAGTTACGTTGCGTTACAGCCAAAAAAGTCTGCGGTACAGCTATACCTGCAAGACTCGTAATACCAGTGGTAGTGAAAAAGCAGCGTTATGAGGCTTTTTCACTCATAACGCAAAACTCATAATCTAGCCGTACATTAATAATGAGGACATAAGAGACAACTCAAATGAACTATAAATAAAAGAGTAACTATACAGTAACCTATATTTACCACACTACCCATGAAAGTTTAATGAAAGCATTCAGGATACTGAGAGTAAAGAGAATTTGGAAGTGGGTCGTCCTGTGACTCAAATTGAACTATAAGTCCAAACAGGTTGACTCAATGAATCATCCAGGACAATCTTGTGTGATCTCCAAGTTTGGCTTTGAGGAAGGTGTATATGGAAGACTTGACTTTGGTGTTTGGGAGAGGTTGACAGGGTCATAACACTATTTGCCAACAGGGGTCCCTGCCCAGTGGGTTATTATACAACTGCTCAGCAGGAGTTGGGATAGTGGTGCAGAAAGCAGGGATAGTAGAAAGTAGAATACAGCCTGCCGGCAGTAGAAATATTATAAACAATAAAGGATATGCCTGACCACTTGACAGGAGACTAAGAGCAGTGTTAAAAATATGCCTAATACAACAGCAGCAAAGTTTCTGCACAGAAGTGGCAAAGCTGAGCATAAATATAGCGTAAAAGAACACAGAGACCTTGACAAGAGGGAAATATATTGAACAAGATGTACAGACAAGTTGTATAACAACCTGATGTGCAATTACAGTAAATAAGAGTATTAAAATACATTTTTTTTTTTTTTTTTTTAAAACTTTATTTATATTCCAGGTCCAATCCTACATGGAAGTTACAGTTGACAGAAGTTACATTTTCACATTAGTTTGATACAGTTATGAAGGCGACAACATTCTTCCCATCCAAAAGGGTAGGGAAGGTCCCCTCCAGTGAGGTAGTTCCACTGCAGGAAGTAAACCTGGTTCAATTTTTCTATTTTTGAAACATAACAAAACAAAAACATAATATAAAATATACAACAATAACCATAACATAAATACCTCATACATTACAGCAGGACGTCTCCACTCCTGAGGGGAGGGGAGGGGGGGGGGGTGATGGGGTTAGGGATTGGCGGGGCCCTGGCACCCCATCGCACACAATGGGAGATGAGTCTACTCAGCGCATGTGGGATCAAGGGGAGACTAATTAGGAAGGCGAGGAGAGCCATTTGCCCCTCAAGTTTTCCTCTAGTATAAACGATGAGTTCCGAAAAGGGTATAGTAATTTTTGTCTGATACGTGAGGGGACATACAGCAAATATGGTTCCCATTTATGTATGAAAGCTTTTATTCTTTTGTCAAGATCTCCCTGCACGTCCGCTTGTTCCAGTAGAGCTTGGGTATGTATTGCTTGTATTAATTTTGTAAAAGGGGGGGATCTACTGTCGGCCCAGTATTGCATGACTAGTCTCCTAGTAAGTAAAATTGTCGAGTGTAAACATTTCTGGGACTGTGGTGCAACTTCCAAGTTATGAAGAAAGATAATATTAGAAGGGGTTAGGGTTATCTCTTGTCGCAATACTTTCTGGAGCCAGTATTTAACCCTTCCCCACAGTCCCTTCAGTCTAGGACAGTCCCATAGCATGTGAATAAGGTCTGGGGACGGGAGAGAACATTTATTACATTTGTCAACTGCCTGCGGGACCCATCTTAGTCTTAGGCTTGGGAGGACATATGCCTGGTGGACTAATTTAGTATGTGCTTCCCTTGAGTATGCTGAAAGAGTGGCCATCCTAACTTTCTGAAAGCTAGCTGTTATTTCCTGAGAAGTAACCACTATGTCTCTCATCCCTTGCCATCGGTTGTGTATTGTTTGTAGGACAGGTTGTTCTAGTTGTTGCGTAATCTCAGAGTAGATGCGAGTAATAGAGTGAGATCCCTGGTTTACTATGCGAAATAATCTATCTATGCTGTTGCTTGTAGTCGTAAGCTGCTTTTCTGTTATAAGAGCCCTAATATAGTGTCTACACTGAAAATAGGCAAACCTTGTGTCCAGGGGAATAGCATGTTTTTCCCTCAAAGTCTGGAAGGGGGTGAGTTCAAGTGTAAGAGGATTGATTAACTGTGCTACAGATGTCAAGCCTACTGCTCCCCATCTCTGAAAGGCTCGGGTAGTGTAGCCAGGTATAAATTTAGGGTTCCCCTGTATTGGCAGATATTTGGTCACAGTATGATCTATTTTCCAAAAGCGACACAGTTTGTGCCAGGCCCTGATTGGATCCCTAAACAGTATATTTTGCGAAATGTGGCGTGGTAAGGCCTGAAGTGTGGAGTGTGGAAGGTAAGCTAGGTTCATCGGTGCTGCACTATCCCTCTCTACCGCAGGGCTAAAGTAGTCAGATCTAGTTAGCCACCCCAAGACCAGCTTGGCTAATGTTGCCCAGTTATACCATTGGATGTTCGGAAACATGAATCCCCCTGCTCCCAATGGCATAGACAGCTTAGACATGCTGATTCTATGTTTCTTTTGATTCCATACAAATGATGCAAAAGTGGAGGAGATGGTTTGTATGTCTTTGTTGTGTAGCAGAAGAGGAAGCATTTGCAAGGGGTACAGTATTTTTGGTAGGATTATCATTTTCAATAGGTGAATTCTACCATGAAGGGAGAGGGGGAGACCTTTCCATCCCCGTATGATATTTTGCACATTAAGTATGACCTTTGGGATGTTAAGACGGTATATGCGGGTCGGATCTACATGGATATGGATGCCTAAATATTTGAATGTGCCTGTTGTGATTTTAAGGTTTGTATTTTGAAGGGTTGCACCTTCCTCGTTTTTTAGCCAGGTCACTTCAGATTTGGTTTCATTTATTTTATACCCTGTGAAGGTGCCAAAGTTTACCATGATGTCTAATAGTCTAGGGACATTTAGAGCCGGGTTGCTAATATATAACAAGAGGTCATCTGCGAACAGGGAAATATGTATGCGTTGCCCATGAACCTGAAGGCCCGCACAGTGTTGGCGTATATAACACGCCAGCGGTTCTATGGCCAGGTCGAATAGAAGTGGGGACAATGGGCAGCCTTGTCTAGTACCTCTTTCTAAGCGAAAAGAGGAGGACAGACCGCCGTTTATGATAAGTGACGCCGAGGGCATTCGATATAGTTGTTGGATGACATCTAGGAACTGACCCGTTATGCCAAACCTAGCCAGGGAGGTATAGAGATGATCCCATTCCACCCTGTCAAATGCTTTCTCCGCATCAACAGAGAGCAAACATGCGTCTACCAGTGGTGGTTTGGAGGGGTTAGCATGGGCTTGATGGTATTGTGTTATAACTGCAAGTGTCTTACGCAAGTTGACCACTGAGGAGCGGTGTTTGACAAATCCTGTCTGGTCCGGGTGGACCAGCGAAGGGAGTACGTCTGCCAACCGGTTTGCTAAAATTTTGGTGAATAATTTATAGTCCCCATTTAATAGGGAAATCGGCCTATATGACTCCGGTAGGGTAGGGTCCCTATCTGGCTTTGGAAGAACACATATGGTGGCGTCTGTAAATCTGGGGTCTGGGATTGAGGTCCCCTCTAGGTACTCTGAGAATAATTTTGCCAAAACAGGGGCTATATTTGCTTGTAAGATTTTATAGTATTCTGCGGGAAGACCATCAGGTCCCGACGCTTTTCCTAATTTGGCGTTTTTTATGGCATTCATGACCTCCTGTATTTGTATTGGGGCATTAAGGGTGGATAATTGCTCCTGTTGTAGGGCAGGGATGTGAACTTCCTTCCAGAACTGATTCTTATGATGTTCTGAAATGTCCTGTTTAGAGTATAATTTAGTATAGTATGTTACAAATTCTCGCATAATTGAAGGGGTGTCTGTGTGTAGACCGTTTGCGGTAGCTATTGCTGGGATGTTAGCTCGGGGGGTGACAATTTTGACCATATTTGCCATAATTTTCCCGGCTTTGTTTCCGAATCTATAGAATTTACCTTGGCGGTGAATGGTGTGGATATTATCCACCATTTGAATGTGGGTGTCTCTCTCTTTTTTTAATTCGTAATAGCGCTGTCTAGTCTGGTCAGTAGGGTGGTGTAAGTAAGCGTTATATGCCTCCGATAATTCTCCCAACAATTGATTTGTCACTTTCTTGGCCAGAGTTTTGTGATGCGATGTATAAGCTGTGACCCTCCCTCTCAATACCGCTTTTGAAGCATGCCAAAAGAGATCTATATTGCTGTGATGTTGTGTGTTATCTGTATTATACTCTATCCAGTAAGAGATCAACTGCTGGCGAAAATCTACATTGTTGTAGAGGTGTGTGGGGAATCTCCATGTTCTCTGTAAGCTTTCTGGGGGGGGAAAGTCAAGCAGGATTGAGATGGGGGCATGGTCTGAGATGGTAATGGGATGTATTTTACTCAGTGAGATGGTAGGAGTGAGGTCTGGGGTTGTGAGAAAATAGTCAATCCTAGACAGTGTGTGGTGGGACTTGGACATGCATGTGTAATCTCTGAGGTCTGGGTTGCGTAATCTCCATAAGTCGACCAGCCCCAACCCTTCTCTAAACCCTGAGGTTATATTAGTCTCACTTTTCTGTCTCTGGGAGCTAGATCCTGTAGTTAAGGAAGGTGCAGTCTCTGCAAATCTGTCAAGTGGGGAGAGTTGTGTCATGTTGAAATCCCCTCCGATAATTATTGGAAATTCACTTCTTCTAGTTAAATTCGTTTGCATCTGCTGCCAGAACTGAGGGGAGAGGTTATTTGGGCCATAGATGTTGCACAGTAGGTAAGTTTTGGAGGCTATATGCAGGTTTGTTATAATGTACCGGCCTTTCGCATCTATAGAGGTATTGGTGAACCTAACATCTAGTCCTTTTCTGATTAGTATCGCAACTCCCTTCTTTCTGCCTGTGGTTGGTGTGTTTATGACCTGCCCAACCCACCTTATTTTAAGTTTATTGTGTTCCTCTTCTGTTAAGTGGGTCTCTTGAAGGAGCGCAATATCTGTCTGGATTGTGTTTAAATGGTGTAAAATTTTGCTTCGTTTAGCGGGGGATGTAATTCCCCCCACATTCCAAGAAACTATGCTACATCGCTGTGCCATAATATAGGTAAGTTATAGGGAAGAATACGTCTGTGACTAATGTTCTCTGGGGTCTCACTATTAAAGGACAATTTTCCCGGGGCAGGAAGGCCACTATAGTAAGACAAATGAGTGTCAGAATGTGTTGTAGGGTCCATGCAATTACATTGGGTGCCAGGGGACCGTACTTACAGTTAGGTGAGGAAAGAGAAGGTCGGTTAACCCAGTAACAGGAATTCTGAGGTGTCGGGGGTTCCTGTTGGGTAAGCCCCTCAGAGTGGAGACGCACCCATCTTTGGAAATAAATACAAGAGTATATTAATACAGTAGATATCATTAGATTTGAGGGCCTAACACGATTACATAACAGACAAATGTCTACAACAGTCATATATATCACTTGCATATAGGGTTGGTAGGATAATCTCAGCTTTTTTTTTTTTTTTTTTCCTTTATATTCAGATATAGTTGTAAGCATTTCACAAGAGTCAGTATATGAGATCGCAGATGTTGCCACATATAAGTAACAAACTGCAGGGGGGTCGTCTCACCCTTTCCCACGTCTAAGGCATAATCTATGGAGCAGCACAATCTCACAATGGCTGTTGAGAAACGCAAGGGTTCTAGTCTTATAGATACTAATTTGATATACATTTTACTAATATATGTCAGTTCACTAGTAATCTTTTCATGTCTGTATTGGCCATTCACATAACCTGCGATTGTCCCTGAAGTAGAATATAAGGCATGCTCATGAGTTCTAGTAAATTTAAGCAAAAGGGGCCTAGTATATAGTCTTGACATGGTTCTATTACACGGGGGATCCCATTCACAATTAATACACACTCTCAACAGCTTTAAACCTAAAGTAACATTGATATTGATAAACTTTTTACTTATCCCAGGAATTGGCATTTTCCTGTTTGGCCTGATCGCAGGTGAACAACAACGAGGAGCTGATTCATTCACAGAATAGTGTCTGTAGGTCATCTGTTGTAAATATAATAACAGGTAAAGAACAGTATAGGTCGCTTTCATACATTCAAGCCTACACAACAAATAACCAAATGAAAACAGATAAATAATTGAAAACAGAGTCACCATGTGCCTATTGTCTCTGTCTACTTCCTGCCGGCTGAACAAACCTGAGGGAGATAATAATCCCCATAATGTAGATACTAGATGCACTATTAAACATTGCATGAACTTTAGGGATAGTCCAGTGCCGCTGAAGGTCCTTTCAGCGTCTCTTCTCACCATGGAAGGTAACAAGTACATCCATTTTTCCATTTGGACATAATAAAGTTAGAAAAACTATGGAAAGGCTTAGAGAGAGTTCAGCGGACAATATCCTGCCCCTCCCGGTCTAGAAAGTCCTGTAGATCTTTGGGAGCAGTGAAGAACTTGGGGCCCGCGGGTGTTTGCAGTCTTAGTTTAGCCGGGTATAATAAAGAAGCTTGTCTCCCTTCTTTATGTAGACGGGAGCACAGTGGGGCAAATTCTTTTCTGAGCTTAGTCACTTCTGCTGAGAAGTCCTGGAATATGAGAAGCTTTTTCCCTTCGAAAATCAAGTCCCCAGAATGTGCCCTGTATGCTCGTAGTAGGGCCAATTTCTCTTGGTAATTCAAGCACTTGAAAATTACTTGGCGTGGGCGAGAGTTCATGGTCTCCAGGCCTCTATCTGGGCCTATGCGATGGGCTCGCTCTACATCCAGGGGCAAATGATCCTGATTTATTTTTAGCAATTTAGGGATTGTGAGGGCTGTAAACTCTAGCAGATCCTTATTTTTAATTGTTTCCGGGACGCCAATTACTCTGAGATTGTTTCTTCGGCTGCGATTTTCAAGGTCTTCTACCTTTTCTTGTAGTATTTGGTTTTGGCGTACGAGTTGTCGTACTGAGGTAGAAGCTGCCACTTGTCTATCTTCGACATCTGAAATTCGCTGCTCAACTTGGGTTATTCTGGTGGAGAACTGACGCACCTCGCTAGTAAGCGTGTCCACCCCAGCCTGGAGTGACTCCATTTTTGGCAAAAAGAATGATTTTAAGTCTTGAAGCAAGGCAGAGGAGTCTGTCGTGATTAAATTTAAGGATTTAGGGGATGGCGGGGACTCAGAGTGTAAGTCTGGAGCTGGTCTCTTCTTATCTGATTGTTTATTTCTGGATGTCATCTTTCCCGCCAACGAACTGGAAATAGGCGGAAAATATTTGTCTAGCTTCATATAAATCCCCAAAGCCAGTCACTTGTATTTGTATATGTAAAGTTCCCAATATGTTAGCATGTGCCTTTGGGGTGAGAATGTAAAGATTTATTTTGCATAGTCTCGCAGTATCTCCACAACAGCCTGGAGGAATCTGCCTTGTAAACTGCAGCTTTTTTGTAATTCTTAGGAGTGTCCTGAAAAAACCAGCCTTCACACTGTGTAGTGGAGGTTATCATGCATATAGGTTCATCTAGCATGTATGACTGTTTGTTGGAATCAAGGGAGCAAATGCAAAGCAAAACAGATGTTTTTATAACAGCAGGGTTTCTAATGTTTTCGTAATTTTACACAATTTCTGCCCTAGAGAGTGTAGCGGTTTCTGCTTGGGGACTTAGTCAGGTCAGATTATGTATATATATGCAGGTGTGCATTAGAGGTATTCAGATGTAAGTTCCCTCTTCCTTTCTGCATAGAGTCCTCTCCGTTCCTTTCTCTCAACAATTCTGACCCAAACGGTCATAGAAAAAGGCCAGCCTTGCGGTCTGCCGCAACTCACCCACTCCGTTATGGTTCCGACTGATGGGGATGGGTGTTCTCCAGGTCCGGGTGAACCGCTGGAGGAGCTGCTGTGATGTCGGCCCAATCCAAGATGGCGCCCGCGATATGCGCACCACTGCGCACTTCAAATTCCTTCCAGGGGCAAGGGCGATATTCGGCCCTTCACACAAAAGTCCAGTTGGGCTGATGTCCAGCAAACTTCCCAACAAGGATGGCGTGTGGGGTAGCGTGGTCAGCAGCAGTTTAATAGTGTTTACCAAGTTGCGGGGCACGGAGCTCTTTCTCTGTGCTGCTGACCCGCCGCTCCGCCTACCAGAACATTAAAATACATTTTTATTATTGAAATAAAGTTAAAAGTACATGAAGAAACTTTGATAAGATCAGATAGCTTATATATTCTATAGAGCTTCACAAAAGCGTTATTAATTGAGCTTCTTTAGCAGCAGAAATTAACTGTGACATTCATTGCCACGTGCCCCATAGATCTTGAGGACATTACTCTGTGTCATGGTATTCTTTCAATGCAGTTCTAGATCCCCACCACTATCATGGAATAACTAATGAAAGTAACCCCATTCCATAGCAAGATACATATGATATATAGCAGATCCAGGTAAAGGGAAATGTTCTCTGCCACTGCAATCAGTAGAAGATCCCTTGCATGTAACCTCTGGAGTCAAGACGGAGCAGTCTACTGCCCAGCTTATGCTTGGATCAAATGAGGTGTGTAACTTATGAAATCCCCTTTGAGCTCAGGTGTGCTTTGACACTGCAAGGTCTTAAGTTTGACAGTCCATGATCCGTATTAAAGGACCATTAAGTACATTAGAAATTGTTGTGCTCGGAATTGAACCTGGGACCACCAGTCACTGAGTCTTCTGCCTTACCTCTTGAGCCACTGGAGGGCTCTGGCTCAATATGAAAGTTTCTGAGTCCTACTGCCTGTACTGGCTGGCTCTCTAGCTCCACTTGCCAGCTGCAGGCAGTTACCTAATCAACATATCTGTAAAAGTCTGCTTCTCCCACCACTCCCTGCCCTGACATTGTGGTTTACTCCCATTGTTTGTGCCTCAATCCTGCATCCAGTTATGTTGTTGATTTTCCTGGCATCTGAACTTGGAAAAGGGGTAGTTATTCTAAGAAGCACATCTCATTTGCCACATTTTAACTCCCAAGAAAGTCAGACACCTATACATCTGAGCTGCCTCTGAGCTCCAAACCCCTGAACCTGCTCCTCCGAGTGTGACAAAAATGCTTAAAAGAACCAATCAATGCAGTAAAATTGCATAATTAACAAGTGTATCATAAAAAGACAATGCACTAACATTTCACAAATGCAGGGTTTTTTTTTCTTTTACATTTTTTTTTCCTATTTTCTATCCCACTGTATCATGTAATAAATAGTATACGTATACCCTGTGAGCTTATGCACTCTAATATCTTGATAGTTTTATATGGTAAGGTTACAATTATTTTTAATAGTAATCAACCCTTATCAGATTAAGTGAATACTTTCCTGCCGCCACTAGTGATGACTTTACCTTGCTACATTCAGGACACTACATCAGCCAATCACAGACAAATATAGGTATACACTGTGAACTCTTGCACTTATTTCCCTTAGAAAGTGTGCATATAAAAATACTGAGCACAATTTTCATAATGGAAGTCAATTGGAATGTCTCTTTAAACTGCATGCTATATCGAAATTGTGAGAGTTTTGTTTTTATTTTTTTTATTATTTTCAAAGTAGTTGTACTCAATAGTCAAAGTGGTTGTACTCAATAAAGTGTGCATCTAAACATCTGTTTATACATATGGTCTACATAAGTTTATATGAAAGAACTTATGGGATAGAAACCTAATTTTTATGTAAAGATTTGGGGAGGGTTTATCAGTTACCTCTATGTTTAAACATACATAAGAATTTTTGGGGATATAGAACATTGTGGGATATATTTTCCCTAGTTTATCAAGTAAACCATGTGGGGGGTAATGGAGCCAACCGTGCTGCAGAAGGCTTTTTGCTCATTTTACAGGGTTCAATATCTTAAAGAAAGGAATTGCATTTATTGTGGGGTCAACAAATAGAGAGAGGTGGAATGCATATGTCTGTATCTCAGCTATAAAGAATATACATTAAAGGTACCCAGAACATATAGTGGGGCGGTTATAGTAGATATAACAAAATAAATGTATGAGTGGCAGGTTGATAGTAGGTCCAATATTAGAATTTACCTGTAGGGTTTACTGGCTGCTAATTATTTTAACTGCTTATATAGCTTATGTAAATATGTTGCAGCAAAAGATTTAGCATATGTAGGTTATAGGGGGTTAGTTTAGCTTTGTACGGGACGTGTACCTGTATTTGAAGATATATATATATATATATATATATATATATATATATATATATATATATATATATATATATATATATACATGTGTAGCTTTTTTTGTCTGCCCCGGCCGCAGGCAGTCCCATAGCGTAGATAAAAGATTGATGCTTTGTCCCAGTACAAAAGTCACTTCAATTTACGCATATCTTTTGTTGGTGTGAATTGTTAAGTTTGTGCTATAATTGAGCTTAACTGTATAACTGATCCAAGGTATCCTATCAGACCTAGTAACAAAAACTAAACTCTAACTGTTGTCAATATAATATGCTTAACAACTAGACCCATACAAATAGCACTCAACAGGTTAAAGAAAGTATTGTTCAATACCTTAAATAAAGATGCCTTTCCCTAAGAATAGATTTGGGTTAAAAACCTAGAGGACACACTGACATAATAAAACTGCAATGGGACTTTACTTGCAAAATGGCTGGGGTATTTGAGGTTAAATAGAGTACAGCATTTGGGTATAGTACTCATTAATAGAGAGAACATCAAAAACAAAACTGGCACATTAACAATCTCAAATGATACTATTTGTTGTCTCAAATCAGTGGATCTTCATTTTCAATAGTATCATCACTCCATCTAATATAATACATTGTACAAAAGCCACTTTTGCCAGCGTTTAACAAGATAATATGGAATAACATAGTTGTGAGGAATAACCAATAAATGATTTACCTGATAGATCAAGATAGGTTCGTAGTAAGGGAATCCTATCAGTCTGTGTAAGACTAGCCTACACCAGCTTTCCGTGCAAATATTGCCCTCCAGCGTCTCATATAATTATATTGTGCCCGTAACCTTGCATAGAATCTCCAAACTCTCCCGCAGCTCTCCTGAACAAGGTGTCCCAAGTAATGCTGTGGGGATCATGTCTCTCTCTTCCCATGCTTGTTCAATATGAGGGAGTGCTCCGGATCGATTTTGCTGCCACCCGTAGGACACCAGCTGATAGTTCCTCTTGAGAAGTAACTCTCTTGCTGACTGAGGACGTAGCTTTGCTATAGGTATCTCAGCAGTCGGGTTTATAGCTTGAAAGGTGGAGATTATTCTATCTGATGCTCCGTAGGTAGCACATAGAGTACACATTCTCTGCCTTAGATTTTGTGACTCTGATGTCCAGTCTGTCTATTTGTGTTGCTGCCCCTGTAGACTCTGTTCCCCTATCATTCCCTATGTCATACCGATTAGGTGGTGTGTGCTGGGGCCCCAGAGCACCACCTCTATAGTAAGCAGCCATGGGGATGAGTCCAAAGGCATCAAGTTCCTCAAACGTTGCTTCAGCCGGTTGGGACGCCATTTTGAGTGTGTGCTCAAACCTAGCGCGGCAGTCCTCTAAAAGGTTGCTGATCTCCTCTATGATGTATGCTGCAGCTTCCATATTATGATTATGCAGTATGTGCCTCTATCAAAGGCTGTAAATTAGCCATTAGCCGGTCTCGTTCAGCCCACTGGTTTCCACGTGGGCCAGAAAATGGCCGCTTTCAAAGATTCTTGTTAGCAAGATAGGCACCAGGATAGCGGGGCGCCGTCTATCTATTGTTCCTGTAACTGTGTAGATAGTCTCAGCTTATGAGTTTTCATTAGTGGTGGAATATTTTGGCTTGAACAGTCGCCAAGCTTGTTTTTTATATAAAATTTAGCTCTGCGACCGTTCAGCTCCAGAGTTAGCTCTGCCCCCCCCACAAAGTTTCGTTTTGATTATAGTGTCTCTTTTAAAACATTATATCAGCAAGTGGGCAAGTAATCTGTGCCACCCTTTAAATCAAATAAACTAGCACACAAATTGTGAGCTTTCATTACAAGGATTATAGCCTCTTCTTTTAAATGAATATCACTTATGTCCCTCATAATTTTACTTGGTTATGAAAAATTATAATGATTTAAATATACATTAAACTCTACATGTAATTCCTCTTAAAAAGTTTAAATGTATAGTGACATGAGTTTGCAATTAATTTTCATACATAATTTTGCCTGCTTTACCTATAATTAAAATCTAAAAATTATAATGTTTCCACTGACCAGAGAGACTGAAGTGTATTCCAGGGAATTCAGAACTCTTACCCCCTACGAGCTTTACAGTGATTGGTTGATATGTGCAGGAGCTTACTTGTATCTGCCCACTAACTAGTTACAGCAGAGAATATTAGATAAACAATATTCAAAGTCTTTTTCAAGAGGCTAGACCGCAAAATATGATAAAATTACAGTTTTAATTCATTTTAAAACAATTATTTTGCATTCAGTGATTCTTTTCTGATATATATATATATTAAAATGGCTTCAGTGTCGCTTTGGAGTTGCCACAACTCTATATTGTATTTATTTCTTACCCTTTATATTTATTGTTTATTGTTTACATTAATATTATTACGGTATTATTGTCAACCACTGAAAAAATACCTGCTGCTCCCTATGATCTATGATCACCATGATGCTATGTTATTTTGTTACTGATACCTTACCTAAAGCTGACTTCCTTTTTCAGTTTTATATAATATAAGAACCATATGCAATATTAATTATATTATTAAATATAAAAAGTCTAACACTTGAATAAGTACAGAGAAATAAATAAAATAATATTGTGAAATTGTGTTAAATGGTGGGTCCTAAATATACAGGTGGCCCTCGTTTTACAACGGTTCAATATACACCGTTTCAGAATAACAACCTTTTTTTCCAGTCATGTGACTGCTATTGAAAAGCATTGAGAAGCAGTGCATTTATTAAAATAGCCAGTAGGTGGCGCTATCTGCCAGCCAAGCAAGCTGAAATTAATCCGTTTTGAGCTATTGAGCAGATTTCAAAGGAACAAGATCTTCCTGTCTATAAATCAGTCCAGATTGGAATGCATAGAGAGAACTGTTTGCAGAAAAATGCAAGTGAAGTCTGTGTTGTGTGATTATTTTATTAGGTTTATAATGCTGTTTAGCAAATGTTTTTGTTCATTTAACTTACTTTAATTATATGTTCTCTGTTGTGTGATTATTTTATTAGGTTTATAATGCTGTTTAGCATTTAAAGTCTTCATTTCAAAGCTTTAAAAATAATGTATTATGTGTTACTTATGACAATTTTGAGAGGGGCCTGTAACCTATCGCCCTCACTTCCCAATGACTTACATTATAAACTGGGTTTCAATTTACAACAGTTTCGATTTACAACCATTCCTTCTGGAACCTAACCCAGGCGTAAACTGAGGGCTACCTGTATTGAACTAACTCAGCAATGGTATAACATATAAAGAGGACTCCCTCTAGTGAAATTTCTGAATCATGTCACCAAGTAAAATATTTTGGCACTTAAATTATACACATGTAAAAGCTATAGATTAAAATATGTAAATTAATTGTTTTCTTTTATTCCCATTTAGGTCTAGGTTATGAGTGGACTGCAAATTAGCATTCCCGCTCATATGTTTACTCCGTTAGAGGCTTTTGGCTTGGGTTGGGTTGCACTCATATTACAAGTTGAAAATAAAAAGTTTGCACACATAAAAAATTATCGCAACCACTTCTCCCATAGAAGTCAATGGAAAGCAAACAAAATAAATTTAAAAAAATAACACCCATACTTGAGCACTAAACCCAACATGAAATATTAATATTTCACATTCCAATGTTCTTCACATAGCAGAATATCTTCTATTTATACTTACATATTTATATTTATTTCATGTAATTGGCAAGAGTCCATGAGCTAGTGATGTATGGGATATAAAATCCTACCAGGAGGGGCAAAGTTTCCCAAACCTCAAAATGCCTATAAATACACCCTTGACCACACCCACAATTCAGTTTTACAACCTTTGCCTCCTATGGAGGTGGTGAAGTAAGTTTGTGCTAAGATTTCTACGTTGACATGCGCTTCTCAGTTTTTTTTGAAGCCCGATTCCTCTCAGAGTACAGCGAATGTCAGAGGGACGTGAAGAGAGTATCACCTATTGAATGCAATGATTTTCCTAACGGGGGTCTATTTCATAGGTTCTCTATTATCGGTCGTATAGATTCATCTCCTACCTCCCTTTTCAGATTGACGATATACTCTTATACAGGGCCGCCATCAGGGGGTGACAGGGGTGACTCCTGTCAGGGGCCCAATGGGCCAGGGGGGCCCCATGAGGCAAGAACTAAAAAAAAAAAAAAAAAAAAAATTTTGGCAGCCACCAGTGGGTACTACAGCAGATTGCTAATTGAACATGGGAAATGTTATTACAAGGAGTAAAGTATTAGTATTTGAGAGGATTTTTGAGTGTGCACTAAACCACTATGCACAGTGTGAGACAGACTAGGCACTTTGTTTGTACAGTGTGTGCCTGAGTCAGACAGCAGATCACTTTCATTTGCAGAGGAGGTAGGACTTACTTAGCAAATGTTTTTTATTTCTTTGTGCAATTTCGGATTGTAACTTCAGTGTGGTAGTAGATGTATGGTGAGGCCAGGGGTCCATAAAAACACATTTTTTAGCAATATGTAGCAGTGTATTTATGATTATTTGACAATGCTGTAGAAATTCTATATTTAAAGCCATGTAGAAATGTTTCCTCCTCAATACACAAATGGTAGGTGCCCTTTTGGCAGATATTAGTTTTTTTTATTACTATATATATATTTTAATTACATTCCAGTTAACTGCCCCTTTATGCAAGGACTTTCCAGATGCAAGGAGGCATTTTATCTAAGATTTTTACATCTGCATAAAATGTTACTCTCAGACTAAGATTGCTCAGTGTTTGGAATGAGACAGGTTAACTTAACACTGTTCAGGTTTCACTACAGCTGACTTAATTTTGAAATACATACCAACAAGCCTAAATCCTGCATTAAACCAGATCTAATGGTATGAGTACCACAGCTTATGGTTCCACCAAGACCATATAGAGTACAGCATTTTCAAAATACATAAGTACAGCTGACAGATGGGAACATTTGTACACTATATTTGAAGTGGTGCTCTTGGTTGGGGGAAATGGGGAAAAAACAAACAAACGTATGTCAACCTTTTAAAAGTACTTTTCTTCATCTAGCATTCTACCCAGATCATTAATGTACAATTTTGAATTCACAGAATTATTTTTGTTTACACATTTACAAATATGATTCTTTAAAAAGTGTTCTCTTAATTTCTGCAATTTTTTTATCATGCATGTCACACACTGTTGATTTAGGGGATGCAAGGTGCATAAATGTTTCCTCCTGTGAGTGTTTCTGTGGGTGTTGTGTTTATGTCTTTGTGCTTTGGTTTGTGTCTGAGTGTGAATGTATTTTTTTTCTGTGGGTCTCTCTGTGAGGGTGGGTGTGTATGTCTTTGTGCATTTTCTGTGGATGTCTGTAAGGGTGTGTGCATATGCCTTTGAGCTTTTTTATGGGTGTCTCTGCGAGGGTGTGTGTATGTTTGCCTTTGTGTATTTTCTCTGGATGCCTCTGTGAGGGTGGGTGTGTATATCTGTTTTCGGTGGATGTCTCTGTAAAGGTGTGTGTGTATGTATGTATGTCTGTGTTTTCTGTGGATGTCTCTGTGACTGTGTGTGGTTTCTGTGGATGTCTCAGTGAGAGTGTGTGTATGTATGTCTTTCTGTGTTTTATGTGGTTGTCTCTCTGTGTGTGTATGTCTTTGTGTGTTTTCTGTGGGTGTCTCTGTGTGTATGTGTGTATGTCTTTTTGTGTTTTCTGAGGCTATCTCTGTCGGTGTTTCCTTGGGTGTATGTGCAAGTTTGAGTTTGTGTGTGTGTGTGTCTATTGTCTGTTCCTTTTTAGGACATTTTGACCTTACTACTGATTATTCACATCTTTCTACAGACTTTGAGACTAATGAGACCTTTACGGAAGTCACCAATCCACCATTTAACCTTTAAATTAATATTTAGGCAGTTCAGGGCCCTTCCTTTCAGCCACTGCATGCTGTTGTCATCATTTAGTTGGCATCTTCCTTTACAAAAAGATAATCAGAACTCCATATTTTGTTTTTTAAATCTCCTTTTTTTACAAAACGGTAGTCTACATCATTACTTGTTAGGTCAATGTAATCAAGTGCTGAGTGTCTGTTTGGGTGTCTGTGTCTGAGTGTGTTTGTGTGTTTCTTTGCGTGTCTGCTAGAGTGTCTGTATGTGAATCCTTATGTGTGAGTGTGTCTGTGTGTTTGTATGTTACTACCTTTACAACATTTCCAAGTTTAAATAGACACTTAAGAATAAAGTGCATATACGTTTTAGTCACCTGGTCAAAAACTGCACATGTCAAAGGGTGGGGGGGGGCCTGATCAATGGTTAAGTCAGGGGCCCCAAAATTTCTAGTGGCAACCCTGCTCTTATATACCATTACCTCTACTGATGACTGTTTCAGTACTGGTTTGGCTATCTGCTATATGTGGATGGGTGTCTTTTTGGTAAGTATGTTTTTTATTACTTAAGACACCCCAGCTATGGTCTGGCACTTTATGCATTTATATAAAGTTCTAAATATATGTATTGTACTTATATTTGCCATGAGTCAGGTTCATGTATTTCCTTGTGCAGACTGTCAGTTTCATATTTGGGAAATAAACATATTAAGAAATATTTTTTTCTTACCTTGGGTTTAGTCTTTTTTCAAATTGACTACTTTTTTCGTACAAATTGCGGGCAGCATTAGGCCCGCGGGTGCGCCAAATGCTAGACTTTATTGCGTCATTCTTGGTGCGAGAATTTTTTTGGCGCGAAAAGTACGTCCGCTGACGCAAGTTCGTCATTTTCGGCATCGTAGTTGACGTGGAAGCCTTACACACGGTTACGTCATTAGTGAAGCAAGTGTGTCATTTCCGTATATTGTTGGCGCCCAAAAAATTTCTTACATTGTGCGTCATACTTGGCGCCAAATTTTTCATTCGTTTTATACCCCATTGCTGTTTGCCTCTTGCCTTTTTCTATGTCAGAGGGCTATGTTGTTTGCATTTTTTCCCATTCATATAAGGAAATTGATAATTTTGCTTTATATGTTGTTTTTTTCTTTTACATTTTGCAAGATGTCTCAATCTGATCCTGCCTCAGAAGTATCTGTTGGAACTTTGCTTCCTGACATCGGTTCTACCAAAGCTAAGTGCATTTGTTGTAAGATTGTGGAAATTATATCTCCGAATTTCATTTGGAATAGTTGTCATGATAAACTTTTACATGCAGAGAATGTATCCATCAGTAATAGTGCATTGCCAGTTGCAGTTCCTTCAACTTCTAATGTGCATGATATACCTATGAATTTTAAAGAATTTGTTACTGATTCTATTCAGAAGGCTTTGGGGCATATGTATCAAGCTCTGAATGGAGCTTGATGCCCCGTGTTTCTGGCGAGCCTGCCAGCTCGCCAGATACAGCAGTTATGAAGCAGCGGTCACAAAGGTCTGGGGTTTTATTCAAATCTATTCATTGTCCCAAAGAAGGAAAATTCATTCAGACCATTTCTGGATCTGAAAATTTTGAATCATTATGCAACTTTCAAGATGGTGACTATAAGGACTATTCTGCCTTTTGTTCAGCAAGGACATTATATGTCTACAATAGACTTGCATGATGCATACCTTCAAATTCCGATTCATCCAGAACATTATCAGTTCCTGAGATTCTCTTTTCTAGACAAGCATTACCAATTTGTTGCTCTTCCATTTGGCCTAGCAACAGCTCCAAGAATCTTTTCAAAGGTTTTAGCTGCCCTACTCTCTGTAATCAGAGAACAGGGTATTGCAGTGTTTCCTTATTTGGACATCTTGGTACTAGCTCAGTCTTTACGTTCTGCAGAATCTCACAACTAGTGTTGTTTCTTCAAAAACAGGGTTGGAGGATCAATTTACAAAAAAGTTTCTTGATTTCTCAGACAAGGGTCACCTTTTTAGGTTTCCAGATAGATTCAGTGTCTATGACTCTGCCTCTAACAGACAAGAGACGTTTGAAATTGGTTGCAGCTTGTCGGCACCTTCAGTCTCAGTCATTCCCTTCAGTGGCTATGTGCATGGAAGTTTTAGGCCTCATGACTGCAGCATCGGACGCGATTCCTTTTGCTCGTTTTCACATGAGACCTCTCCAGCTTTGTATGCTGAATCAATGGTGCAGGGATTATACAAAGATATCACAGTTAATATCCTTTAATCCCTCTGATGTGGTGGTTAAATCACCAGTGTTTAGTTCAAGGGGCTTCCATTGTTCGGCCAACCTGGACTGTGATCACTACAGACGCAAGTCTTTCAGGTTGGGGAGCTGTTTGGGGATCTCTGACAGCACAAGGGGTTTGGAAATCTCAAGAGGCGAGATTACCAATCAATATTTTAGAGCTCCGTGCAATTCTCAGAGCTCTTCAGTTTTGTCCTCTGATGAAGAGAGAACCATTCATTTGCTTTCAGACAGACAATATCACAACTGTGGCATATGTCAATCATCAGGGTGGGATTCAAAGAATATTAGATAAACAATATTCAGAGTCTTTTTCAAGAGGCTAGACCGCAAAATATGATAAAATTACAGTTTTAATTCATTTTAAAACAATTATTTTGCATTCAGTGATTCTTTTCTGATATATATATATATTAAAATGGCTTCAGTGTCGCTTTGGAGTTGCCACAACTCTATATTGTATTTATTTCTTACCCTTTATATTTATTGTTTATTGTTTACATTAATATTATTACGGTATTATTGTCAACCACTGAAAAAATACCTGCTGCTCCCTATGATCTATGATCACCATGATGCTATGTTATTTTGTTATTGATACCTTACCTAAAGCTGACTTCCTTTTTCAGTTTTATATAATATAAGAACCATATGCAATATTAATTATATTATTAAATATAAAAAGTCTAACACTTGAATAAGTACAGAGAAATAAATAAAATAATATTGTGAAATTGTGTTAAATGGTGGGTCCTAAATATATTGAACTAACTCAGCAATGGTATAACATATAAAGAGGACTCCCTCTAGTGAAATTTCTGAGTCATGTCACCAAGTAAAATATTTTGGCACTTAAATTATACACATGTAAAAGCTATAGATTAAAATATGTAAATTAATTGTTTTCTTTTATTCCCATTTAGGTCTAGGTTATGAGTGGACTGCAAATTAGCATTCCTGCTCATATGTTTACTCCGTTAAAGGCTTTTGGCTTGGGTTGGGTTGCACTCATATTACAAGTTGAAAATAAAAAGTTTGCACACATAAAAAATTATCGCAACCACTTCTCCCATAGAAGTCAATGGAAAGCAAACAAAATAAATGTAAAAAAATAACATCCATACTTGAGCACTAAACCCAACATGAAATATTAATATTTCACATTCCAATGTTCTTCACATAGCAGAATATCTTCTATATATACTTACATATTTATATTTCTTTCATGTAATTGGCAAGAGTCCATGAGCTAGTGATGTATGGGATATAAAATCGTACCAGGAGGGGCAAAGTTTCCCAAACCTCAAAATGCCTATAAATACACCCTTCACCACACCCACAATTCAGTTTTACAACCTTTGCCTCCTATGGAGGTGGTGAAGTAAGTTTGTGCTAAGATTTCTAAGTTGACATGCGCTTCTCAGTTTTTTTTGAAGCCCGATTCCTCTCAGAGTACAGCGAATGTCAGAGGGACGTAAAGAGAGTATCACCTATTGAATGCAATGATTTTCCTAACGGGGGTCTATTTCATAGGTTCTCTATTATCGGTCGTATAGATTCATCTCCTACCTCCCTTTTCAGATCGACGATATACTCTTATATACCATTACCTCTACTGATGACTGTTTCAGTACTGGTTTGGCTATCT
Organism: Bombina bombina; assembly: GCF_027579735.1. Classification (NCBI taxonomy): domain Eukaryota; kingdom Metazoa; phylum Chordata; class Amphibia; order Anura; family Bombinatoridae; genus Bombina; species Bombina bombina. Next base: position 1,070,695,843 of record NC_069502.1, read on the forward strand.
GCTATATGTGGATGGGTGTCTTTTTGGTAAGTATGTTTTTTATTACTTAAGACACCCCAGCTATGGTCTGGCACTTTATGCATTTATTTAAAGTTCTAAATATATGTACAGGTGGCCCTCGTTTTACAACGGTTCAATTTACACCGTTTCAGAATAACAACCTCTTTTTCCAGTCATGTGACTGCTATTGAAAAGCATTGAGATGCAGTGCATTTATTAAAATAGCCAGTAGGTGGAGCTGTCCGTTTGTGTTGCAGCAAAGCCAAGGAGCTGAAATTAATCAGTTTAACCAGACCGGAGCTATCGAGAAGATTTCAAAGGAACAAGATCTTCCTGTCTATAACTCAGTCCAGATTGGAATGCATAGAAAGAACTGTTTGCAGAAAAATGTAAGTGAAGTCTGTGTTGTGTGATTATTGTATTAGGTTTATAATGCTGTTTAGCAAATGTGTTTGTTCATTTAACTTAGTTTAATTATATATTCTGTGTTATGTGATTATTTTATTAGGTTTATAATGCTGTCTAGCATGTAAAGTCTTCATTTCAAAGCTTTTAAAATAATGTATTATGTGTTACTTATGACAATTTTGAGAGGGGCCTGGAACCCATCTCCCTCACTTCCCATTGACTTACATTATAAACTGGGTTTCAATTTACAATGGTTTCGATTTACAACCATTCCTCCTGGAACCTAACCCCGGCGTAAACTGAGGGCTACCTGTATTGTACTTATATTTGCCATGAGTCAGGTTCATGTATTTCCTTGTGCAGACTGTCAGTTTCATATTTGGGAAATAAACATATTAAGAAATATTTTTTTCCTTACCTTGGGTTTAGTCTTTTTTCAAATTGACTACTTTTTTCGTACAAATTGCAGGCAGCATTAGGCCCGCGGGTGCGCCAAATGCTAGACTTTATTGCGTCATTCTTGGTGCGAGAATTTTTTTGGCGCGAAAAGTATGTCCGTTGACGCAAGTTCCTCATTTTCGGCATCGTAGTTGACGTGGAAGCCTTACACACGGTTACGTCGTTAGTGACACAAGTGTGTCATTTCCGGATATTGTTGGCGCCAAAAAAATTTCTTACGTTGTGCGTCATACTTGGCGCCAAATTTTTCATTAGTTTTATACCCCATTGCTGTTTGCCTCTTGCCTTTTTCTATGTCAGAGGGCTATGCTGTTTGCATTTTTTCCCATTCATATAAGGAAATTGATAATTTTGCTTTATATGTTGTTTTTTTCTTTTACATTTTGCAAGATGTCTCAATCTGATCCTGCCTCAGAAGTATCTGTTGGAACTTTGCTTCCTGACATCGGTTCTACCAAAGCTAAGTGCATTTGTTGCAAGATTGTGGAAATTATATCTCCGAATTTCATTTGGAATAGTTGTCATGATAAACTTTTACATGCAGAGAATGTATCCATCAGTAATAGTGCATTGCCAGTTGCAGTTCCTTCAACTTCTAATGTGCATGATATACCTATGAATTTTAAAGAATTTGTTACTGATTCTATTCAGAAGGCTTTGGGGCATATGTATCAAGCTCTGAATGGAGCTTGATGCCCCGTGTTTCTGGTGAGCCTGCCAGCTCGCCAGATACAGCAGTTATGAAGCAGCGGTCACAAAGACCGCTGCTCCATAACCTGTCCGTCTGCTCTGAGCAGGCGGACACACATCGCCACAATACAACCTGATCGAGTATGATCGGGTTGATTGACATCCCCCTGCTGGCGGCCTATTGGCCGCGAGTCTGCAGGGGGCGGCGTTGCACCAGCAGCTCTTGTGAGCTGCTGGTGCAATGCTGAATACGGCGAGCGTATTGCTCGCCGTATTCAGCAAAGTCTGGCGGACCTGATCCGCACTGTCGGATCAGGTCTGCCAGACTTTGATAACTTGGGGCCAATGTCTGCATTTCCGCCTTCTAATAAACGTAAAAGGTCTTTTAAAACATCTCATAAAGTTGATGAAATTTCAAATGACTGACAACATAATGATTTATCCTCCTCTGATGAGGATCTATCTGATTCAGAAGATCCCTCCTCAGATATTGACACTGACAAATCTACTTATTTGTTTAAAATAGAGCATATTAATTCATTGTTAAAGAAGTGTTAATTACTTTGGATATTGAGGAAGCTAGTTCTCTTGACATTAAGACTAGTAAACGCTGTTTTTAAAACCTCCTGTGGTTACTCCAGAGGTTTTTCCTATTCCTGATGCTATTTCTGATATTATTTCTAAGGAATGGAATAAGCCAGGTACTCCTTTTATTCCTTCTTCAAGGTTTAAAAAATTGTATCCTTTACCAGCAATTTCTATAGAGCTTTGGGAAAAGATCCCCAAAGTTGATGGGGCTATTTCTACTCTTGCTAAACGAACCACTATTCCTATGGAAGATAGTACTTCTTTTAAAGATCCTTTAGATAGGAAACTTGAATCCTATCTAAGGAAAGCCTATTTATACTCAGGTCATCTTCTCAGGCCTGCAATTTCTTTGGCTTATGTTGCGGCTGCATCAACTTTTTGGTTGGAGAATTTAGCGCAACAAGAATTGGATTCTGACATATCTAGCATTGTTCGCTTACTGCAACATGCTAATCATTTTATTTGTGATGCCATTTTTTATATTATCAAAATTGATGTTAGATCCATGTCTTTAGCTATTTTAGCTAGAAGAGCTTTATGGCTTAAATCTTGGAATGCTGATATGACATCTAAGTCTAGATTATTATCTCTTTCTTTCCAAGGTAATAATTTATTTGGTTCTCAGTTGGATTCTATTATTTCAACTGTTACTGGAGGAAAGGGGATTTTTCTGCCTCAGGATAAAAAACCTAAGGGTAAATCTAAGGCGTCTAACCGTTTTCGTTCCTTTCGTCAAAATTAGGAACAAAAATCTAATCATTCCCCCAAGGAATCTGTTTCCAATTGGAAGCCTTCCTCAAATTGGAATAAATCCAAGCCTTTTAAAAAACTAAAATCAGCCCCTAAGTCCACTTGAAGGTGTGGCCCTCATTCCAACTCAGCTGGTAGGGGCAGATTAAGGTTTTTCAAGGATTTTTGGATACATTCTGTCCAAAATCAATGGATTCAGAGCATTGTCTCTCAAGGGTATAGGATAGGATTCAGAGTAAGACCTCCTGTGAGAAGATTTTTTCTCTCACGTATCCCAACAAATCCAGTAAAAGCTCAGGCTTTCCTGAAGTGTGTTTCAGACCTGGAATCTTCAGGGGTAATCATGCCAGTTCCTTTTCAGGAACAAGGTCTGGGGTTTTATTCAAATCTATTCATTGTCCCAAAGAAGGAAAATTCATTCAGACCAGTTCTGGATCTGAAAATTTTGAATCATTATGCAACTTTCAAGATGGTGACTATAAGGACTATTCTGCCTTTTGTTCAGCAAGGACATTATATGTCTACAATAGACTTGCAGGATGCATACCTTCAAATTCAGATTCATCCAGAACATTATCAGTTCCTGAGATTCTCTTTTCTAGACAAGCATTACCAATTTGTTGCTCTTCCATTTGGCCTAGCAACAGCTCCAAGAATCTTTTCAAAGGTTCTAGCTGCCCTACTCTCTGTAATCAGAGAACAGGGTATTGCGGTGTTTCCTTATTTGGACATCTTGGTACTAGCTCAGTCTTTACGTTCTGCAGAATCTCACAACTAGTGTTGTTTCTTCAAAAACATGGTTGGAGGATCAATTTACAAAAAAGTTTCTTGATTCCTCAGACAAGGGTCACCTTTTTAGGTTTCCAGATAGATTCAGTGTCTATGACTCTGCCTCTAACAGACAAGAGACGTTTGAAATTGGTTGCAGCTTGTCTGCACCTTCAGTCTCAGTCATTCCCTTCAGTGGCTATGTGCATGGAAGTTTTAGGCCTCATGACTGCAGCATCGGACGCGATTCCTTTTGCTCGTTTACACATGAGACCTCTCCAGCTTTGTATGCTGAATCAATGGTGCAGGGATTATACAAAGATATCACAGTTAATATCCTTTAATCCCTCGGATGTGGTGGTTAAATCACCAGCGTTTAGTTCAAGGGGCTTCCATTGTTCGGCCAACCTGGACTGTGATCACTACAGACGCAAGTCTTTCAGGTTGGGGAGCTGTTTGGGGATCTCTGACAGCACAAGGGGTTTGGAAATCTCAAGAGGCGAGATTACCAATCAATATTTTAGAGCTCCGTGCAATTCTCAGAGCTCTTCAGTTTTGGCCTCTGTTGAAGAGAGAACCATTCATTTGCTTTCAGACAGACAATATCACAACTGTGGCATATGTCAATCATCAGGGTGGGATTCACAGTCCCCAAGCTATGAAAGAAGTATCTCGGATACTTGCTTGGGCGGAATCCAGCTCCTGTCTATTCTCTGCAGTGCATATTCCAGGTGTAGAAAATAGATTATCTCAGACTTTACATCCAGGGGAGTGGTCTCTCCATCCAGATGTGTTTTCTCAGATTGTTCAGATGTGGGGTCTTCCAGAGATAGATCTCATGGCCTCTCATCTAAACAAGAAACTTCCCAGATACCTGTCCAGGTCCAGGGATGTTCAGGTGGAAGCAGTGGATGCGCTGACACTTCCTTGGTGTTATCATCCTGCTTACATTTTCCCACCTCTAGTTCTTCTTCCAAGAGTGATATCCAAAATCATCATGGAACAATCGTTTGTGTTGCTGGTGGCTCCAGCATGGCCACACAGGTTTTGGTATGCGGATCTTGTTCGGATGTCCAGTTGCCAACCTTGGCCACTTCCGTTAAGGCTGGACCTACTGTTTCAAGGTCCGTTTTTCCATCAGGATCTCAAATCATTAAATTTGAAGGTATGGAAATTGAACACTTAGTACTAAGTCATAAAGGTTTCTCTGACTCAGTGATTAATACTATGTTACAAGCTTGTAAATCTGTCTCTAGAAAGATTTATTATCGAGTTTGGAAGACCTACATTTCATGGTGTTCTTTTCATAAATTCTCTTGGCATTCTTTTAGAATTCCTAGAATTTTACAGTTTCTTCAGGATGGTTTGGATAAGGGTTTGTCTGCAAGTTCTCTGAAGGGACACATCTCTGCTCTTTCAGTTTTATTTCACAGAAAGATTGTTAAACTTCCTGATATTCACTGTTTTGTACAGGCTTTAGTTTGTATTAAGCCCGTCATTAAATCAATTTCTCCTCCTTGGAGTCTTAATTTGGTTTTGAAGGCGTTACAGGTTCCTCCGTTTGAGCCTATGCATTCTTTGGACATTAAACTACTTTCTTGGAAAGTGTTGTTCCTTTTGGCCATCTCTTCTGCTAGAAGAGTTTCTGAGCTATCTGCTCTTTCTTGTGAATCTCCTTTTCTGATTTTTCATCAAGATAAGGCGGTTTTGCGGACTTCATTTAAATTTTTACCTAAATATGTGAATTCTAACAACATTAGTAGAGAAATTGTTGTCCCTTCCTTGTGTCCTAATCCTAAGAATTCTTTGGAAAGATCCTTACATTCTTTGGATGTAGTGAGAGCTTTGAAATATTATGTTGAAGCTACTAAAGATTTCAGGAAGACTTCTAGTCTATTTGTTATATTTTCTGGTCCTAGGAAAGGTCAGAAGGCCTCTGCTATTTCCTTGGCTTCTTGGTTAAAGCTTTTGATTCATCAAGCTTATTTAGAGTTAGGTCAGGCCCCGCCTCAGAGAATTACAGCTCATTCTACTAGATCAGTCTCCCCTTCGTGGGCTTTTAAGAATGAAGCTTCAGTTGATCAGATTTGCAAAGCAGCAACTTGGTCCTCTTTGCATACATTTACTAAATTCTACCATTTTGATGTATTTGCTTCTTCTGAAGCAGTCTTTGGTACTAAAGTTCTTCAGGCAGCTGTTTCAGTTTGATTCTTCTGCTGATGTTTTAAGTTTTTCTTTTCATTATGAGAATAACTTTTATTTTGGGTTGTGGATTATTTTTTCAGCGGAAAATGGCTGTTATTTACTTTTATCCCTCCCTCTCTAGCGACTCTTGAGTGGAGTTCCACATCTTGGGTATTGATAGCCAATACGTCACTAGCTCATGGACTCTTGCCAATTACATGAAAGAAAACATAATTTATGTAAGAATTTACCTGATAAATTAATTTCTTTCATATTGGCAAGAGTCCATGAGGCCCACCCTTTTTATGGTGGTTATGATTTTTTTTGTATAAAGCACAATTATTTCCAAATTCCTTTTTTGATGCTTTTTACTCCTTTCTTTATCATCCCACTTCTTGGCTATTCATTAAACTGAATTGTGGGTGTGGTGAGGGATGTATTTATAGGCATTTTGAGGTTTTGGAAACTTTGCCCCTCCTGGTAGGATTGTATATCCCATACATCACTAGCTCATGGACTCTTGCCAATATGAAAGAAATGAATGTATCAGGTAAATTCTTGCATAAATTATGTTATATATATATATATATATATATATGTTTATATACATATATTTGTAAATCTATTCCTATAGATAAATAAGTATAGATATGTATTTTACATAATCAGGATCAGATATATATAAATATATATTTAATAATAAAAAAGTACATTATTTTCTATGTGAAGAACACAGGAATGTAAAATTTGGGTGTTGAACATTGTGTTTAGCGATTTAGCACACATGAGATCTTAAGGCACATTATTGAAATATTACATATAAAATATTAAATAAATTATTACAAATTATTAAGCATACTGTAAAATATATAGATATAATATATGGATTATTTAGAATATTTTACAGTATTTATAATAATTTTTAATAATTAACTCATGCCAGGTTAGCACACATGAACAATTAGTGTTCTCCTTTTGGGTTTTGCGCATATAAACCCGACAGGAGTACACTAATTCTTCATGTGCGCTAACCCTGCATAAGTTATAGAAAGGTGCGTTATGTATTTATTAAATATTAAATATTGAAACATTTTAATAATTAATGTAAATAATTATTATAGATGTTCTTAAAAATTCTAAGAATGTATTTAAACATATATGTATATTTTTTAGTAACTATAATAATCATTAATAATTATTATTCCTATTTTTTCAATATTTAATACTTACATAAAAAAAAATATATTTCATGATTCCGATAGAGCATGCAATTTTAAATAACATTCAAATTTACTCCTATTATCAAATTGTATTCGTTCTCTTGCTATCTTTATTTGAAAAACAGAAATGTAAGCTTAGGAGCCAGCCCATTTTTGGTTCAGCACTTGGATAGTGCTTGCTGATTGGTGTAGCCAATGTAGCCACCAATAAGCTAGCGCTGAACCAAAAATGGGCTGGCTCCTATGCTTACATTCAAATAAATATACCAAGAGACCGAAGAAAAATTGATAGTAAGAGTAAATAAGAAAATTGCATGCACTATCTGAATCATGAAAGAAAAAAATTGGGTTTAATATCCCTTTAATGATATATCCAGGTAGGTTGCGTGCACATGTCTGCAACACTACATGACAGGAAATAGTGCTGCCATCTAGTGCTCTTGCTAATGTAAAACATTATTGCAAAACTGCTGCCAGACCAGTGCACACTGAACTTACCATCCTGCTTTTCAAGAAAGAATAACAAGTAAACAAAACAAAAAAATAAGAAAATTTGATTATAGAAGTGAATTATAAAGTTGTTTAAAATTGTTTGTTCTATCTGAATACGGAAAGAAAAAAATTGGGTTTTATGTCCCTTTGATGTAAAATATATATCTATACCTATTAATCTATATGATTTTTTATATATGCAGGTATGGGTGTATATATATATATATAAAGAACATTTTCCCTTATGTGAAGAACACTGGAATGTGAAATATTGATTACCCCTGTTGGGTATTTCTCTGTGGGTTTAATATGGTGTCGGACACGGGTGATAAGTGTTAGGTTTTTTTTCTGGGCAGAATAAGTTAACGCAGTCTCGATATCCAAAGTCCTTTAGTTAGCGTGCGTTGGGTTTCACTCGTGCACAAAATTTTTACTTTAAACTTGTAATACAAGCGCTAACCCACAAACTTTGTTTAATTATTTATTCGGGAGGGCTAAGGGGTTTTCATATTAAAGGGATAAGTGGTATGCTTCTCTGAATAAGTAGGTATTCATTAAGAATGTAACTCTTTCACTGTAAAGCTATTTCACTCTACTGGAAGAAGTATTTTTAGTTTTTTTCACTAATAGTTACAAGTTAAATTCAGTGCTTTTTCTGAGTTACCCACACAAATCATTCTTGCTTTGCACAAATTTGTACTTTAAATAGAAATAAGTAGGAAACCCTGAAGTGGGGGAGTAAGATAGATGGCTCCAACACCTCCTATAAAAAAGATGGCTCTGCCCCTCCATAAAGGAACATTAAACACTTTATAAAATGATAAATCTTGGTTGCTTACCAGGGGGGTCTAGGGACAAACACACAGGACTGGTTCGTTTTGGTTGATGGAAGCTTCTCAGATAAGTTTTCTATGAACACTGTTTTGTTGATGCTGAAATTGTTTTCTAATTGATGTTATTCTAACACTCAGGGGGGCACTCAAGGTATTACACTGATACACGTGGCATATGTTTTATACTTGTCCCTAAGGTTATTACACTAAGCACAGTTACTGATTATAAAATCCACTGAAGGGACACAAAATCTAGGTTCCTTAGTATTTGGTAGTAGTGGGGCACTTGGTTGATAGTTAATCCTACCTTATGCACTCCGACATACCTCTCTCATAAGATTGATACAGACGGGGGATTTTTGTTAATTGGGGACCTCCCAGAGTGAACAAGCTAGCACTCGGTTTTTCATTGTTTCAGGGGGTTAATACTGTTAAACTACACACTTGTAGATGAATTGTACCATTCAACTCTGATTAAATGAGATTTAGGTTGGTGGTAGAAATGTTAGGATATTTTAATCGTACTCAAGGGGTGCACATAATTACACATCTATGCCTCAAGGTTTATATTTCTAGTGGAGACATGGGGAAAACTACCCCTGATTTGTTATAGTACTACTACTTGTTTGTTACTTGCCTGTTACTACTGTTTGAACATTTTGTACTTAAACTTGTCTTTAAAAGCAGGCTCACTCACCCCCATTTAGGGGGTTCTTTTCTTCTTCTAGCCTGTTCCTCTCCTCTCTTTCTTTACACCCTTTCTTCTAACTCCTCCCTCTCCCTCTCAATACACCACCTACTCTCCCACCCTCCTCCCCCCTCCTTTTTTTCTCTCTTCTCCCTGTCATTACTATGGTCCCTGCCCTGAGCAGCAGTAAAAGCCTTTATGTGGAGCTTCTCACTATGTTAAAGGTCTCAACAATCCTGGTAAATGCCCCATAGTCCTAAGAGATCTGCATAAGCTAGGGGGGATATCATTTTTGTACAGGATAGATATCCCATGGCCCATTTTGCGTCAGGACCCAAAAAAAAGAATGAAGTGGGTATCTTGTTTGGATTCAAAGTGCCTTTCCAGCTTGTGCAGGAATACCCTGATCCTGAGGGCAGGTACTTGATTCTCACCAGTACACTCTTTGGTAGACCCATTACATTAGCAAACCTATACTGCCCAAATCAATCCCAACACACCTTCCTCCAAAGGGTTACCCGCAAAATCCTAGAAGTCCAAACTTGAAAGAATACCAGAGAGCCATAGCCTTACAGAGACTGGTGGAATGGCCCCACAATCTAACAAACAAAGCCTGGGTTCAGATAGATAATGAGATCCTTCAGAGGGGGAATGTGGGGGCTTTGGCTTGGATATCCGTTAAAAATCGACCGCCGCAGATTAAAGACTACCCACTTTTAGACAAAGTTTTTTCAGCCTGGGACAGATTAATTCGAAGGGAGACCTTTCACGCCCCTAAGGGAGAACCCTGACCTAGGGGAAGAATTTAGACCGCACACTCCAGGAAACTCTTACCCACTAACAGATTCCTCTATATATAAAATATTACAATAAGAGAAGTTCAAAACCCAAGAGGAACTAGCCGAATGGGACCATGGTATATTTCCATCTTGGTTCCGCATGACACAAATATCCCACTATTTCAACAAACACAAAGACAGGGCCTCGCTTACCAGACAGAGGACCCTCTTTAAAGTCCTATGCACTACGTCCCAAGCCCCATCCCATCTGATCTCAGTCCTCCATAAACATCTGCTGACAAAAGGTGGTTCATCACTGCCATCATATGCTCAGGCCTGGCAGGCAGACTTGGGTGTGGACACAGAATTTAAGGAGTGGCTTAAAATCTTTGGGAAAGCAAAAAAGGCTTCTGTGTCTGCCAGGTTGCAAGAAATGCACTATAAATTCCAATTCAGATGGTATCTGACCCCCCAAAGACTTAAAAAAAATATGTCCCAATACAAACGGAGAGTGCTGGAGGGGATACAAACGGAGAGTGCTGGAGGGGACATACGCCCCTACTGGGAAGAGATCTTGCGGGAGATGGGCAGGATCCTTGAGATTCTTATTTCCCCCTAGGCCGAGTTATCTCATTTACCATGATTTGCCCAAAATAATCGGTGAGGACAAGTACTTGCTTTTCTTATTAATGCTGAATGGTGCTAAAGGGTTAATTCCACTTCACTGGAAAACGCAGCAGGTGCCCACTGTGCAGGAATGGTGGAGGATTTGCTGAGACTTGAAAGATATCACTACCTCAAAATTGGTAAACTCTGCACACATGAAATAATGCTCTTGACCTGGGAAGGTAAAGGACTATAATAGATTAGAGTAGTCCAGAAATGCCTTCAACACCGCACCCCTCATAACGCAAAACTCGTAATCTAGCCGTATGACACTTATATGGCTTTTATGTTGGACAAAATTTGCAATAATTCATTTTTTATATTGTGAGTTACAATAACTTGAATATTGGACAAGTTCCTTTATTTGCAATATGATACTGTAAACAATTTCGGCTAGATTACGAGTCTTGCGTTAGCCTTAAAAAGCAGCGTTGAGGGGTCCCAACGCTACTTTTTAACGCCCGCTGGTATTACGAGTCTGGCAGGAGAGGGTCTACCGCTCACTTTTTTTCTGCGATTTTAGCTTACCACAAATCCCCTTACGTCAATTGCGTATCCTATCTTTTTAATGGGATTTGCCTAACTCCGGTATTACGATCGCCTGAAAAAGTGAGCGGTAGACCCTCTCCTGGCAAGACTCCTACCGCATATAAAAGTCAGTAGTTAAGAGTTTTATGGGCTAACGCCGTAACATAAAACTCTTAACTAAAGTGCTAAAAAGACCCATAAACTACCTATAAACCCCTAAACCGAGGCCCCCCCCCACATCGGAAACACTTAACTAAAATGTTTAACCCCTAATCTGCCGACCGGACATCGCCGCCACTTTAATAAATGTATTAACCCCTAAACCGCCGCACTCCCACCTCACAAACACTAGTTAAATTTTATTAACCCCTAATCTGCCGTCCCTAACATCGCCGACCCCTACCTACATTTATTAACCCCTAATCTGCCGCCCCCAACGTCGCCTCTACTATATTAAATTTATTAACCCCTAAATCTAAACCTAACCCTAATCATAACCCCCCCTAACTTAAATATAAATAAAATAAAACGAAATTAAATTACTATAATTAAACAAATTAATCCTATTTAAAACTAAATACTTACCTATAAAATAAACCCTAAACTAGCTACAATATAACTAATAGTTACATTGTAGCTAGCTTAGGATTTATATTTATTTTATAGGCAACTTTGTATTTATTTTAACTAGGTAGAATAGTTATTAAATAGCTATTAACTATTTAATAACTACCTAGCTAAAATAAGTACAAAAGTACCTGTAAAATAAACCCTAACCTAAGTTACAATTACACCTAACACTACACTATAATTAAACTAATTACCTAAACTACCTACAATTAATTACAATTAAATTAAATAAACTAAATTACGAAAAAAAACAAACACTAAATTACAGAAAATAAAAAAAGAATTAGAAGAATTTTAAACTAATTACACCTAATCTAATCCCCCTAATAAAATAAAAAAAGCCCCCCAAAATAATAAAATTCCCTACCCTATACTAAATTACAAATAGCCCTTAAAAGGGCCTTTTGCGGGGCATTGCCCCAAAGTAATCAGCTCTTTCACCTGTAAAAAAAAATACAATAACCCCCAACATTAAAACCCACCACCCGGGAATATTAGCTGGGGAGGCCAGAACTTCACCCAAACGAACGATATTAGTAAGGTTTTCCTAGATTATTATAAGAATATATATGCTGCCAAAATTATAGATACAGAAGTAAGTAAGATATTCTGGGATAAGATTGAGTGTCCACAGATTACACTAGAGCAAGCTAAGTCAATAAATGATCCCATATCGTTAGCCGAAGTCATAAAAGCAATTGAAGATTCTAAACTTGGAAAAGCTCCCGGGCCTGATCAAATACCCGCGGAGTTCTATAGAATGTTGAAGACAGATATAGCACCCATACTGACTTGTTTATTTAACTCATATTTCATAGATGGGAAAATAATGTCTCGATTTTTCTCCGCGTCGATCATAACCCTTATCCCAAAAAAAGACAAAATCTTATCAGATCCAGGGTCATACAGACCTATCTCTCTGTTGAATACAGACTATAAACTATTAACAGTAATAATTGCAAATCGTTTGAAGGAAATACTATGTAAAATTATACATCAAGATCAGGCCGGTTTTATGTATGATAGATCACCAACAAAAAACATTCGTAAAACATATATGCTAATAGAATATTTCTGGAACAAATTGCATAAGGAAAAACCGGCGTATCATGATGATCTTGCTATGGTTGTGGTCGACGCGGAGAAGGCATTTGACTCTATAATATGGGAACATTTGTATACTTCCCTTGAAAAGTTTGGCTTCTCAGGTAAATTGATTGAATTCATTAAAGCCATATACAACTACCCCATCTCTTCGATACTGGTCAACAATACTCAATCAGATTTTTTCAGATTAGAGAAGGGAACGCGCCAGGGGTGTCCCTTATCACCCCTCCTATTTAATGTAGCCATTGAGCCACTAGCAATTTATCTCAGACAAGAACTGGAGGGAATAAAGATTGGATCTCAGAAGTTTGTGCTTGCCTTATATGCTGATGATCTACTTCTTTATTTCCAACAAACACATAGAAATATCCCTACTGCGTTCAAGGCATTAGATTTATTTAGTAGTATTTCGGGCTACAAAGTCAATACGCTTAAATCAGAGATTTTATGGATACACAAAAACATGGATAGCAAGACACAATATGAGCTAAGAGAGGTTACACAGATTAGATATCTAGGAATCATGTTACATAAAGATCCTAATTGTTGGTATAGACTTAACTTTACGCCCTTCTTTTCACGACTTAAAAGCAAGTTGCAAAGATGGGCACTACTCCCTATTTCCCTGTCTGCTAAAATAGCTATGATTAAATCTATCCTATTCCCTCAGATAATTTATATTATGAATAATTTGCCATTATTCATTAAGGCAAAAGACATTAAAATATTCAATCAATTATGTGCTAAATTTCTTTGGAGCAAGTCGCGACACATGATAGCCATTAAAAAATTGTCACAACTGAGGGAACATGGGGGGCTAGCTTTCCCGGACATTAGATTATATAACATGGCCATTTTGGCTCGGAATGCGGTGGATTGGCTTCTGTCAACCGAGGTACTAACTAACTTAACCCTGGAAGAGAGCTTAATATATCCGTTTGCATGTAAAGCAATTTTACATTGCACTCTTATAGAACTCCCAGACAGCACCAAAAGGTTTATCAGTATATATAACGTGATTAAAGCATGGCAAATGACATGTAAATATCTTAAAATTAATTTTTCTATTTCCCCCTATCTTCCGATCAGAGGGAACCCCGAGTTTATAGCCGGATGCGACTATCAGGTATTTAAAGAATGGGCGGATAAAGGATTTGACAAATTTCTACAAGTCTTTGACCAAAGGTTTAATTTAAGAACCTTTGAGAGTATTGCTAGAGAATTTGATCTCCCCAAGAAGGAGAGCTTTTTCGCATATCTCCAGCTACGCCACTTTGCTAACAAGAAAGCTAAGTTAGGGAATTGGCCAGTAGGTTTTAAACAAATTGGAGACTATATCAATATATACAAGCAAGGAAAGCACTCAATATCATTATTATACAAAATTTTATTGGCAAAACAAGGTCAATTAAACAATGAACAATATATAGGTTATTGGGCAAAACATTTCCCAGAACTTAACGGGGATCACATTAAGAAGGGTATCCAATGGCTGATTAAAGCCCCCCTCCGTTCCTCTTGGCACGAATCTTTTCTAAAATTACTTAACAACGCCTATATTTCGCCAAAAAGATTGGCAGCATGGTCTCCAGAAAGCTCGGGAATATGCCACAAATGCTCAATGCCTAGGGCTGATCTGATGCATTGTTTCTGGTTATGCCCCAAAATAAGGCAATTCTGGCAGAAGGTTAACTTTTGGCTAAATAAATTTTGCCCTGAACATTTAGTTCTGGAACCTATAAACATCTTTTTTCTAAACATAACAGCCCAGAACTATGATTTGGTCAATACTATTATACTTATAGGTCGGAATTTAATTCTAAGAAATTGGAAGCAGACCAGAACAATACCTTTTAAGATTTTCCTAGAAGCAGTAAGACAACAGATCATATTTGAACAATATAATGTGTCAAACCTACACAATAAACCAACCCAACGTTTTTTCAATAAATGGGAAAATATTATCCAGACATATACACTTCCCATGCAATATATACTTACTAAGGCATTCCACAAAACAGACTACTTTGAAGGTCTGATATTAAGAGAACTATTTCCAGTATCTTGGCTTTGAAAAATTGGGGGACTCTTAGATTATAAGACACCTTTACGTGGCGTGGTGGAGGAGGAGGTGGCTTTTTTTTTTTTTTTTTTTTTTTTTTTTTTTTTTTTGTTGTTTGTTTTTGCTGTTTTTCTTTCTCTTTTTCTTCTTTTTTCTGATCTGGTTAATGAGAACAAAATGTAATAATTGTATTTAGACGCAACACAGCATTTTGGCTTTTTTTTTCTTCTTCCTTTTTTTTTTTTTTTTTTTTTTTTTTTCTTTAGCCTACTTACAATGTTTATTTACTGTGTGATGTCCATAAGGTAATGGGCACGGAACCTGGTTATTGTCATAAATGCTAGATATTTATCTTTTTATTTCTGTATACATGATTGGAAAAAAAAATTTCTTTCTTACCCTGCGTGGTGCAAAATATGAGCAAATGAGCTCTGTTACAGTTATATTGATACTGAATGAAAAAAATAAACATATTAAAAAAAAAAAAAAACCCACCACCCACACACCCAACCCTACTCTAAAACCCACCCAATCCCCCCTTAAAAAACCTAACACTACCCCCTTGAAGATCACCCTACTTTGAGACGTCTTCACCCAGCCGGGCACAAGTGGTCCTCCAGAGGGTCCGAAGTCTTCATCCTATCTGGCCAGAAGAGGACCTCCAGACTGGCCGAAGTCTTCATCCAGGCGGCATCTTCTATCTTCATCCTTCCGGAGCGGGTCCATCTTCAAGACATCCGACGCGGAGCATCCTCTTCATCCGACGACTGAATGACTGGTCCTTTAAGTGACGTCATCCAAGATGGCGTCCCTTGAATTCCGATTGGCTGATAGAATCCTATCAGCCAATCGGAATTAAGGTAGGAAAAATCCTATTGGCTGATGCAATCAGCCAATAGGATTGAAGTTCAATCCGATTGGCTGATCCAATCAGCCAATAGTATTGAGCTCACATTCTATTGGCTGTTCCAATCAGCCAATAGAATGCAAGGTCAATCCTATTGGCTGATTATTTAGATTATTTTAAATTATATTTAAGTTAGGGGGTGTTAGGGTTAGACTTAGGTTTAGGGGTTAATAAATCTATTATAGTGGCGGCGGCGTTGGCGGCGGCGGCAGATTAGGGGTTAATAAAATTAATATAGTTACGGCGACGTTGGGGGGCAGATTAGGGGTTAATAACTATAATGTAGGTGTCGGCGATGTTGGGGGCAGTAGATTAGGGGTTCATAAGTATAATGTAGGTTGTGGCGGTGTCCGGAGCGGAAGATTAGGGGTTAATAATATAATGTAAGTGTCAGCAATAGTGGGGGCAGCAGATTAGGGGTTAATAAGTGTAAGATTAGGGGTGTTTAGACTCGGGGTTCATGTTAGGGTGCAGACATAAAATTAATTTCCCCATAGGAAACAATGGGGCTGCGTTAGGAGCTGAATGCTGCTTTTTTGCAGGTGTTAGGTTTTTTTCAGCCTGCTCAGCCCCATTGTTTCCTATCGGGAAATCGTGCACAAGCACGTTTAGCCAGCTTACTGCTCTTAAACCGAGTGTATTCAAAGCATAACCTGGGAGAAGAAACCTGTGAACCGGCAAGTTGGGTCAAGGGTAGGTAGGCGCCTGGCGAGTGGGACGTCATTAAGTCAGAAACCTGGGAAAGACCATGCATTAGGATGCGAGTCGGGGAGACCTAGAAGAAGACCAGTGATGGAGTGAATAGGCGAGGGATGAGGGGCTACCCCCGAGTAGTGTCTCAATTTATCCCAAGAATATAAGCATTCTCTTATTATACTATTCTCAATATTTAGATTGCGTCTACAATGTGGAGGGATCCAAATTAAGTCACGTAGGTGAATATGATTGGGCAAATATACCTGCTCAAGGGCGCTCCACCTGCTCGTCAGATTCTTGTTAACCCAGTGCGAGATATGTGTAAGCATAGCTGCTTCATGATAGCGTATGACAGATGGGGAAGCAATACCTCCGAAAGATTTTGGATATTGGAGTAATTTATGGGCTACTCTGGCTGGTTTCCCTTGCCAGATATATTTGGTGAAGCCGCTTTGAAATTGCAGCAGCATACATAGCGGGAGTCTAATAGGCAGGCACCTGAAAAGGTAAGTTAGTTTTGGTAAGAACGACATCTTGAGGGCCGTGATCCTACCTAGCCAAGAGATAGATTTATAGTCCCATTTAGTCGCTAAGGATCTTAGTTCAGTCAGGAGGGGAATGTAATTGTCACAAATTAATTGCGCTTTGTCAGGTGAAATGAAGATTCCTAAATGTTTAATGTTGTTGTGCTCCCAGGTAAAGTCATAAATTTGTATTAGGGCCTGAGTATAGTCTGTCAGGAAGCCCCTAGAATAATACTCAGTCTTTGAAGGGTTAAGCTTATAATATGACATGTCACCAAATAGTTTCAGCAAAGATAAAAGGGCTGGGATAGTGGTTTTAGGGGCAGATGTAAATATTGTGATGTCGTCATCAAATAGAGCCATTTTGTGGGTAGTTCCATGTAGAGTGATCCCTAGTATAGAGGGGTCTTGTTGCGTGAGCTCAGCTAGTGGTTCAATGGTGAGGGCAAAAAGCAAAGGAGACAAGGGGCACCCTTGCCCTGTGCCATTGGATAGGGAGGAGTCAGAGCAGAATCCCATACCCCTAACTTTAGCCGTAGGGCACGAATACAGGGCCCTTATGTGGGATTGGGTTTCCATTGGGAATTTAAAGGCATCTAGGACCTCCCACAGATATTTCCAGGGAACCCAGTCAAATGCCTTCTCGGCGTCTAGATAGACCACCGAGAAGGGTTTCCCTAGCCTAGTTGCTTCCATTACTATGTTGAGTAGGCGTCTAGTATTGTCGGGGCCTTCACGATTATGAATAAAGCCTACTTGGTCCTCATGAATTAAATCAGGGAGCAAAGTCGAGATGCGATTTGCTAGAATCTTTTTTTAATGTCGGTGTTTATAAGGGAAATAGGTTGATAACTGGGACATAAAGAAGGGTCCTTACCAGGTTTTGAAATAGTGATGATAGTGGCTTCGAGGAACTCCTTTTTAAAGGAGCCCTGCGAACCAGAGTGCTGGAAAAAGCGGTGGAGTATGGGGTAAGCTCCTTTTTGGTAGGTTTTGTAGAATAATGCGGGAAAGCCATCTGGGCCGGGAGCTTTAAGCGGCTTGAGAGAACTGATTACCCATTTAATTTTGTGTAAAGATATTGGGGCTTTAAGGGAGTCCCGTTGTTCAACTGTTAAGGTAGGGAGTTTGAGTTTATTTAAGGTTTGCTAGATATCGGGTAATGGAGTAGGAGCAGGGGATTCTGAGGTCTAGATATTGTATAGTGCTTCATAATAGGAGGCAAACATAGATCCTATTTGGCTGAGCAAGGTGGAGGATTGACCGTTATGTTTTAGAGTTTGTATACGGGAAATACTTTCCCTATGTCTGAGCTTATTTGCTAGCATAGCGTCTGCCTTGTTCCCTTTGTAATAAAATAATTGTCTAACTTTTAATAATTGTTGTTGCATTCGTTTTAATTCTAAGGTACAAATGTGGGCTTTTAAGTCCTTTATATCAGCAGACTGTGCCAGGGAAGGGGAATGTCGGTTAAGTTTTTCCAATTCATTAAGCTTGCTAAAGGCTTGTGAAAGGGGCAACCCACGGGCCTTCCTAAAAATAGCCTGCTTTCTTATAAGCAAGCCTCTGATTGAGGCTTTGATAGCCCCCTCAGAGTATCATCTGCAACTTCCTGAGTCTCGTTTAAAGTGATTAACTCCTTTAAGTCATTCCCCAACTCCTGCCGGAAAGGGATATCAGATAAGATGGCATGTGGCATAGACTACGCTGGGGGATGCGATGAGACAAAAGAGTTATGTATCGAAAGCGACACCTGGTCGTGGTCAGACCATGGGCATGTGTGGATATTAGTGTCCTTAACGTGGTCTAAGGTCTGAGATTGGCTAAAGATGTAGTCTAATCTAGTGTAGGTCATGTGTGGGGGAGAAAAGTGTGTATAGTCTCTATCTAGGGTATGAAAAGCACGCCAAGTGTCATAGTATCCGAATGTGAGCATGAGGGACCTAAATTTATGTTATAAAGTATCTAATCTGTGGTCTTTAGGATTTGATTTATTTGATTTTCTATCTATGAGGGGATCCCATACAAGATTAAAGTCTCCACCTTTGATAACTCTGCCTTGCTTGTATTTATCAACTGTCTTTAGAATTTTGCATAGACATTTACATTGACCTGAATTAGGAAGGTAGACCGAGACTAGCGTATACATGTATTGATTAAGTTTACATTTTAGAATAATGTATCTGGCTTGGGGGTCAATTTCTTGGAAAGTAATTTCACACGCCAGGCGCTTATGGATAAGGATAGCGACTCCTCTGGCTTTAGTAATGTAGGGAGCAGAGACTATAGTAGTGTAATGTTTAGAAAAAAGTGTGGGAGTGTCACCATCCTTTCAGTGCATCTCCTGGAGAAAGACAACATCAGGCTTCAAATGTGTGAGTGATCTAAGGAATACACTTCGTTTGCCAGGTGAATTTAATCCTCTCACATTATGTGTAAGGAACTTTATGGTGTCACTGTCAGCCATTAGAATGATATATAGTATACCAATGAGATGAGAGCCTGAAGAAGGGGTTAGGGAGGGAGGGGAAGAAAAGGGTTAGGTACATATGAGACATTATGGAAATCTTACATGATACATGGAAAATTGTTGTAGTGGAAATAGTCCACCAAGAGAGGCCCGGCATACGGGCTTTTTGGGGGGGGAGGTTACCAAAGTCTAGTAAAAAGACCATGGCGGTATGACCTAGCAATGTAAAGAACAATAATGAACAGTTAATTAAAAGAATGAACAGTATTTAAGTAATAATCATATAAAAAATAGAACTCAACTTCTGTTACTATGTGACAATTGTATAGAGCAACTTCTGATCAACAGAGAATTGTTAGCAACTAAAATACCAGATATTAGAAGATAAATATACTCATCTAGCTTCTGGATATCAAGTTGGATGAATAGCAAAGTCTATAGGCGTGGCCACTCAGGGGGCCTTTTCCTGTGAAGGAGTTAGATGTTTTTGCTGTTTAGGTCTCTGCTCTTTGACCTGCCATTCAGGGGCTGAGGCTCTGAGCCTTGCCTGGGAGGATGGTTGGGGGTTGCCTGTAGGCGGGCACAGACCCCAGGACTCCAATAGCATGAAAGCTTGGTTAAGGTTAGTCACTGTGTGTGACTGGTTGTCCTTTGTGATAAGAATTTTGGTTGGGAAGCCCCATCTATATTTTATGTTTTCACGTCTCAGGACCTCAGTGATTGGGGAGAACAATCTCCTTTGTTGAAGGGTGTGTTGAGACAGATCCTGTAGCAACTGGATATTCTTAAATTTCTCAGACAAGGAAGGCCTGCGATAAGCCGCCTGTAGGATCCGATCCTTGAGACTGTATCTGTGGAAACATACAATGACGTCCCTAGGCTTATCGGATGAGACCGATCTGGGTCTAAGGGCTCTGTGGCAGCTCTCCAGTGTGCTGGGAGTAATGTCAAATGTTCCTAGGAGTTCCTTAAATAGCTCTGAGAGGTAGTCCTGTAAGTCGGGGGGTAATACAGCCTCCGGGATACCTCGAAAGCGAATATTGCCGTGTCGAGCTCTGTCTTCCAAATAGGCTAATTTGTATTCCAGCTGTGTGATCTGATTAGCCAATGATTCGGAATATGCCAAGAGGTTAGTATGGTCGGTAGTTAAGATGTCTTGTTTGCGTTCTAAGGCATCCACCCGCTCTCCTATCTCTGAGATGTCTTTAAGCAGCTCAGCTGAGCTACGATGGCTCTCCTGGGTGATTGAAAGAGATGGGCAGCCAGCATCTTTTGCATAAAATTGTCTCTGTGATGTATTTAGGAGAGGCCACACAGGAGTTGGCACTGGATTGAGAGTCGCCATCCTGAGAGTCCTGGTCAGCATGGCTGGAGGCCGACTGAGACGCCTCCCTAGGAGTTGGAAGGGAAAAATGATCCAGGACTGTCTTTTTAACTTTGCTTTGACTCTTAGATTGCCTCCTGGCAGTGTGTGGCATTTTCGCACTTAACAACACAGTTACACCTTGACAAGCAACAAAGATATACTCTTTTACATTAAGCAGATAAGGGCCCCCAGTTACCTATGTAATATTCAGTTAAGTATTAAGGTACAGACTAAGTCATTAATGAGAACAGAAGCTAAGCACCAACATACATATACTGCTAAAGTAGGTCAACCGCCCCAGTTATACCGGCTTCCTGCCTACCACATTAGGGAGGAGAAGATCACCTCTCTGAACGCCCAAGAGGGCCGATTAGATTATATGACCAATGTAGAGGCAGGATAGCACAGGGCAGAGAGACCAAGAATAATACTGTGCCTGGGGTATTGTGCACCAAAAGATGAACAGTATAATTACAATCGTACTAATGTCCTAGAGCCTAACCCTCACATTAGGGAACATGGGGATACGACCCGAAGGAAGGGAGACGGAAGAGGGAAGTGACCTACCCAGACAGGCTGGGCAGGAGCGGAAAGGTAAGGGGTGGTCACAATGGCAGACCAGAAGACCTGTGAAAAGAAGATGTTAGAATAAGTATTGAAATAATACTTCACAATGGACTAGCGATCCAAGGACAGTGAGGCGAAAGATTAAGTACTCCTCAGCCCCCTGGACGGCCCAGTAATATTCTCAGAAGGGAGGTATAGTGTGGGCCTAGGTGGGCTCTTTAACGGGAGGGCTATTATAAATAAAGGTGACTAGGATAAGAACAGCAGGCCCAAATATATAACTCTCTAAGGGTAAAGGGTATGCCAAATTTTTTGGCTTGAGAGGTGTACAGTGTAAGCTGGCACCCCGCCTTAAGTACGGTTGGTGTTGTAAGAGAGGAGTATAGGGGTTAATGGTGTATTGTAACAACAGGAACCCTGTGGGAGAAAGGATCAGGTTAAATAAAGAACACTACACTCTGAATGTAAAATCCAGAGACACCTGAGCTGACGCAGAAGCCTTAGTAAATATAATAAAATGAGAGTATATATGCAGCTCTTTATTTATAATTCGCCTAGAGCTGAGGACTAGTATCTATTACATATGGTCACACCCATTTAGGGCATATAAGATAGTCAGGATCCAGTTGTGATGAGGCTTGCACTTCCCCAATAATGGCCGGGGACTTGTGTTACAGAACAGAGGATATGAACCACTGAGCTTGATAGATCAGGGAAGGTGGGAGTTGAGACCTAACCCAGTTGCGTATCAGTGAAAGGTTGTGCAATGGATTACTGACAGTGGGCTTACTGTAAGGTAGACTACGTCCTTATATTAAGATTTGAACCTGTGAGCCAAACATACAGCAAAAGTTATAAGTGGCAAAAGATACAGTTCTCACCCAAATTCTCGTGGGCCCCAGATTCCCCAAAACAATCTTCGTGGCAGACAAAAGACCAAGTAGGCCCCACCTGTGCCGCCCAGATGTCAAGTTGTGTTCCGGTTCCTTCACCTCTTCACTGAGAAGCTACCAGGTGTCTTAGGGCCAACCAGCTGATCAATGTGAACTCAGGATTTCTCTCTTCTTCACACCCCTAGTAGCCGGCCTGGTGATATAAGGCCTATCTGACTGCAACAACTCCGCGCCAAATTCACCCGATGGACAGTTGTGTGGAGTCGCTGTGATCTCCTAATAGCCCCACATGGAACTTGGATGTTGGCGGTGTCCAAATTCAAACCTGCGGGCTTCTGTTATTGTGTGTTCCTGACGGGGCCGCAAGATGGCCGCCGTTCGCGCCTAAATAGACCTAGGGAGACTCCGGCGATAGCTCACCGGTTCTCAGCCCTTGATACTCCTCCAATCTTGCCGCCTCTAAATTGGGGCTGGATGCCTTACTGGTGTGCCCTTCCGGGCTTGATAGATATCCGGTATTGGGTTAGCCCTGGATCACCACTCCTTCCTCTACACCGCTTCCCTCCGCATGTAAGTTAGGTTAGCTTCTTTTTTTGTTGTACTGAACACCCTCAACACTAAGCTGCTCTGGAGCGGATCCCCGACCCTCCGGAGCGTGTTAGGTTGCAGATCTGCTTAGCAGGCGATGAGGTGGCGTCAGATGGTTTAGGTGGTTAGGCTGCCATTCTGGATGGCGCTGACTCCTATTTACGGGAACAAAGTTAGTGTGCAGCTTATGCAGGGTATCCACCCGACTATATTGTCTGTCAGACTAGTTGGTATATACTTAAATATAAGCACTTTTTAGCTAAATTTAGATTGTATAGCCCAGGAGCTCTGCATCTATGCGTCCGGTCTGTTTGGCGGTTAGCTCCGCCCCCCTTACGTTGATTTTTTAACTGATGTCCCTGTCTCTCAGAATAAAAGAACCCTTGCTAACCAATCACAAACTAATATTCAGATATAGCACAAACTCTTTTTGCACATGTGAAGACTGGGGTAGCCCAGACTCTTGTATTCCCTTAAAGGGACACTGAACTCAATTTTTTTTATTTAGTGATTCAGATAGAGCATGCAATTTTAAGCAACTTTCTAATTTACTCCTATTATCAAATTTTCTTTATTCTCTTGGTATCTTTATTTAAAATGCAAGAATGTAAGTTTAGATGCGACCCATTCTTGGTGAACAACCTAGGTTGTTCTTGCTGATTGGTGGATAAATTCACCCACCAATAAACAAGTGTTGTCCACAGTCTGAACCAAAAAAAAATAGCTTAGATGCCTTCTTTTTCAAATAAAGATAGCAAGAGATTGAAGAAAAAGTGATAATAGGAGTAAATTAGAAAGTTGCTTAAAATTGCATGCTCTATCTGAATCACGAAAGAAAAAATTTGGGTTCAGTGTCCCTTTAACAAGGTTTAGCACTGATTCCGCTTAGTTACTATTGCAAAAAATTATTTTCCTATCATGATTGTTGATGCAAAACTGATAATCAACCTTTTAAAAGCATTTGACACCACAGACGTTTAGCGAGTAGGGGAAAAGTAAACAAAAGCTCATATAAATTGCCTAAAAGTATTAACCCAAGCCTACCTGGGAAAAAAATGAAATAAGTACAATTTTTAAATGTATCTTACAGCAACGGGTTGCAAAATAAATAATGAATGTACATTGCAATAATGTTTCACTTCCAATAATGAAACATTTTGAAAGTTTTGTGTTCCTTTAAATTTGGATTAATAGATACCTTTAAGAAAGCACAATTTCTGGAGTTCAATAAAAATCAAACTCACATTTTGTTTTGTTTTTTCCATTTCTCCCCTAACCCTTAGATTTTAAGAAATAATTATTAGGCTCAGGTATTATTTTGTTCCTTAATACTTTTTCTTTTACCCTCAGCTTTTTAGTTTTACAGAATAACACAAGAGGAGCAAAAGTTGCTACAACTGACATAAAGTACAGAGAAAGTAAAATCAATTTGTTAAAACCCCCCATTGATTTTGTCATTTTCTTTGTACATAGCTCGGTCTTTTTATCACATGTTTTTCAACTGCCCTTTTTTTGGAAATACAGTTTTTGTTTGTTTTTTTATGGAAAAAATCCCTTGATGTTTCTGATGCTGTAAACTACTGCTTTTAACATTAAAGGGACACAAAAAAACAATAAGAAAATGCACTGATACTTTATGACATTTTTTTTTCTCCAGTTATGCCCATTTAAATCCCACAAGCACATTTAGGTCAATTAGCTTTATATGTTTTTTTACTGTTTCCAGGAGAATGAGAGTATATTTGTGTAGCAGAACATGTCTTTATGGAATAAGATTTTACATATAGCATTAAAATGATCAATTTTTGCTAAAGGGACACTGTAGTGTTGACATCTCCCCCTAATCATGGTCCCCAACAACTGCCTAGCCGTGCACATCCATGTGTACCGTCCCATAGACTCAGAAAACAAAACTCTGCAAACCTTACTCACATTCCTCTTGCATCAAAAGCCACTACCCCTTTCACTTGCGCACTCTGGAACTCTCGCTCTGTTTGCAACAAGCTCACTTTTATACATGACCTCTTTATCTTTATCAACCTTCTGGCCCTAACAGAAACCTGGCTCTCTCCCCTAGACACAGCATCCACTGCTGCTCTGTCACATGGGGGTCTCCACGTCAGCCCCACTCCTAGGTCTGGTAATAGACAAGGAGGTGGTGTAGGTATTTTACTTTCCTCTTGTTGCACCTTTCAACAAATACATCCCATCTCTTCCCTCACATTTCCCTCATTCGAAACCCACATAATTTGCTTATTCTCTTCTCTCTCTATACGTGTTGCAGTCATATACCGACCCCCTGGCTCCTCAACTCAATTTCTAGATCACTTGGCTGCCTGGCTACCTTATTTCCTTTCCTCAGACACCCCTGCCCTCATTCTTGGTGACTTCAATATCCCTCTTGACAATCCCACTGCCTCCTCTGCAAAACAACTTCTGCAACTCACTTCCTCTTTCGGTCTGTCACAATGGACTGATTCTCCCACTCACAAAGATGGTCACTCTCTTGACCTGATCTTTAGCTATCGAGGCACTATCTCAAACTTCACAAACTCCCCCGTTCCTCTTTATGACCACCATCTCCTTACTTGCAACATATCATCCCTCCCTACAACTCTCCCTCCTTCTACTCCTCACACCAAACTTCACAGAAGCATTATGTCACTAGATCAGCAACAGCTTGCTAATTCCCTCGAACCTCTCCTCTCATCCTTCTCCTCCTTTTCCTGCCCTGAACAATCTATCTGCCACTATAATCCCACCCTTACATCCGTCCTTGACAATCTCGCCCCTCTTACCATAGCTCAGAAATCACACACTCATCCTCAGCCCTGGCATACTCCTCTGACACGGTACCTAAGCAGATGTTCCCATACTGCTGAGTGGCACTGGAGAAAATCTCGGAGTTCAGCTGATTTTCTTCATAACAAATTCATCTTGAAGTCCTACTATTCTGCCCTTAATCTCCAAAAGCAACACTACTTCTCTACTCTTATCTCTAATCTTTATTCAAACCCAACACTTTCAATACTCTCCACTGCCCCTCCACCACCTCCTAATACAACTTCTCTGTCAGCTCAAGACTTTGCCAGCCACTTCAATAACAAAATCAACTCCATCAGAAATGAAATCAGCTCTCAACATAATTCCATTCTCTCACCCCCTCAAATGCTCTCAATCAACCACAACCCACATAACCTTAAACTTAGCTCATTCTTCCCTGTTACTGAGGAAGAAGTTTCAGCACTTATACTGCGCTCTCACCTCACTACCTGTCCCTTGACCCTATCCCCTCACAGCTACTCCCCTCCCTCTCTGCTACCCTTATCCCTATACTAACATACATTTTCAACCTTTCCCTCAGCACCGGTATATTTCCCTCATCTCTGAAACATGCACTGGTCACACCTATCCTCAAAAAACCTTCCCTTGATCCTACCTCCCCATCCAACTACCGCCCTATTTCCCTCCTCCCTCTTGCCTCAAAGCTTCTCGAAAAACTAGTATATGCACGCCTATCCCATTTCCTTACGTTAAACTCCCTTCTTGACCCACTGCAATCTGAATTTCGTCCCCATCACTCCACAGAGACAGCAATTGTTAAGGTTACCAACGACCTACTTACAGCAAAATCAAAAGGCCACTTCTCTCTGCTTATCCTCCTTGATCTGTCGGCAGCCTTTGACACTGTTGACCACCCTCCAATCCTTCAGAATCTGTGACACAGCCCTCTTGTGGCTCTCTTCCTACCTGTTAAACAGTACCTTTAGTGTAGCCTTCTCCTCTGCCCCGTCACCACTTTCTGTCAGAGTACCGCAAGGCTCTGTCCTCGGTCCCCTTCTCTTCTCAATCAACACGTCATCACTAGGTTCCCTAATAAATTCCCACAGTTCCCAATATCATTTGTATGCCGACGACACCCAAATCTACTTCTCTGCACCAGACCTATCTCCTTCCTTGCTAACCCGTGTCACTAACTGTCTTTCTCACATCTCTTCCTGGATGTCCTCTCACTACCTCAAGCTAAATCTCTCCAAAACTGAGCTCCTCATTTCCCCCCCTTCTTTCGAAATCTCCACCCCCAATCTCTCTATAACTGTCGACAACTCCATCATTACCCCTACCCCGCGTGGCCGATGTCTCGGGGTCCCATTTGACTCAGATCTTTCTTTCACTCCTCACATTCAGTCCTTGGCTAAAGCCTGCCGCTTCCACCTGAAAAACATCTCTAAAATTAGACACTTCCTTACTTTGGTGACATTTTATCACTGGAATATTAAAATATAGCTCACAGATTTTATACCTGGCAATTCACATAGCTGGTTTTAAAATTGAATATACAAGTAGTTCTTTGGCTTAGTGTATGTCTAAGTAGGACACTCCCAATAGCCTTTGAGTGGCATTTGATAAACCACTCCCTATTGAATTGGGGTATAAAAATTGGAACATTCTCTATCTCTCTTTCTTATCTTGTGCATGCTGAAAAGATGGCTGATGGTGGACACACTGGAGAATGTGGCTAAGTATATTCCTATGATTATTTTAGCAGTGTTGGACAAACTGGGGTTATTGTAGTAAAATTGCCCTGTCTTAAATATTTGACTGTTTTGCTGTAATATAGATGTAATATTCCTTTAAGAGTGATCCCTCCCATCAACTTCCTAACCCTATATAAGCTGTCTAAATCAGTACCAACTTGCCTGTTAATTGAAGTAATACCATATCTGACTGCAATTCTGAGTCTTAGATGTTCACTTATTAACATTAGGTCACTTTTATATGATAGTCAGCATTGCCCAATAACTTTATTTTCAGTAATACTTCTTGTGCTGAACAACTTGCATTATCTGTTCGGAACCTTAACTTTTACGCTACCGCAACTCACTCTGTTGAATCAGCTGGAGGACGGATCGCTTACCCAGTAACTGGAAGTAAGTCACGCTCACACGGCGTCTCTCTGTTTCCTCCGTCGCAGCTACAGGTAAGAAGTTCTCCTCTCGTCTCCTAGGATTAACTTCTAATTGGAATAAGTTAACTCTGGTGAATTGTTACAGACATTGTGAACTGTGTTAATTCTTATATTATACCTCCGGATGACTCTGCTCACAGCTTTATTACCGTGGTTAACCTCTGCATCACCAATGGATTGTTTGATCTCCGTGAGAGGAGTTTTGGCTGTAAATAACTTTTATCGTGTGAGTGTGTGAAGACGTATGTTTATAATCAAGAGTGTTAAACAGACCATATATCTTTCAAAACATATTACTGTTGGCTTTGATCTGTAAACTTCGAGAGTAAATGCACAAACCAGGTTATTCTAAACAAAGCTAAGACTCTGCTGGATTCTCTCAGTCTGTCATAACATTCTGAAGAATTTACGTAGTCACTGATATTTAGTCCTATTTACCATTATCAATTGCCTCACCGTATTAGTACTCAAATATCATCACCAATTATTTCTGAGACTTTATACAAAAGAGCAACAACACAATCTTTGTGACAAAAGTGTTACAGAATTAACAGGCCTCAAACTTTGCTTGAACATTAATTAAACCATGGATCCACAGATCAAGAATGAATTCTCTAATATACACCAGAAATTGGATTATCTGGCACGTGGTTTAACAGAAGTTCAAGCAGAGAATACTGCTTTAAAGGCCCTTATTAAAGATTGTTTAACCCCAAAGGAGCAGGAAGTACCTGAACCTCAGATTCAGCCTCCAACTCCATTTTCAGGCAAACGTGCATCTTTCAGAGATTTTAGAAATGCATGCAATTTGCTTTTTTCCCTCAAACCTAGAACATATCATTGTGAAAGAATAAAAGTATGCACTACAATATCATACTTATTAGGGGAACCTATGACATGGGCTAATAGACTGTTCGAATCAGATGATCCCATACTTTATTCACTACAGGATTTTTTCTCTGCCATGTCAACTTTATATGAGGACACTAATACTCAGATTAATGCTGAGTCGAAATTTGCGTGCCCTTAAACAAGGGAAGAGAACCGTTGTGGAGTACATCACTGATTTTCAGATGTGGGCCTCAGACTCCCAATGGAATGAGGTTAGCCTCAGAAATCAGTTCAGACTAGGTTTGTCTGAAAGCCTCAAAGATGAACTCTCACGACTTGACATGCCTGAGTCTTTATCAGCACTCACAAAATTATGTATCACTTTGGATAGAAGATTGAGAGAACGAAAGGCAGAGAGAATGGCGTATGAGAGTGTTCCAAAACGCACATATACTGCACAAACTACTCAAGAAAAATCTCTATCTAACACTATACCTATGGAGATAGGAACTATTAGGGGTCCACTCACCCCTGAAGAAAAAATAAGGAGAAGATTGTCAAACCTTTGTTTGTATTGTGCACATAAGGACCATTCTGTGAGAGTATGTCCTTTGTTAGCAAAACAGAAAAAGGGTAAGATCATTTCAATACAACAGTTACATAATACCTCAACCACACACCAGCTAACTATACCTCTCTCTTTGCAGTGGGATCAACACAACCTACAGACTGAAGGACTAATTGACTCTGGAGCGACAGGTATATATATTGACACTGATTATGTTGTAAAAAATAAAATTCCCATGGTGTGCAAATCATATCCAGTTTTTGTAAAATTAATTGATGGTACTTTTATTAAGAAAGGACCAATCACTCATCACACCATACCACTATTAATAACAACCTCAGGGGGACACACTGAATATTTATCATTTGACATAATACCTATTGCCCAACATTCAGTCATATTAGGTTATTCATGGTTAGAATGCCATAACCCTGAGATTGATTGGACACTAAACACAGTAAAACTCCAATCTACCTATTGCATTAAGACCTGTTACCCACACTGTTCCATAGCTACTTTAGAACAGGGTGATCCAGAGGTCTATCAGGATCTGGTGGATGTATTCGATCTAAAAGAGGCTGAGAATCTGCCTCCCCATAGGGGTTATGATTGTCCCATAGATCTAATCCTAGAATCACAAATACCACATGGGAAGATATATCAAATGAACCAAAAAGAACTCCAAGACCTACGTTCTTATTTAGATGAAAACCTAAGAAAGGGATTTATAACACATTCAACCTCTCCAGCAGCTGCTGGCATATTTTTTGTCAAAAATAAAGATGGCACTTTGCGTCCAATAATTGATTATAGAGCTCTGAACAAAATAACAATAAAGAACCGATACCCTTTACCTCTAATTCCTGAGTTATTAGAAAGATTAACTGGTGCCACTATATTCACATAATCCGCATAAAGAAGGGCGATGAATGGAAGACCGCTTTCCTCACCAGATACGGATTATACCAATACAAAGTAATGCCTTTTGGATTATGCAATGCCCAGGCAACGGTTCAGCATTTCATAAACAAGATATTCCATGATCTCACTGATGTCTGTGAAATCATATATTAATATATTCCAAAAATTTAATAGACCATGAGAAACACGTACGCTGGGTACTAACAAGACTAAGACAAAATAAATTATACGCTAAACTAGAAAAATGTATATTTCATGTTTCTGAAATTAAATTTTTAGGTTATATCCTAACACCTGACAAGATTGAGATGGATCCACAGAAAATCAAGGCAATTATTGATTGGCCTAAACCCACAACCAGACGCACACTCCAGAGGTTTCTGGGTTTTGCAAATTTTTATAGGAGATTTGTTAAAGATTTCTCCTCAGTTGTGAAACCACTCACTCACTTAACGAGTAATAAACAAAGATTCATTTGCACAGAAGCTACCCAGGAAGCGTTTACACTGAAAAACTTTTTACAACTGCTCCAGTATTAGTTTTACCTGACTATGATCAAACTTTCATTCTAGAAGTAGACGCTTCCAATACAGGAATTGGAGCAGTACTATCACAACAACACAAAAAAGACTTTCTTACCAGCAGAATGTAACTATACTGTTGGCGATAAAGAGTTACTAGCTATAAAGCGATCTCTAGAACACTGGAGACACCTGTTAGAAGGAACTAAGGAACCATTCTTAATATATACCGATCATAAAAACTTAGAATACTTGAAAAATAACAAGACCCTCTCAGCCCGTCAAGTACGATGGGCACTTTTTATGGATCGGTTCAACTTTCAGATAACATACAGACCTGGAAGCGCCAACATAAAAGCTGATGCTTTATCAAGTCAGGTCATACGGGTATCCAAAAAACAACCGAATTGACCAGGCGTTATTTTTGGTGGACCCAGATGGATCAAACCATAAATGATTACATAACAGGCTGCGACATATGTGCCAGAAATAAGACCGAACACAGGAAACCTATAGGTTTCATGACATCCTTACCTATTCCATGGACTTCTTTGTTGAGTTACCAGAGTCACAACACTATAATACCATATTCGTAGTAGTAGATCAGTTGACTAAACTTGCACATTTCACCCAACTTAAAGCTCTACCCAGCGCCATGGTAACAGCTAAAGCTTTCATACGGTCCATAGTACGGTTACATGGGTTACCATCTACCATTATCACTGATAGGGGAACCCAATTCACCTCATCATTTTGGAGATCCCTCTGTAAGTTGTTAAAAATAGATACCAGGTATTCAACCTCTTTTCACCCACAGACCAATGGTTTAACCGAACGTTTAAATCAAACATTAGAACAGTATCTCAGATGTTACATTACACACTTACAGGATGACTCGGTCACATATCTCCCCATGGCAGAATTCTCTTATAACAATTCCATCTCTTCCTCAACAAAAATGACCCCATTCTTTGCCACCTATGGTTACCACCCGACTTCCATCACCATTTCCAAAACCACAGTCAATTCCCCAAGTGCAACAACTTACCTAAGTACCCTACAAGATCGATTAAATTACTTAAAATCCCACCTTGCTGAAGCAAAAGACAGACAAACACACTATTACAATCAGAGACGAAGACCAACACCCGATTATAAGACAGGTGATCAAGTACTTCTTTCCACTAAATATTTAAGATTACAGATACCAAGTAAAAAGCTAGCAAATCAGTTTATAGGACCGTTCACTATAACTAAGATCATAAATCCTAACGCTATAAGACTACTACTACCAGCACAATACAGGATACACTATACTTTCCATGTCTCTCTTCTTAAACCTTATATATCTGCACATGAAAGATTAAACCTAACCTCACCACCTCCTGTACTCCTTGATGATCAAGAGGAGTTTGAAGTGGAGAGAATCTTGGATTCACGAATCAGGAGACGTAAGTTATAGTATCTTATACAATGGAGAGGATATGGTCCTGAAGAAAACTCTTGGCAGACCCAATCTGAGATCCACGCACCTAATCTCTTAAAATAATTTAATCGTCGCTACCCCTTGAAACCTCATCCAGGACATCTATTGTAACAAAAGTGTTACAATAGATGTGTATATACTGTATACCTGTAAATATTTCTCTTATTATTAACATATATTGATTCCAAATAAACTGTTTGGAAACAATGAAGAACCTCTCATAGAGTTTATTTCACAACTTACTTATATTGGTTTAGTGGTTTTACCATAGAGATTTAGTACTAAATTAGAATTATATTTAGTATAAAGATATTTTAAATTAATTAATAACCACATTTTGGCGGCCATGAAGTTGTAGACAAATCCATATGCAAATTAGTTTTGCAGGAATTAAAAAATATGTTGATTTTAGGATATTGCAGGATATATATATATATATATGGTTAGACAAGAGATGTTACCAGCGCTAAATTAGACCTAGTATAATGAATGGACAGAAAGTAGTATGTTGTGTAATGTAACTACCTATTGGTTCAATGGTTGTGCAGCATGAAACAATGATAAAAGTGTACCCTTGGCACTTGTAAAAATGTTAATAAAAAGAGAATAAATCACATATGAAATTCAGCGCAACAAACACCATATGATCCAATTGTAATTAGTCTCAATAGAAATAAAGTCTTAATATAAGAACACTTTTCTTTGATTAAGATGCTTATAAAGTCTTTTCTATCTCCAGTATTGGTGTGGGATAGAATCTAAATCATACACTGTGATAGGTGTCGTCTTACTGGATTTACCCTCAATCGTATGAGGTAATGAATGATCTCAAAGGTTAGCTCAGGTAACTCTGGAACGGTGGTGATGTTTCGTCTGTAACTGTTCTTTACAGGGTTCTTGTACGTGCCACTTGTTGAATGGAAACTTCCAAGGGATATTTTCCTTGTGTTATGGAACCTTCTTGTGGTCTCTCGGGAGTATGGTATTCCTCCAATTCGGTGGTTAGTTCACGAGTTCCACCTGGAGATGTCTGGGCGGATTCCAGGTGCTCCTCCAGGTAAATGTTTTTCTGATACCTGGTCACCAAAGAGCTACTGCATGCCTGGAAGTTTCCATTCAACAAGTGGCACGTACAAGAACAGAGTATCCATACCATCCTGTAAAGAACAGTTACAGACGAAACATCACCACCGTTCCAGAGTTACCTGAGCTAACCTTTGAGATAATTCATTACCTCATACGATTGAGGGTAAATCCGGTAAGAAGACACCTATCACAGTGTATGATTTAGATTCTATCCCACACCAATACTGGAGATAGAAAAGACTTTATAAGCATCTTAATCAAAGAAAAGTGTTCTTATATTAAGACTTTATTTCTATTGAGACTAATTACAATTGGATCATAATTCCTATATGGTGTTTGTTGCGCTGAATTTCATATGTGATTTATTCTCTTTTTATTAACATATATATATATATATATATATATATATATATATATATATATATATATATATATATATATATATATATATATATTAAACGTTTTCTGAAGAAAATGCATGGTTTGGAAAACTTGTATTTCAGGTGGAATTGTCTGTATAAATTTGCATTTGCATAGAGTTACATGGGGGAGGGCCTCAGTCAAAGGAAATTTCTCATTCTAGAGCAAATAATACAATTGTGTGTTACTGCAAAATGTTTAAATTTAACTGCAGTAAAAGGTAGATTTGGTGTTTTATAGCAAAGTTTTTATATTTAGTACTGTATTTAGAGACATGATATTTACTTGTTGTCTTGGTCCCATCTAAATGTTTTGCTTTTTTTACAAACAAAAATCTTTACAGTACTTTGTTTTCTTACAAAGAAGATGGTTGTTTGCTGAGTGGACCAGCATTTAATAGCTGCCATAGTAAGGTTAAAGTGATTGACTTCTGCTCCTTTATAAATGGAATATAATGTCCATTTTATAAAGATTGTAATTTTCTTGCACATTTTTTATTTATTTATTTATATTTTACAAAGGATTCATTTCTGTGAATGTGCTACACCTAGAACTGTAGTTTTCCCTATACATATGTTAATGTAAATTCCTTCCTGTTGGGGGAAGGTGCAGGAGGTAGATGGCAAGGTATATTGTGAGTGTGTGACACACTACTTGGATTTAAAAGCACAACATTTTTTCAATTTGGTCTATATTTTAGGACTACAAA
This sequence comes from Bombina bombina, assembly GCF_027579735.1. Lineage (NCBI taxonomy): Eukaryota > Metazoa > Chordata > Amphibia > Anura > Bombinatoridae > Bombina > Bombina bombina. Next base: position 1,070,730,217 of record NC_069502.1, read on the forward strand.
TGTTTTTTTTTTTTAAATGCTTGATTTCTGCTCCTTATATATACAAAGTTATCTCCTTTACAGAAAGTCTAAGTTCCTTAACTTCTGTTTAGTCTGGTGTTTCATTGCCCTATGGATAATTCCTTGCATTTGGGGCAGGTAAAATAGTCTGGCAAACTATGATGTGAGAGACACACTATTCAGAGTCTGTTCCCCAGATTACATTCAGTGGTTAGGAACATATTGATATATATATATATATTATTTTTTTAATTTTATTATTATAGTTCTAAGGGCTATCTGTTAAAATGTCTGGAAAAAACTATATTTTACAGGAAATCTGTGATTATTTTAACAATTACATTCATAAATGCAATGGTCATTCCTCATCCCAAAAGCTAAGAACCAAAAATGCGAAAGTGTTTTAGAGATTCTAACACAGGTAGTATCTATTAAAAAGATTAATAATAATAAAAGAAAATGTATGATAGCACAGGCAGTGATTTCAACAATAAGGGGACAAACAAACATTATTGGACATCTGACAGAGCAAAATAAAGACCTTAAATTAAAGTTAGATAACACACAGACTGACAGAGATTGTATTAAGCTTTCTGCTTTAACTAACACCATACAGATCAGTAAATTACAACGTCAATTAAAATTAACCGAACACAGCAGAAACAAATACTTACAAATGAAAATAAAACAAGAAGAAAAAATAATTAGTGATATTTCTGGGAACAATGCAGATAGTGATCACTTACTGCCACAAAAGAAAGAGCCAAAACAAGTAATAAAACAAGATAACATGCAAGTGGGCTCCACTACAAACCCAAGTTCTGTTCCTATTGCCCCTGTCATAATATCTGAGAATTTTAACCACTTGAAAGTTCCTACAGGTTTTTCAAATCAGACTAGGCCAATGACTGTAGCAGATAAAGATATTTTTCAGAAATGGTGGGGCACAATCCTCACAAACAGTTTTAATAACTTTTCACATTGGTTTCACAAGGGATCTGAAAAGGCCATAAAATTAGGTATAAGCATGCAGGAATGGACAGAATTGCTTCAATATGCCATGGGCCCCTATGCCAATAGGTTATTAGGATTCACCTCAAGCATATCTGATCAGGCTGGGAGAATAGTTAAAACCTTTTTCAATTTTACTAGTCTAGAAAAAGAGATTAGTGAAATTACAATGAGACCTCTAGATGGACCATTTGAAGTAGCAAAAAGAGTTTTATTCTGGTGTGTGCTGCGCCAGTCACAGACCCAAATGGTTTGGGGTTCACCAGCTCAGATACAGAGGTACTTGAAGCTCTACCCAGAAAATGTCAGGAGTTTGTAAAGCTGTATGATCCAAACTCCACAAACTTAGATATGGTGCTCACTAGAGAAGTGGTGGAATTATCACCCATACACCATTAAGGCAATTTCTGCAATGAAGCAGTCAATGGAGAACAATCTGACTATTCACAGGCAGGAATCAGAGAGGGGTAACAGAAGGAATGTTTGGGGATATCAGAATAGTAGAGGATCAAATACAGGAAATTGGAGAGACAGGAATTTAAATGGCGATATTAACAGAGGAGAAAATAAGTATAAAAATTGGAGGCTGAGGCCAAATGAGATAAGCAATAAGGCCAACTTAAGTTATTGTGAACTCAAACAACAAAACAGGAGAATGAGAGATGAAATTGGGTTTCTAAAGAAACAGCTGACAGAACTGGAGTGCTCAAATGAAATCATGAATTTTTGTTTATAAGCATATTTTTTGCAGTGCATTTGTATCATGTAATGTGTACTTTAGTTTTAAGTTCAATTAATAATTTTAAGTATTTTCATTATTAAGTTTTAAATATGCCAATATTTAGAATGCATAGTTAATTGATGCATTCTCTTTCTAAAAACCAATAACAGATACCTCATTTGTAATTACTTTTGGGATGCCACATGCAAGAAAATTTTCATGTAAACTGTCTGAAGTCTTATCTTTCAGAAAGAAAACCAATGAAGACAGAAGGCTTCTCACCTTTCCTTCCAGCTATCCCCAATAACACATATTATAGATTGTTGTTTTTCAGGTGTCTTCAGGACTGATCTTACCATGAAGCTGTATCACAATGGAGATGTAAAATGGGGCATTAGGCCAAAATAATATATATAGCATAAAGGGGTAAATAATCATATAAGTCAAGCAACATAAGTTAAGTAAGGGTGCGAGTGGGATGATGCAATGATAGAGGCACATCCCAACTTTGAAGTCAATAACTGTGAATGTGGTTTCTACTGCAGATGGAGTGTTGTAGTGTGAAGTAAATATATGCCTGGTTTTAATCTCTTTTTATTCCTTTAAGGGTCTTGGAAAAAACAAAGTGGTTCAAAGAGAGAGATTTGGTAAAGCAAAAGCAAGGACCAGATGCCAAATATGACAACAAAGAACTTCAGTGAACCATTATAACGTTTGTTTTACAGGCACAATTCACACTTTATTAATAAAGATTTTACTACACGCATACCCATCTAGTGTACCCACACTCAGGCACTCATACACAAACTTTTAATTTTTCCCAATTTTAAGACCATTGTATAAATGTTGCCAATGGGGTTTAGCATAGCATTTTGTGTTTCTATGTATAATTTTAAATTAATTTTTTTAATGAATTGTATAAAGTTAAACTAGGAATTGACAGTCCTAGGAAAGCACAGAAGAGCTCATATCGCTGAGGGTATGATATTCCTAAGGGATGGTGGGAGAATTTTCCCTGTAAGGTTTTCGCTCCCACTGTGTTCTTCTGTACTAGTGGGTAGAACTAGAAAACGGGGCAACAAAGGAGAAGAAAAAGTGAGGGAATGTGGTGACATTTTATCACTGGAATATTAAAATATAGCTCACAGATTTTATACCTGGCAATTCACATAGCTGGTTTTAAAATTGAATATACAAGTAGTTCTTTGGCTTAGTGTCTGTCTAAGTAGGACACTCCCAATAGCCTTTGAGTGGCATTTGATAAACCACTCCCTATTGAATTGGGGTATAAAAACTGGAACACTCTCTATCTCTCTTTCTTATCTTGTGCATGCTGAAAAGATGGCTGATGGTGGACACACTGGAGAATGTGGCTAAGTATATTCCTATGATTATTTTAGCAGTATTGGAGAAACTGGGGTTATTGTAGTAAAGTTGCCCTGTCTTAAATATTTGACTGTTCTGCTGTAATATAGATGTGTATATAGACCTGTAAATATTTCTCTTACTATTCACATATATTGATTCCAAATAAACTGTTTGGAAACAATGGAGACCCTCTCATAGAGTTTATTTCACAACTTACTTATATTGGTTTAGTGGTTTTACCATAGAGATTTAGTACTAAATTAGAATTATATTTAGTATAAAGTAAAGATATTTTAAATTAATTAATAACCACACTTACACAAGACACAACTAAGATTTTAATCCACTCTCTTATTCTAACCCGCCTCGATTACTGCAACTCTGTCTTCTCTGGTCTCCCCAACTGCCGCTAGCTCCTTTACAATCCATAATGAATGCCTCTGCCAGACTCATCTTTCTTACATGTCGCTCTTCATCTGCTGCACCTCTCTGTCAATCCCTTCACTGGCTTCCTCTAGGATCAAACACAAAATTCTCACTCTGACATACAAAGCCCTCAGCTGCACTGCTCCCACCTATATCTCAGACCTTGGGGCCTATTTATCAAAGGTCTTGCCAACCTGATCCTACAGTGCGGATCAGGTCCGCAAGACCTCCCTGAATGCGGAGAGCAATACGCTTTTGTGAGCTGCTGGTGCAATGCCACCCCTGCAGACTCGCGGCCAATGAGCCGCCAGCAGGGAGGTATCAATCAACCCGATCGTACTCGATCGGGTTGAATTCTGGCGATTCCTGGCCGCCTGCTCAGAGCAGGCGGACAGGGTTATGGAGCAGCGGTCTTTAGACCGCTGCTTCATAACTGCTGTTTCTGCTGAGTCAGAAGACTCGTCAGAAACATGGGCCCACAAGCTCCGTTCAGAGCTTGATACTCTCCCTCCCATCCCCTTCGCTCTGCTCATGACCTCCTACTCTCCTCCTCTCTTGTTACCTCATCACAGTCCTGTTTACAGGACTTCTCCAGACTGGCTCCCATCTTGTGGAACTCTCTGCCTCGTTCCACAAGACTCTCCCCTAGTTTTGAAAGCTTCAAGCGCTCCCTAAAGACTCTACTGTTCAGGGATGCATACAACCTACGCTAACCTTACTTTATACCAGTTCCTCTCCTCCATTGCTATCCCCTGAAACCCCTTAGCATGTAAGCCTAAGAGTCGAGCTGTTTGTAGATCACATTCTTAAGAGCTGACTACAACAGTGCAACTCTTGGCAGGGCCCTCTACCCATTTGATCCCTATAATTGTTTTGTTGTACTCCGCATTTGTTTATAGCGCTGCGGAATCTGTTGGCGCTCTACAAATAACCGATAATAATAATAATAGTGTATCAGGAACAGATACAAATAATGTGAACTTATTCCCCTTTTTTGCCACTTGAACGATTGGGTGATATGTTTCTCTTTCCACTACACTCAACTAATCCTTCCAGTATCCAGAGACCAATGTGTCATGTAATACATAATTCAGATACAATATATACCCATTTCCCTTACTTTTTTTAAAGCTATATTTACCATTTGTTCTATTAATGTGGAATAGTACAGTAAAATAATAACAAAAGTGAAGACATGGTTTAATAAATAAAAACAATCTAGACATTGGTGTATATTAAGCATATTCTGTACACAAATCACCTAATCTGGAATTCCAAAATCCAAACATTTTGAAATCCAAACTGTTTAATATTTAAAAAAAATAAAAAATTATCACAAATGGGAGGAGGAGGGCGTGTCTGGACGGCGGCCATGCCAGACCACATTCTCTGGCTGTTTGGCGATCTCATTATATGGCTGTTTATTTAGAATCCTTTTGAGCTTTGGATAAAACACATTTGTTCATTAGACAGAGGAAGCTTATCTGAAGAGATTTATAACCTTATCGCATGATACATGAGTGTTGAGCCCAGTTCCGGACCATCATAATCCCAGGCGGCGGCCTAGTGCCGAGAATTCAAGCCCCCTCCCTCCCCCCGGGAGTGAGAAAATACAGTGTTTACCAGACTACTCGATACCACAGAAAAAAAATAACATCTAGCATGGAGGAGCAGTGTAAAATTATTCAGGCATTGTTGCTACAATTTGAATCTAAAATGGATGATTGCATGGCGGATCTTGCTGCAACCATACGAAGCATGAGCCGGGAAGCAGCCATAACGGTGACGTCACCGCAACAGCCTTTGGGATTTCACCCTGAGATGATCTACAAGTGCGCTCCATTTAACCACAAAGGTTTAGATACCCCTAAAGTATTGTATCTCCTTGCCAGTCAGTCTTCAGGTGATAGCACAGCCGAGATCTCAGTGAAATGTCTCAGCAACGTCTGGGCACAGAGCTTCATCACTTACCTTTCTTCAGCCCATATTCCAGGCGAGACATGGATAAGCATGCCTCAGCCTTGTCAAGGGGCCGGGGGGGAGCGGCTGACTCCCACGGTCTAGAGCTGAGATATACAAAGGTCAGTGGTATACATTATGATGAGGAGGCTACGAAGTCTCGGATCCAGAGTGTCTCTGTTGTTCTGTGCTGGCTGTGGATGGATAAGTTCACCATCTGTGATACCATTTTTGGAGGACTTTCGCTGGTGACAACCCTCAGGAAAGGCATTGGGTGGGCTCCGTTGCGATACCTGATCACTAGCTGTGGAATAATTACTATGCTCCCGTGCTCGACTTAGTGACTTTTGCGAGTTGATCCAACTTGTTAACTCTTCGTGGACTTGACTAATCTAGCAAATGCAGAACCCTTTATTAAGTTCATATCACTGGTACTTTAATATGATTGTTTTATTAATGCTATTGGATGGTGTGTAGCTTAAAGAGGAATTGAGTAGCCTGATAAAGCTTATGAGATCATTTTCAGAGCCCCTTATGCCTTATTTGATGCCCAATAGCCTAATCTGCTTATAGGTCATGCTATTTGCTATTCCAATATGTGATCTCACGTTAATCATAAACCTCATTTCCCAATACCCTAAGCGCAAGCAAATGCAGCTCACACTAGATGTCACCAAAGCTTCATATTGTCTGTCTGGGCTATGACAAAATAAGTAAGCCTTGGCTGAGTTTCTTCTAATTTAGGAGAGCCCTTTCACTCCCAACAACAACAAAAAACCCAACAGTCTTTGTTTTGGTTAAGCACACTTAAAACGCATTTAGTTATTAAAACATTGGTATCTCCTTTGGCTACTCCTTTAGGTGGCTACACGCATGTCCTAATATTATTATACCTGCATTCTGCCAAGTCCGCTCTGAACCTCTACATATCCATCTAACTATATGGTTGTAATCTAGGAGTTAGTTTTATATTACACAAAGCTCTATTGTCAGTAGTCTATATTATAAGACATGAGACTGTTTTTTGTTTGTTACTTATGCTACACTATTATCATTTTGTGTATTGATGCTGCATATTAGCAATATGTTAATTTCATGTTATCCACAATTTATCATTACTACCATGGCTGATGGCGATTTTGCTAATATATGTACTCATATTCCATATGTCTCAATAGCTCATAAAGGCTCTAATTTCCTTCTCTCAGCCAGCGAGGGTTGGAAGGACTCTAAATAATAGTTTGAAACAACAACACTCAGATTCAAATGCCTTAGTCATTTCATACCATATAATACTGGATGAGGAGTCACTATCAGTTACATCATCATTTTAACTTAGCCAATATAGGTACATTTGTTACAAGTGGGCGGAATTTATTATTTAAAGCAAACTAATCATCTTATTCTTATGTATTAATCTACATGAATATACCTTCATTGTTGACTTACCTAAACCTATTAATATCTTACCCCAACAGCAAGACTTTACAACTTATCTACCCCACTGTTCAATCTACCACACAGGTGAACCCTTAATTTATCCATGACCTACAAGCTTGATGTTGTGATGGACATGCAGGCACAAGTGGGTAGATAAACCAATATATATTTTTGACATCATGTGTAGATCTTATCTCCTATGGAAAAGCTCTCTATGATTGGTATGCTCCTCTATGATTATCCCATTTTTGGCCTTATCTCTAACCAGTTACACTACAGTTGCTCCTCCCATATCTGGTAACCCTTCCTTTCTCAGATAATAACCTCAACCCCCCAAATCCTATATTATTTCATGTCATTTTATATCATCATATATTTGATAATATCTACCTAATAGTACTACGGTCCAGAAGCGACCACTTCATCTCAAGCGGTGCTTACCCGCTGAAAAACTATCTTGAAAGTGTCATTGGGCCCAATAGGGTCTCAGACATGACTACCATGTCCCAGCAGTTTCTCCTATATTAAAGGGTCCATGAGTGAGAGAAAACTATTACATATATGGGGCGCTATGTACTAAGAGGCGGGCGGACAGCTTCTTAACTCGCGAAGCTGTCCGCCCAGCTAACTAGTCATTTATGAAAACTATTACATATATGGGGCGCTATGTACTAAGAGGCGGGCGGACAGCTTCTTAACTCGCAAAGCTGTCCGCCCGCCTCCGCTACACATGGGCAGCGGATCTATTTCTGAGGGTTCTATGTATACAAAAGTATTAAAAATTACATGTATAAGCTGTTTAATGACATCTAAATATTTTTTTTACCTATAATGTATTGCCATTGTTTAGTCAAAGTTTGTTTCCAAAGAGGTGGCGTAGGGTGTAGGAAGCAGCGGTCTAATGACCGCTGCTTCTTACATTGCGGGAAGCAGGCTCGCATATACAAACCTGCCCCGCAAAGGCTCCGGAGCAGCTTTCGCTGCTTCGTACAAGGAGCCCATAAAATGGAGGTTTCAGTTAATATCTAGCCACTTCTTATGTTTTTTGGTTTTTATTTCAGCTATTTCATTGTATTGTGTTCTATGACGAACTGTTGTCATTTACGATATGCACCATTTATTGTATGTTTTCTTTCCTGCAAAACCTCAATAAAAGATTATTTTAAAAAAAAAATAATAATATTTTTTCTATCACAAATGACTATTTTTACTCTCGCCTGTCAGTCATGATCTTCTCAGTCTGTGTCTTTCGATGTTTTTTTTGTGTTCTAAATTACAAATATTAGTCTATGTTAATTTAAAACAAAAATATTACCTTTCTGATTAAAGTACTGTACTAAATTTCTGAGGGTTCTATGTATACAAAAGTATTAAAAATTACATGTATAAGCTGTTTAATGACATCTAAATATTTTTTTTACCTGTAATGTATTGCCATTGTTTAGTCAAAGTTTGTTTCCAAAGAACATCAAAAATATAACTAACTCAGCGGTGTATTTAGTTTTTCTGCTGCGCTAGACAATGGGAAATCCCGAACCCCCCAATCAAAATGATCTCATCTTTGTTTATATATTTAAAGAAAAAGAAAAAAGAAAGCAGCGCTTCACATAAAAAAAAATGACAATATTACCAATAGTCTTAAATACAGACTTTTCCTCTGTGGAACAAAGAGGGATACAGGTGTTTCCACCCACAGTTAATGTTCTTTGCAAATCGATCCTAATGCAGCCACTCTCGTCCTGTGTCTCTCTCCCCACACTGGATAATGACGTGATGCAAAAAAGCTGTGAAGTAAGAACAGCGCAGAAGAACCGAGATTCAAGGTAGTAGTTTTATTGGCACATATACAAGACACAGTACAATTCCTACTTACAAACGGTAGGTTAAAAAGAGCCTTTCACATTCTATGATGTGAACAATTCTTTTATACTATTTTTTTTATATATATATATATATATATATTATGTTTTCTATATTATATTGTTTTATATTTTCTGTACTTAGGATGATTGTTTATGAGCTTTATGAATTGTTTTTAAATAACTATCATATGCAATGTTTTTCATACAACTATCATATGCAATGTATTAATCTTTTAGTATTTATATTCTAAATTGTGTGCTCTAATAATTCTGTACCTTAATGGCTTTGTAAATGCATGCAGTTTGTGCACAAATATACCACCGAATAGAATCAATTGTTATCCTGTGATTTAGAATATAACTTGTATGAATTGCCTTTTACGGGTGGAATAGTTAAACCGCTGTTCACAAGGGTGTGTACGTAGAACGCATCCGGTTTGGTGTGTATCAGTATCCAATCAGGTGGAAGCAGCGGCTTTAAATACGAACATTCTATTCAGCATATCATCTTGCTCTTGATAAAGCCCGGGCGTACACCGGGGGAAACGCGTCGAGCTATCTACATGTTTTAAAGAAGGGATTGGACAAAGCCTCCCACTGTGACCTAAGCTGTGTGCAGCTCCCAGATGAAAAGTGAGACATACTAGCCGGCTGTGGTCTTCCTTGCTTCTGGATAAAAGAATTGTTCACATCATAGATTGTGAAAGGCTCTTTTTAACCTACCGTTTGTAAGTAGGAATTGTACTGTGTCTTGTATATGTGCCAATAAAACTACTACCTTGAATCTCGGTTCTTCTGCGCTGTTCTTACTTCACAGCTTTGTTTATATATTTGTCAGAGGCCAGTGATGCATGGAGAGGTCAGGCACCCTCACTAGATCCCCATGGTGATTGATTTGTAAAACCTTGTAAAATTAAGAGGGCATATTAAAGGGACATATTACCCATTTTTTATATGCATATGAAAGAGCAGCAGTTAAAAATATGAAAAATATTTTTATGTAAACACAGTTAAAGGGACAGTCTAGGCCAAAATAAACTTTCATGATTCAGATAGGGCATGTAATTTTAAACAATTTTCCAATTTACTTTTATCACCAATTTTGCTTTGTTCTCTTGGTATTCTTAGTTGAAAGCTTAACCTAGGAGGTTCATATGCTAATTTCTTAGACTTTGAAGGCCACCTCTTTTCAGAATGCATTTTAACAGTTTTTCACCACTAGAGGGTGTTAGTTCATGTGTTTCGTATAGATAACACTGTGCTCGTGCACGTGAAGTTATCTGGGAGCAGGCACTGATTGGCTAAACTGCAAGTCTGTCAAAAGAACTGAAATAAAGGGGCAGTTTGCAGAGGCTTAGATACAAGATAATCACAGAGGTTAAAAGTATATTAATATAACTGTGTTGGTTATGCAAAACTGGGGAATGGGAAATAAAGGGATTATCTATCTTTTAAAACAATAAACATTTTGGTGTAGACTGTCCCTTTAAGCATTTGATTTTAACCAATTTTCTAATTTACTTCTGTTATCAAGTTTGCTTCATTCTCTTGGTATTTTATTTTTGACTTTACTGTCCCTTTAAGATGAAAATAAACAGGAGGCACATGATTATGAACTGAGTCCTAAGACTCTTCTGCTCACTGGTTGACAGGGAAAATGTATTCAGTGCAGAAATCTCTGTAAAACATTTTGAAACATTCTCTTTTATATAGAACTTAAGAACATAATTTATGTTTACCTGATAAATTCCATTCTTTCATGGTAGTGAGAGTCCACAAGACCCCACCCAATTTATTTGCACCTCTTTTTTACCCTGCTTTGCCTTTCCTACCTCTCTGTTCCCCTTTTCCTCTGCTCAGCTATATGATAAACTAAGCTGTGCAGGGAGGTAGGAGAGTTCAAATGCTCTTGGTGTTTGGGGATTTTTGCCTCCTCCTAGTGGCAGGGATTTGATACCACACGTCAAGGCTTGCGGACTCTAACCACCCTATGAAAGAAAAATATTCTTTGACTATCATGTCTCGAGTAAAAAAACATTTAGAGAGCATAAGAGTCATGATATTGAATTACTCCTTAAAATACTGCTGACGTAGACATAGCTTAAAATACACTCCCAATTGAGTACATAAGGGTAAACAAATATAAGTAGGCTGTAGATAGGCAATGCAAGTATATAAATGTATGGGATATGAGGTGATAGTTTGTATGGCTTATTAGTTTGAGATTGCACTCTTTCAGGGTCACTAACCCCCCCCATGCCTATGACCTCAGCTGGGATAGCCCCCAGAATCAAAATTTTAAAACAAACTTCATTCTGTTGGTTAGATCTTTGTTAGATCAGTATTAACCAATTGTCATTAGATCTAGCATACAAGAAGCAGTATTACTGATGTATTACATTATGAGGGGTTCCCGCCCCCCCACATATCAAGATTTCAGAGAACAAATCATTCCGGCTAATGCAGACTGATGATGGGTTAGCCCCTCCAATTAATTGTTAATACCAGCTTGTACTTGTTAGGTCTAATGTAATAAATACTTGGGGGTAGATTTAATAAGCAGCGGATGCTGCTTTCTACGCCGAAGTTTCCGGATTGTCAGAAACGTAAGTTAAGAAGCAGCGGTCGTAAGACCGCTCCTCCTTAACTGGACTTCAATCATCCCAATCCGATCCGGATGATTGACACCCCATGCTAGCGGCTGATTGGCCGTGAATGTGCAGGGGCCGGCATTGCACAAGCATTTCACAAGAAATGCTTGTGCCATGTTAAATGCATTTAATAAATTGACCCATTAATCTAACCTTAGCCCGAATGATTTTTTTGTCTGAAATTTTGATTTGGCGGGGCCAGACCCCCTAATTTAATACCTGATATCTCTGTAATTATGTTAGATCTAACAAAACAAGTGACTGATAATACCTGATCTAATAAATATCTATAAAATTAAATAATTTGATGATGGGTTAGCCGTCCCCCATCAAATAATTGTTAATACCGCTTCTTGCATGCTAGCTCTAACTAAAAAAAACAAAAACAATTGATGAAACCGGATCTAACAGAAATTTGATTTGGGGGCTAACCCAGCTGAGGTATGCCTGGGGTCAACTTTTTCTACATTTTGACAAATATAATATTATCATGGTTCACAATGATGTCTGAAGGAAATACTGTATTCTTTTCTCATTTGCTAGATGTTTCTTTTTAGGCTGTTAAACTGTACCTCAAACTAGTGTTCTTCAACTCCAGTCTATTGGGCAAACTAACTGAACTAGAGCACTGATGAAGCTGGTGGGTGAGTTACCATGGTTACTGACCAGTTGATTATTTCAACTGTTCTATACTTCAGATATCATGGAAATTTAAACCGTTGGTGTGCCCTGAGGAAATGTTTTGTAGATTATCCATTTATATAGCCTATTCAGCTTTTTTAAATAAAATGGTGCTGATTTTCAGACTCCTAACCAAGCCCCAAAGTTGTAGGAGAGTACTGATGTATACTTACTACAGCTTGCTCCTGTTTGTGTAAAGAGTCATACTACTGTTATAGCAAATGTTAAAATACACAGATCACAAGCATATACATTAAAATATATATATTTGAAAGGAAGTTGTTATATTAATTGGCTGCATTGGATGTCAAACATACTAATGGCGCAACAAGATCACAAAGGGGGTGTGTTAAGTACGCATTACTACTTAGAGCTAAAACTGAAACTGAGTAAAGCAGTCTCCTATCTCACTGATCTGTGTCACTAGAGGTGATGTTTTATGCATATGGCAAATTATACTGTAACAGCAGAAGTCCAGCGCACCCGGCAGCAATGAGACACAACAATTGAATATGCCTTAATATATACCTTTTATTTTAGTACATGTTGATCACAGGGCTAGACAAAGCCAAATATGCCGGATGGCCAAATATTCCAACACGCTAAAAGAAAGGCAGCATATGACAGGCAGCAGTAAGGGAAAAGAAATAATGGTCAGACGCGTTTCCTTATGTTGTTACATAGCAATCCTCAGTGACCATGCCTATTACCCACAATTCTATGCCTTTTATACACACCTGTGGTGCAATCTTTAGCACTATGAAAAACCTAATTAGTGAATAGCCAATAGAAAAGGGGAAATAGGAATGTGGGAAAAGCAGATCACTGTGGTAACAATGCAACAAACATTTACAAGTGTATTGTCCAAAATATCTAATAACTAAATAAATATGCAACAAAACAGAGCACTATTTCTATCTACAAAATAAGTCTAATTAATGTAAAAGTGTAATAACTTGTACAGGCGTATAAACCTCTAATTTTACAAAAAAAATTATATATATTAAATAGAACAGTGCCCCATTAGTTTGAAAAGAAAAAATGTTAGAATGTGTAAATAAAAAAAGCAAAAAACTGAATTTAGTGAAAGAGGATATTATGAAGATAACAAAAGTAAATGGAAATTAAAAATCAATAGGTACTAAGAACTTATTGATCTACAAATAGTCTTACATCCCAATCAAAATTTAACCCTGTCGGCACTCTGGTGCCCAGCTGAAAAATCCAATAAACTTCTCTTTTGCTGAGAATAGTGCCTCTATTCCCACCTCTTGGATGTCTAGAGATCAATTGGATAGCTTGGAATGTTAACAATGAACTGTCTGAATTATGGTATAGTTTGAAATGTAATGAAATGGGGGTAGTTGACTCTGGATCGTCAATTGAGCGTAAATGCTCAAGAAAACGATCCTTTAGCGCACGTGTCGTTTGTCCCACGTACTGCCTAAGACACCCCCTGCAGGTCAAAAGATATATGACATAGCACGAATTGCATGTCATGTGCTCACGAATTTCAAAAATCTTGTGGCTATTACTTGATGTAAAGCTTGTGCCAAAAGTGGCATAGGCACATGACTTACATCTCGTACTGCCACATTTAAAGAAACCAGGTTTAATAGAAAGCCAATTTCTGTGTGACTGTTGCCTTGGCAACATGGAAGGAGACAATATGCTCCCTAATGTCTGGGCCCTACGAGATACAAAACATACACCCTCTTTGACTATATCCACCAGGGTGTCATCAGTAGTCAAAATTGGGAGTGCCTTTCTAATTATATCACAGATTTTGCCATATTCCATGCTATATGAAGTAATGAATTTTAATTGTTTAGACCTATCTGTATTCTTAGATCTACCAGACACAAGAAGATCTTTTCTATCAAGTAAATCAATATCCCGTTTTGTTTGTTGTAAATGATTAGGAGAATACCCTCTCTGGGCTAACCTTTCAGTTAATTCATTAGAATGTTTTTCATAACTCATTTGGTTGGTACAATTACGCTTTACCCTTATGTACTGGCTCTTGGGGATAGACTGTATGGTGTGCTTGGGATGACATGATTTTGCGTTTAGAATGGTATTTCCAGATGTGGATTTACGGAACAATTCGATGTCAATACATGAAGACTGAGGATTCGAATGTAACTCAATGTCCAAAAAGGAAATCGAATGTTCATTACTTTCCATGGTGAACCTTAAATTCAGATCATTGTTCTGTAAATAAGCAAGAAACGATTCAAGTAGGTCTGCAGGACCCTTCCAAATTAACAAAATATCGTCTATGTAACGACCGAAATAATGTATAAACTCTCTGTAGGGATTCCCATCTCCATAGACATGGGACAGCTCCCACCAACCCAAATAAAGGTTGGCATAGGAAGGGGCAAACTTTGCCCCCATTGCTGTCCCACGCCTCTGGAGATAGAAATCACCCTCAAAAAGAAAATAATTGTGGGTCAACAAATATTCAACAGAGACCTCAATGAATCGCTTCAAAGCAACATCATATGTGGAAAATGTATCCAAAAAGAACCGAATTGCCTGGCTGCCCTTGTCATGAGGTATACAAGTATACAAAGAGACAACGTCGACAGTTACAAAAATAAAACCATCTTGCCAAACTAGGCTTTCAATTTGAGTGATTACATCAGACGTGTCTCTAATGTAGCTCATAAGACTCAAGACCAAGGGCTGCAAGTAACCATCAATCAATTGGGAAAGAGGCTCATTTAAAGAGCCTATCCCTGCCACAATGGGTCTGCCAGGTGGGCGTGTGGGATGCTTGTGGACTTTTGGAAGATAGTGAAAAATGGCAGATACCGGGTGCTCAGTGTATAGAAAATCAAAATTGGCTTGTTTAATAATACCATCTTTTAATGCCTGCTCCAAAATGGTCTTAAGAGCCGATTTATAAAAGAACACAGGGTTACTTTTAAGTTTCTCATACACGGAGTCATCCAATAACTGTCTATAGGCCTCATCCAAGTAGTCCTGGCGATTGAGGACCACTACCTTACCACCTTTGTCTGAGTTGCGAATAACAAGCTCCTGATTATTTTTTAGTTCCTGAATAGATAGAAATTGTGCCTTAGATAGATTATCCCTGTGATGTCTTTTTTCAAATTCACATAAACTAAGTTTTTTCAATTCCATTTCCACTGTTTTCTGAAAGACCTCTATGGAATTGGATCTAGATTTTACTGGGTAAAATTTAGATTTACATTTTAATTTTGTGATATCCTGAGTATCCCCAATATCAAGTGGGTTACACTCCTGATTATCTCTATCCAATTTCATAAGGTCCAAAACAGAACAAACCTCTGAAAAATCAAAGCCACTTCGAGTGGGTGCTGGCTTCACCCCAACCACTTCATCCTGTGTAGTGTTGGTCACTCCCAAGAAGTGTTTCTTGAGAACAAGCAACCTCACAAATTTGTTAAGGTCAACAACTGTGTTGAAAAGATTGAAATGTGTGGTGGGGGAGAAACCAAGACCTAAAGACAAAACCTCAATTTGTGTCCTAGATAGAACAAAAGAAGACAGGTTAATAACATTCTCAATGTTCATGCATATTTCTGGAATAGTGTTGCTCTCCTCCTCTGTGGGTAACGCCTGGGCTTGGGTACTTGGTCCTGGCTTGGACTTATACGATTTTCCTCGTCCCCCTCTGCGTATTTTTTTCGGCGTACAGTGGATTGTGGATGGCCTTTCCCGTTTTTTGACTGTGACACTGTATGAGATTCAAGTGCAAAAGATGTAACTTCCTCTGTACCTGAGGCAATCTCACCAGATGTTTCAATATCAGAGGAAAATAGAGGCACTATTCTCAGCAAAAGAGAAGTTTATTGGATTTTTCAGCTGGGCACCAGAGTGCCGACAGGGTTAAATTTTGATTGGGATGTAAGACTATTTGTAGATCAATAAGTTCTTAGTACCTATTGATTTTTAATTTCCATTTACTTTTGTTATCTTCATAATATCCTCTTTCACTAAATTCAGTTTTTTGCTTTTTTTATTTACACATTCTAACATTTTTTCTTTTCAAACTAATGGGGCACTGTTCTATTTAATATATATAATTTTTTTTGTAAAATTAGAGGTTTATACGCCTGTACAAGTTATTACACTTTTACATTAATTAGACTTATTTTGTAGATAGAAATAGTGCTCTGTTTTGTTGCATATTTATTTAGTTATTAGATATTTTGGACAATACATTTGTAAATGTTTGTTGCATTGTTACCACAGTGATCTGCTTTTCCCACATTCCTATTTCCCCTTTTCTATTGGTTATTCACTAATTAGGTTTTTCATAGTGCTAAAGATTGCACCACAGGTGTGTATAAAAGGCATAGAATTGTGGGTAATAGGCATGGTCACTGAGGATTGCTATGTAACAACATAAGGAAACGCGTCTGACCATTATCTCTTTTTCCTTACTGCTGCCTGTCATATGCTGCCTTTCTTTTAGCGTGTTGGAATATTTGGCCATCCGGCATATTTGGCTTTGTCTAGCCCTGTGATCAACATGTACTAAAATAAAAGGTATATATTAAGGCATATTCAATTGTTGTGTCTCATTGCTGCCGGGTGCGCTGGACTTCTGCTGTTACAGTGTTACTTTGGTGGGCGTGGATGGAGCGCTCCTTTTTCCTTTGCACCGGAGCAGATGAGTGAATGTACATACGTCATCAGGACGTCAAGCAAGAAAGTGGGTGTGTATACTACGTGAAGAGCGTCACGTGACTGGATTCGACACGCTGCTGTGTCTGAGCGCTTCCCTGGCTGTGAGTGTATGACAAATTATACATGGTCTTTACATAATGATATGTACATATTTTTTGTTTTACTGAGCTAATTAAAAAGGTGCTTTAAAAAAGTTGGGTTTCCACATACTAAGGAACAGGTTTTCTGTTAAGGACTGTTGAATAAAAAAAAAAACATCTTTTTGACATTATGCTTTTTTTTTGTATTTATTTACTTATTGTTTATTATAGGTTAAAGGGACAGTATACACTCATTTTCAGATAACTGCATGCAATAGACACTACTATAAAGAATAGGATGCACAGATGCTGATATAAAAACCCAGTATAAAACTGTTTAAAAACTTACTTAGAAGCTCTCAGTTTAGCTATGTTGAAAAGGTAGCTGGAAAGCCCACTGCAAGTGGGAAATAAGACACTCCCCCCTCCCCCTTCTTTTGCATATGAAAAGACCCTTTTACATAAACAGGAGCAAGCTGGAGTAGGTATCTGACGGTATTCTCATAAAACTTTGGGCCTTGGTTAGGGCCTTGGTTAGGAGTCTGAAAATCAGAGAAATGTTATTTAAAAAATAAGCAAAACTATACATTTAAAAATATAATAGATCATCTACAAAACATTTATGCAAAGAAAAAATGAGTGTATAATGTCCCTTTAATAGTCATGCGTGTGTGTATGTATCATTTACTCCAAAATGACAATGGAAAGTTTTCACAAACTCACATGTGAGTGCTTGTGTCTGCTATTACTGCCTGATTGTGTGTGTGTGCCTATCTATCCCTGCCTGTGTGTGTGTGTCTGCTATTACTGCCTTACGGCTAGATTACAAGTTTTTGTCGTTAATGGTGTGCGGGGTAACAAGCCTTTTTTTCTCACCGCTCACTTAAAGGGACAGTCAAGTCCAAAAAAAACTTTCATTTTTCAAATAGAGCATGTAATTTTAAACAACTTTACAATTTACTTTTATCAACAATTTTGCTGTGTTCTCTTGGTATTCTAGTTGAAAGCAAACCTAGGAAGGCACATATGATAATTTCTAAGCCCTTGAAGTCCGCCTCTATTTTATTTACTTTTCACAACAGGGGAGAGCAAGCTCATGTAGACCATATATATAGCATTGTGATCACGCTCGTGGCTAGTGGCAGACACTGCACTAATTGGCTAAAATGCAAGTCAATAGATAATAACTAAAAGTCATGTGATTAGGGGCGGTCAGAAGATGCTTAGATACAAGTTAGTCACAGAAGTAAAAGGTATATTAATATAACAGTGTTGGTTTTGCAAAACTGGGGAATGGGTAATAAAGGTATTATCTATCTTTTTAAACAACAAAAATTCTGGTGTTGACTGTTCCTTTAAAACAACGCTGGTATTACAGGTTTTCTTCAAGCCGGCGTTAGCCTCAGAAAAGTGAGCGTTGAGCAAAATTTAGCTCCACATCTCACTGTAATACCAGCGCTGCTTACGGTAGCAGTGAGCTGGCTACACGTGCTCGTGCACGATTTCCCCATAGGAAACAATGGGGCTGAGCCGGCTGAAAAATAACCTAACACCTGCAAAAAAGCAGCGTTCAGCTCCTAACACAGCCCCATTGTTTCCTATGGGGAAATAAAAGTTATGTCTACACCTAACACCCTAACATGAACCCGAGTCTAAACACCCCTAATCTTACACTTATTAACCCCTAATCTGCCGTCCCCAACATCGTCGCCACCTACATTATATTATTAACCCCTAATCTGCTGCTCCGGACACCGCCGCCACTTACATTATAGCTATGAACCCCTAATCTGCTGTCCCTAACATCGCCGACACCTACATTATATTTATTAACCCCTAATCTGCCCCCCCCCCAACGTTGCTGCCACCTACTTACACTTATTAACCCCTAATCTGCCGACCGGACATCGCCGCCACTATAATAAATGTATTAATCCCTAATCTGTCGCCGCCACTATAATAAATTTATCAATTCCTAAACCTAAGTCTAACCCTAACACCCCCTTACTTAAATATAATTTAAATAAATCTAAATAAATTTACTACAATTAAATAAATTAATCCTATTTAAAACTAAATACTTACCAATAAAATAAACCCTCACCGCTAGATTTAGAGTTTTGTCGGTAAAAACCTGCGGCTCTAACACTCCTTTTTTTTCCAGCGCTCCCTTCAGACAACGCTGGTATTACGAGTTTTCTGAATGGCTGCGTTAGCGTCAGAAAAGTAAGCGTTGAGCATAATTTAGCTCCACTTCAACCCTCAATACCAGCGTTGCTCGTGCACAATATCCCCCTAGGAAACAATGGGGCTGAGCTGGCTGAAAAAAAACTAACACCTGCAAAAAAGCAGCGTTCAGCTCCTAACGCAGCCCCATTGTTTCCTATGGGGAAACAGTTTCTAAGTCTACACCTAACACCCTAACATGAACCCCGAGTCTAAACACCGCTAAAAATATAGAATGGAAAAGAAGGCGCCACCATAGTGTACGATCAATGGATACAGACAAGCTTCAGATGCGCATGTAAAACTGGTACTTACAAGCTCCTTGACACTTGAGAAGTGTCACAAACGCTTTCTGGAACTTTATGAGTCGTCCAGCTAACTCCCACCACCGTCCTAGTTGACCCGTTCTATGGGGTGTTCAGATGGGTGCCGGATAACTTGCTCTCCCGATAACAATCTGCTTTCTCAGGATACAATCTTTAGTTAGAGATAGCCAAACCCGGTCGGCTCTTGTGTGCAGTTAGGACCGTATAGTGCCGTAAACAGCAAACTCCAAAATATATGTACAAAACTGCCAGCAGCAGCTGCACAGGAAGTAAATGGGAGGGGAACAACCTTCACTTTTATATCATCACCATTGACTTTTATTTCCACATTTGTGAAAGAGTATATTTTATATATATTTATATGGTTAATAATTTTTAGCACTGTATTTATTTATATGGTCAATAATTTTTAGCACTATATTTGTTGGCGCACTGTTCATTTATAACTATTTCTAAACACCGCTAACCTTACACTTATTAACCTCTAATCTGCCGCCCCCGCTATCGCTGACACCTAATTATATTATTAACCCCTAATCTGCTGCTCCGGACACCGCCGCCACTTACATTATAGCTATGAACCCCTAATCTGCTGTCCCTAACATCGCCGACACCTACATTATATTTATTAACCCCTAATCTGCCCCCCCAACGTTGCTGCCACCTATTTACACTTCTTAACCCCTAATCTGCCGACCGGACATCGCCGCCACTATAATAAATGTATTAACCCCTAAACCGTTGTATTTGTTTTTTTTACAGGTAAAAGAGCTGATTACTTTGGGGCAATGCCCCGCAAAAAGCCCTTTTAAGGGCTGGTAAAAGAGCTGATTACTTTGTAATTTAGTATAGGGTAGGGCATTTTATTATTTTGGGGGGCTTTTTTATTTTATTAGGGGGTTTAGATTAGGTGTAATTAGATTAAAATTCTTGTAATATTTTTTTATTTTTGTAATTTAGTGGTTTTTATTGTATTATAGTTTAGTTTATTGAATTGTATTTTAGTTTAGATAATTGTAGGTAATTTATTTAATTAATTTATTGATAGTGTAGTGTTAGGTGTATTTGTAACTTAGGTTAGGATTTATTTTACAGGTAATTTTGTAATTATTTTAACTAGGTAGCTATTAAATAGTTATTAACTATTTAATAGCTATTGTACCTAGTTAAAATAAATACAAAGTTGCCTGTAAAATAAATATAAATCCTAAAATAGCTACAATGTAACTATTAGTTATATTGTAGCTATATTAGATTTTATTTTATAGGTAAGTATTTAGTTTTAAATAGGATTAATTTATTTAATGATAGTAATTTTATTTTGTTTTATTTAAATTAGGGGGGTATTAGGGTTAGGGTTAGACTTAGGTTTAGGGGTTAATAACTTTATTATAGTAGCGGCGACGTAGGGGGCGGGAGATTAGGGGTTAATAATTGTAGGTAGGTGACGGCGATGTTAGGGAGGGCAGATTAGGGGTTAATATAATTTATTATAGTGTTTGCGAGACGGGAGTGCGGCGGTTTAGGGGTTAATACATTTATTATAGTGGCGGCGATGTCCGGTCGGCAGATTAGGGGTTAATAAGTGTAGTAGGTGGCGGGGACGTTGGGGGGGGCAGATTAGGGGTTAATAAATATAATGTAGGTGTCGGCGATGTTAGGGACAGCAGATTAGGGGTTCATAGCTATAATGTATGTGGCGGCAATGTCCGGGCGGCAGATTGGGGGTTAAATAATTTTTAATATAGAGTTTGCGATGTGGGGTCCTCGGTTTAGGGGTTCATAGGTAGTTTATGGGTGTTAGTGTACTTTATAGCACTGTAGTTAAGAGCTTTATGTTCCAGCGTTAGCCCATAAAACTCTTAACTACTGACTTTTTTTGCGGTTGGAGTCTTGGCGGTAGAGGCTGTACCGCTCACTTCTTCCAAGACTCGTAATACCGGCGTTAGGCAAATCCCATAGAAAAGATAGGATACGCAATTGACATAAGGGGATTTGCGGTAGCCTCAAGTCGCGGAAAAAAAGTGAGCGGTAGACCCTTTCCTGCCTGACTCTAAATACCAGCGGGCATTAAAAAGCAGCGTTAGGACCCCTTAACGCTGCTTTTTAAGGCTAACACAGAACTCTAAATCTAGGCGTAAGATAGCTACAATATAACTAATAGTTACATTGTAGCTAGCTTAGGATTTATATTTATTTTACAGGCAACTTTGTATTTATTTTAACTAGGTACAAAAGTTATTAAATAGTTATTAACTATTTAATAACTTCCTAGTTAAAATAAGTACAAATTTACCTGTAAAATAAATCCTAACCTAAGTTACAATTACATCTAACACTACACTATCATTAAATTAATTACATAAATTACCTACAATTAACTATAATTAAATGAAATAAACTAAAGTACAAACACCCCCCACTAAATTACAGAACATAAAAAGATAATTAATTTTTTTTAAACTAATTACACCTAATCTAATCCCCCTAATAAAATAAAAAAGCCCCCCAAAATAATAAAATTCCCTACCATATACTAAATTACAAATAGCCCTTAAAAGGGCCTTTTGTGGGGCATTGCCCCAAAGTAATCAGCTCTTTTACCTGTAAAAAAAAATACAATACTCCCCAACATTAAAACCCACCACCCACACACCCAACCCTACTCTAAAACCCACCCAATCCCCCCTTAAAAAACCTAACACTACCCCCTTGAAGATCACCCTACCTTGAGCCGTCTTCACCCAGCTGGGCACAAGTCGACCTCCAGAGGGACAGAAGTCTTCATCTGATCCGGCCAGAAGAGGACATCCAGACCGGCAGAAGTCTTCATCCAGGCGGCATCTTCTATCTTCTTCCATCCGGAGCAGAGCGGGTCCATCTTGAAGACATCCAACGTGGAGCATCCTCTTCCATCCGACAGCGACTAAAGAATGAAGGTTTCTTTAAGTGACGTCATCCAAGATGGCGTCCCTTCAATTCCGATTGGCTGATAGAATCCTATCAGCCAATCGGAATTAAGGTAGGAAAAATCCTATTGGCTGATCCAATCAGCCAATAGGATTGAGCTTGCATTCTATTGGCTGTTCCAATCAGCCAATAGAATGCGAGCTC
This sequence comes from Bombina bombina, assembly GCF_027579735.1. Lineage (NCBI taxonomy): Eukaryota > Metazoa > Chordata > Amphibia > Anura > Bombinatoridae > Bombina > Bombina bombina. Next base: position 1,070,752,768 of record NC_069502.1, read on the forward strand.
AATTCTATTGGCTGATTGCATCAGCCAATAGGATTTTTCCTACCTTAATTCCGTAGTTAATTGTAGGTAGTTTATGTAATTAATTTAATGATAGTGTAGTGTTAGGTGTAATTGTAACTTAGGTTAGGATTTATTTTACAGGTAAAGTTGAATTTATTTTAACTAGGTAGCTATTAAATAGTTAATAACTATTTAATAACTATTGTACCTAGTTAAAATAAATACAAAGTTGCCTGTAAAATAAATATAAATCCTAAGATAGTTATATTGTAGCTAGCTTAGGGTTTATTTTATCGGTAAGTATTTAGTTTTAAATAGGATTAATTTATTTAATAGTAGTAATTTAATTTCGTTTTATTTAAATTATATTTAAGTTAGGGGGGGTTAGACTTAGGTTTAGGGGTTAATACATTTAATATAGTAGCGGCGACATTGGGGGCGGCAGATTAGGGGTTAATAAATGTAGGTAGGTGTCGGCGATGTTAGGGATGGCAGATTAGGGGTTAATAAAATGTAACTAGTGTTTGCGAGGCGGGAGTGCGGCGGTTTAGGGGTTATTATATTTATTACAGTGGCGGCGATGTCCGGTCGGCAGATTAGGGGTTAAACATTTTAGTTAAGTGTTTGTGATGTGGGGGGGGGGGCCTCGGTTTAGGGGTTAATAGGTAGTTTATGGGAGTTAGTGTACTTTGTAGCACTTTAGTTAAGAGCTTTATGTTCCGGCGTTAGCCCATAAAACTCTTAACTACTAACTTTTTTTTGCGGTTAGAGTCTTGGCGGTAGAGGCTGTACCGCTCACTTCTTCCAAGACTCGTAATACCGGTGTTAGGCAAATCCCATAGAAAAGATAGGATACGCAATTGACGTAAGGGGATTTGCAGTAGCTTCGAGTCGCGGAAAAAAAGTGAGCGGTAGAACCTTTCCTGCCTGACTCTAAATACCAGCGGGCATTAAAAAGCAGCATTAGGACCCCTTAAGGCTGCTTTTTAAGGCTAACGCAGAACTCTAAATCTAGGTGTAAGATAGCTACAATATAACTAATAGTTACATTGTAGCTAACTTAGGATTTATATTTATTTTACAGGCAACTTTGTATTTATTTTAACTAGGTACAATAGTTATTAAATAGTTATTAACTATTTAATAACTTCCTAGTTAAAATAAGTAAAAATTTACCTGTAAAATAAATCCTAACCTAAGTTACAATTATACCTAACACTACACTATCATTAAATTAATTACATAAATTACCTACAATTAACTACAATTAAATTAAATAAACTAAAGTACACCCCCCCCACTAAATTACAGAAAATAAAAAAAGAATTATTTTTTTTTTAAAACTAATTACACCTAATTTAATCCCCCTAATAAAATAAAAAAGCCCCCCAAAATAATAAAATTCCCTACCCTATACCAAATTAAAAATAGCCCTTAAAAGGGCCTTTTGCGGGGCATTGCCCCAAAGTAATCAGCTCTTTTACCTGTAAAAAAAAATACAATACCCCCCAACATTAAAACCAACCACCCACACACCCAACCCTACTTTAAAACCCACCCAATCCCCCCTTAAAAAACCTAACACTACCCCCTTGAAGATCACCCTACCTTGAGCCGTCTTCACCCAGCCGGGCACAAGTGGACCTCCAGAGGGGCAGAAGTCTTCATCTGATCCGGCTAGAAGAGGACATCCAGACCGGCAGAAGTCTTCATCCAGGCGGCATCTTCTATCTTCTTCCATCCGGGTCTATCTTGAAGACATCCGACGTGGAGCATCCTCTTCCATCCAACAGCGACTGAAGAAGGAAGGTTCCTTTAAGTGACGTCATCCAAGATGGCGTCCCTTCAATTCCGATTGGCTGATAGAATCCTATCAGCCAATCGGAATTAAGGTAGGAAAAATCCTATTGGCTGATCCAATCAGCCAATAGGATTGAGCTTGCATTCTATTGGCTGTTCCAATCAGCCAATAGAATGCGAGCTCAATTCTATTGGCTGATTGCATCAGCCAATAGGATTTTTCCTACCCTAATTCCGTAGTTAATTGTAGGTAGTTTATGTAATTAATTTAATGATAGTGTAGTGTTAGGTGTAATTGTAACTTAGGTTAGGATTTATTTTACAGGTAAATTTGAATTTATTTTAACTAGGTAGCTATTAAATAGTTAATAACTATTTAATAACTATTATACCTAGTTAAAATAAATACAAAGTTGCCTGTAAAATAAAAATAAAACCTAAGCTAGCTGCAATGTAACTATTAGTTATATTGTAGCTAGCTTAGGGTTTATTTTATCGGTAAGTATTTAGTTTTAAATAAGATTAATTTATTTAATAGTAGTAATTTAATTTCGTTTTATTTAAATTATATTTAAGTTAGGTGGGGTAAGACTTAGGGTTAGACTTAGGTTTAGGGGTTAATACATTTAATATAGTAGCGGCAACGTTGGGACGGCAGATTAGGGGTTAATAAAATGTAACTAGTGTTTGCGAGGCGGGAGTGCGGCGGTTTAGGGGTTATTATATTTATTACAGTGGCGGCGATGTCCGGTCGGCAGATTAGTGGTTAAACATTTTAGTTAAGTGTTTGTGATGTGGGGGGGGGGGGGGGCTCGGTTTAGAGGTTAATAGGTAGTTTATGGGTGTTAGTGTACTTTGTAACACTTTAGTTAAGAGTTTTATGTTACGGTGTTAGCCCATAAAACTCTTAACTACTGACTTTTAAATGCGGTAGGAGTCTGGACAGGAGAGGGTCTACCGCTCACTTTTTCAAGCAATCGTAATACCGGCGTTAGGAAAATCCCATTAAAAAGATAGGATACGCGGGGGCGGAGCTAACCGCCTTACAGTTCAGACGTGTGTGAGCGGAGCTCTGAGCCTTAATTAACGAATTATGACATTTATTCTGCTCCCATGATCTAGAAATTAACCCATATACCTACTAAAACATAACTCATATGTCACACTGATTCCGGAGAAGACTTAGTTACTTTTTAAGAGTGGGTGAGCTGAAAAACTACAACAGCTGCAAAGAGTCCATTAACAGGACCGCGAGCCATGATAGGAAAACCCGCAAACTTCTACCACCCTCTAAAGTGAGTACGGAGCTATACCTTTAAGAGGAGCGATCGGAGGTGCTTAAGAGGAGACTACCAGAGAGCCGATATCAGCTGCGGCCTGGAAACCCGACAGTTACCTGCGCAGAATTCACTTGGTGTGAACGGCGGCCATCTTTGGGGCTAATTAAAACAACGCCACTGCCATAACCACAGACTCGCAGCTAATACTTACGGATGGTCCCTTCTGACTTAGGAAGTAAATCGGAGAGACTGAGACCGCTGCGCATGGATCCCTGACCTGGGACCTGCGGTCTTGCACGTCTGACTCTAAGAAAAAGGAGAACCCTCTTGTTCTTTTGGGAGGCGAGAGGAGACTTACATTCCCAAACATCATACCTCCGGAGGGTCGGGGCTCCGCTCCGGAGGTAGCTTTCATTTAAAGGAACAGCACAGGGGACATATTAACAGTCCGGAGGACAGACTGAACAGCACTACCCCACAGAAGTCAATTTCAGTAAGTACAGTACATGTTGCCTGTTACACATAGTGAACTGCCTAAAACAAGCATAAGGGGAAAAAGACAATAATAAAGGCCCTTTACTGACTGCCATTATAATTGCTAAGTCACTTGGCAAATATGCAAGCCTCCACGTGATATTAATAACTAATTATATGAAGACAACTGTAATATATTTTACAACTTGCAAAAACAGTTGCTTTTGTTCTGGCTTATCATACTAACTAACTAAACAGAGCAAAGTTATAGCATAGTTTGTTTTTCTCTCTTATTGCTGCAGCAGAGAAAGTGAAGTCAGGAATTAAAAACCCCTCTGTATTTACCATCACACATTACATTGCTTAGTAGACTTTACCTCTCAATGTGACATGCTCTTACTGTGCTGAATGAACTGCTATTAAAATAAAGTAAACTTACTGAAGAAACTCTTTTATCTACATTACTTTATAGCAATACAGGAAGTCATCATAGCCCCATTACTGCCTCGCATTCTCCACTTCAATTTACTTAAAAGTTCACAATACAGAGCCCTCTGGTCTAGACCCCCTCCCCCCTTTCCCGCTGCCCATACCAGCGGGTCATACCCAACCTCCTTTTCCCCACTTCGCCCAATAGGGGGCATGCCCCTGGGGGTGGGGTCTAGCCCGTGCACCCGTCTCTAATTCTCTTAACTCCAATTCAAACCTGGTTAAACCTGAAAAATAATGCAAGGCTAGAGGCATAGGAGTAGGGGTGCAGGATTGAGATCCCTCCAGGAGCCATCTACACTAAGGACTCTGTCTCAGTCTGTCATGGCTAATATAATGGGGAAAAAACAAAAATCCCAGAAAAAACCCAAGAGGACTCTAACAGATCATTTTCATAACAAACATGCTTCAGACCTAGAAAATTTGGAAGATGACTACAGAGATTCAACCACCTCACTTAACAGGCTAAATCAGACAACCGCCATAGAGAGGGTCCCACCCTTTCCCAGTCAACTTTTTTGGATACTATACAGACCCTGTCTGACAAAATGGATACACATCATACTTCTCTACGTCAGGAGTTTAGACAATCAGTTGCTGAACTTAAAAGGGAAATATCATCAGTGAATGAACGCACTGAAGCTCTAGAGAAGAAGCATGAGGACTTGGCTCTTGACCACTCTAACCTACTTGCCTACTCCCAAAATTTGGCAGAAATGATTACAGAACTGGAAGGCAAGCTAGCAGACCAGGAAGACAGATCACGTCGTAATAACTTAAGAATCCGTGGCATCCCAGAATTTGTTACTACAGCGGACCTCCCAGCTCACCTACAGGGACTATTTAAAGAAATATTGGACACGCTCCAACCGCAAGAACTGCTGATAGATAGGGCTCATAGAGCCCTACGACCCCGAAACTCATCTGCAGACAACCCTAGAGACGTTATCCTGAGATTACATTATTTCACAACCAGAGATAAAATACTAAAAGCCTCATTCGCTAACAAGATACTTAAAGACCCATATCAAGGAATACAGATTTTTCCCAGCACACTCTGGCGAGGAGAAGATCCTTCCAACAGTTTACATGAGTCCTGAGACATAATAACATCAAATACAGATGGGGATTTCCTGTGAAGCTCTTCCTACAACACCAAGACAGGTCCTACGTGATCTCCACACCTGACCAAGGAATGAAACTTCTTCGCACTTTGGGACTTGATCATCCCCAAAAGACAAACCAGAGCTTAGAAGACAACCCGGAACCACTCAACATATCTGCTCCAGAATGGAACCCTCGTTCTTCCTCGTCCAGCAATCCTCATTTCACAAAGTAATGATGAGAGCTAACGCACAGGTACATATCTTATCCCTCTTTGAGCTCAAGCAATTCTTCATGTCACTTGATATTTGGCAATATAAAACCTACCTGCCTACGTATTATATGAGCTCACAAACGGGTACACATCTTACTCTTACTTAGCTCATATATGCGGATTTACATCAGCTAACAACTGGACAGGCCCTTTTGTGTTCCCATTCCCACTCGGAGCTGACTTTTTAGGCCTCCAATTAAAGACACAGATCTATGACATGAAAAGTACATCATCTTTATTTTCGAAGAACGTTGATAGCCTCGGCAGATTATGCTAGGCAGAACATTCATACTATGGAGAGAATATTCAGACCCTGTCCTCACTCGGAGGGCAAGCGGGTGAAATTATATATGTTATAAAAGTTTGTTTATACTTAATAACTAGTATAAAAGTGACTCTTAAATTGAAAGTGTATATTGGGTAGTGTACACAATAACTTAGCTATGTTAAACATGGTGTACTCTCAAACTTATAATTACGTTATAAAAGTTTACTGTTGCTTTAGAAATTATATCTCACCTCATCAGCAGGTTTGGTTTATAGTATGTTTCCTATCCTTATGTACACCATTATGGTTTATTGTTTATCTCAATGCTATTTGCACTGTTTAATGTATACCTTGACCTTCTTTTCTTAATATACATTAGGGTTACTGGAATGCCTTATTCATTGACACGAACGAGTCACCAAAAATAACATATATGAATACCTCCCTCCTTTTACCCAGACTCCTTGAGCTCCTTACTATAATATAGTAACACCCCTCCAAGCTACTGGCCTGGAGGGCTTTCATACCCTGTCACCCCAACACCTCCTCTCAACCTCCTCACACAGACCCTGCTCAGACCCACTCCAACGCACCTACGCACACTAGAGACTCCGCCCCCCCTCAACACGGGTTCTTTACCCATCTTCCAAGCTTAAGCGGCTCTTGTCCGCTGTACTCTTTTACCTCTTTATTTACTCTAAATATTTACAGCTCCACCAACGTTACAGGTTATTGGACCCCACAAAGAAAAACATCCAGACCCCATAACTATCCAAACTCAGAGGCAAGATCCTTCTGAACTTTCCTTCATTCGTTGTACTTCATACAGTTCACATCTAGATACAATAAAACATGGAACACCTCCATATCCTATCCCTCAATACACAAGGTCTAAACTCACCAACGAAACGTAGTCTGCTGTTTAATTATCTCCAGAAACATACAGTTAGTGTAGCCCTACTTCAGGAAACTCATTGGACAACCGTTCCACATATTCTTCACACAACTAAGAGATATCCTGTAGTATTGGAAGCGCCATATACCTCAAAATCTAGAGGAGTAGCTATTCTCTTCAGCAAAGACATAAAGGTAGATCACATACACACAGAAATTGACCCTCAAGCCAGGTATATCATAATTGTCTGTCAACTAAACGATCAGTTAGTTACTATTGCAAACCTATATGCTCCAAATGTCCGTCAAATACGCTTCCTCAATAAGGTATTACATACGTTAACGGAAATAAAACAAGGTACTCTGATTTTAAGAGGTGATTTCAACCTCATGTGGGATCCTAACATAGACAGATTAGGCCCCAGGATCTCCACATTAGACAGATCTATGCACTCTTTATCCGGAGCATTTAGATCGTTAATTTGCCAACATGACATTTATGATGTGTGGAGATCTTTCCACCCTCAAGGTAGAGATTTCACCTTCTATTCCTCCCCGCATAAATCTCATACCAGAATAGATTACTTCTTTGTTCCTGCTAAATTACAAGATGCAATATCACATGTTAAGATTGCCCCGATCTCTTGGTCAGACCATGATGCCTTACACATGTCTTTCAGGGACCAATCATCTCATTCTCCAGGTCCCCAATGGCGACTGAGAGACTATATACTCACAGACCCACACACCAAGATAAGCACACAGGAGACAATCACTAGCTTTTTAGAAATAAATGATAACCACCAGACCACTACTGAAATTTTATGGGCTACACTCAAAGCGGTACTCAGAGGACACCTAATAGATATAGAAATTGACTCATGCAAAAAGAGAGGCATGGCCCTCTCCTCGCTAACCGCCCAAGCCAGACTATTGAGACAACAACTTAGTAAGACTTACTCCATTACGGTAAATGACCAACTCCGCGAGATAACTAAACAAATACAAGATGCAGAATTACGAAAGACACATGATACACTGGAGAAGTTTAAAAAACTATACTACCACTTCGGTAATAAAGCCTCATCCTTGTTAGCTAAGAAACTGCGACATCGCACTGCACAGTTGAGGATACTGACCATTAGAGATAAAGATGGACAGCCAGTCTGTACCCCAAGGGACATAGGCCAAGTTTTCAGGGACTTTTATCAAGCACTGTACAATATAGAAACAGACCTGGAAACTCTGTCTCCTTCTCCCATGGACATTTCTGAATACCTTAAAGATCTACATCTACCTACACTAGACACAACACTCATCCCCTCTTTAATAGCTCCAATAACACCAAGAGAAGTAATTAGTGTAATTAGCTCACTGAAGTTAGGGAAATCCCCCGGCCCGGATGGATACACAGCACGATTTTACAAAACATATCAAGTCATTTTAGCCCCCATACTCTGTAGAGTTTTTTCAGGAGATTATGCAAAAGGGCTCTTTTAATATGGAATTCCTTGAGGCAGCAGTAGTCACGATTCCTAAACCAGGAAAAGACCCAGCACTATGTAGCAGCTACAGACCCATCTCCCTTCTCAATATTGATATAAAATTGTATGCCAAACTATTAGCTAACAGACTATCAAAAGTAATTAACCCACTCATACACTCCGATCAGGTAGGATTTATTCCAAATAGAGAAGGCCCAGACGCCACTAGACATATACTAGATGTCCTTAGTATAGCATCCAGGGGTGAGGACCCATTTTTGGCCTTATCTCTGGATGCAGAGAAAGCCTTCGACAGGGTGCGATGGGCTTATCTCTGGGAAACAATGATGATATTTAATTTCCCTGCTCCCTTTATTAAGGCTATACAAGCACTATACTCCCACCCTACGGCACGAATCAGAGGTACAGGCTTCCAATCAGACACTTTCACTATTTCCACTGGAACGAGACAGGGCTGCCCTCTTTCTCCCCTCCTCTTCGCTATAGCCATAGAACCCTTAGCACAGGCTATACGAATAAACCCTACGGTTAAGGGGTTGCCGTTTGGAAACCACACGCATAAGATTTCGCTATACGCGGATGATGTAACCCTATTTCTGACCTCCCCAGCGAACTCAATAGAAGCGGTATTTAGTATTATTGATACATTCAGCTCTATGAGCTATTACAAACTAAACATAGACAAAACGGAGGCCCTACATGTCAATATATCATCCCAGAAGCTTAAGGACTTACAATGCTCCTACAGATTCCATTGGAAATCTGACTTCATTAAAGTTCTAGGAGTTTGCTTAGACCCAGATCCCACGACCACCATATCAAAAAACTTTACCGACAGACTCACAGAATTCCGTAACCTTCTGAACACATGGGAATATAGAGAAATTTCCTGGACTGTAAGAATGACGGCAATTAAGATGTCATTCCTCCCTAAGATTACCTATTTATATAGATGTATTCCATACAATATCCCAAGACCCATTTTAAACAAACTACAAGGTATGATTACTACTTATATATGGAGAGATAAGCGCCCTAGGACAGCGAGACACACTCTAGAGAGACCTTACATGCAAGGAGGGCTGGCCCTCCCAAACCTACTCACATATTTCCATGCTACCAGACTCTCTTACTTACTCAAATGGAATAATGACAAGTCACACTCCTTAGGCGGTATTGTGCTGAGTCCTCGATGCTTCCTCCCAACTTAACACTATCAGATTTTCTATGGATACTCATACACCATAGACACAAGCTAGGACACTTGTATCCCATACTACACGACACACTGAAGTTTTGGGACTCTATCCGACATGAACCTAACATCTCCCCACACCCTTCGCCTGCTCTAACCATAACAGCAGTCCTGTTTTCACTACCAGAAGCACACATAGATTTATGGCAGAACTTACGCATCAAGACCATTACTGACTTCTACGAGTCAGAGGTCTGGATCCCTCACTCCCAGCTATGCATAAAATTCAATATACCCACGAGACTCCAGTTTGAGACCTTCCGTATGAGCTCTTGGCTACGATCTTGGGGCTTCCCAAAGAAAGCTCTCAGGACTCCCTCGCTATGGGAACTTACGTGGAATAAAGCACATACCGTTAAGCACTCCTTGTCCCTACACTACAACCTTCTGTCTAATTCTAAACCATTTCATAACATCTCACAACATAGTGCTTGGGAGAGAGAGATCGGATTCATAGTCGACTTTAGTATATGGATTAGTAGGATTCAGACAACTAGAAAACTACTCCATTGCGCTACCCTATGGGAGTTATACTATAAAATTACTGTCAGATGGCACCTTGTTCCCGTCTACATAAAGCCTATAATTCCCAATCCCCTCTTTGTTGGAGACTGTGTGGACAACCAAGCACACACATTCACATCTGGTGGTCCTGCCCAAAAATCCAACCTCTTTGGAGGAAAATATATGACACCTTAGGCGACCTCCACATCATTTTCCCCTACTTACCGGAGATTGCCCTCTTGCACATGCCGATACCTGCTTTAAATAACTGCACGGACGCACTCACGATCTACCTTTTTATGGCTACCAAACTTGCTATAGCCAGAACATGGAGGAATAAAACCCCAACGTCATTCGCACAAGTATTATCTATAATCAGAAATATTAGGCTGATGGAGCAATATTCCTTTAAAGTACTAGATAAGGTTGATCAATACTTTCAGATTTGGCATCCGTGGCTTACTCTTTTCCCAGATTAGGTAATATTACACTATAATACTGTAGAACCCTAGTTATCAGAGAATCCCATCATCGCCTACCCCCCCCCCCTTTCTCTTCTGCCTTGCCTCTGGATATATACAAATATAAATATCTATATAGAGTCATGAAGGTCCAATTATGTATTGATACCTATATTTAATTCAATGTTATTGTTTATATTTATGTACACTTGTATACTTCTATATAAACCTGTTAATACTAAACCATGTGAGAGCTGTATATCACACTGTATATTTTTCATTTACTACTCCTTCTAATATTGTAAAATAGAGACATGAAACTTATAGGCAAGTAACATTACTTTACCATAGTCAATGAACGCATAGGCCCATCTATGAATATGTCAAATGCTAACAGTCTTATGTGTTCGCACTGCCGTAAAAATTTACTATTGTATTGACTTGCACTTGTTTTTTCTGTTGTTTATTTTCTTGTTGGATTGTCTCAATAAAAAATGTATTTAAAAAAAAAAAAGATTTTGACGTAAGGGGATTTGCAATTGACGTAAGGGGATTTGCGGTATGCGAAAATCGCGGAAAAAAGTGAGCGGTACACCTGTACCTGTCAGACTTGTAATACCAGCGGGCGTTAAAAAGCAGCGTTGGGACCCCTCAACGCTGCTTTTTAAGGCTAACGCAAGACTCGTAATCTAGCCAATAGTGTGTGTATGCCTATCTATCCCTGCCTGTGTGTGTGTATCTGCCTATTACTGCCTGAGTGGGTGTGTGTGTATGCCTATCCCTGCCTGTGTGTGTATGCCTATCTATCCCTGCCTGTGTGTGTATGTCTATCTATCCCTGTCTGTGTGTGCATGTCTCTGTCATGTCTGTGTGTGCATGTCTCTGTCTATTACTGCCTGTGTGTGCATGTCTCTGTCTATTACTGCCTGTGTGTGTGTATGCCTATCTATCCCTGTCTGTGTGTGCATGTCTCTGTCTATTACTGTCTGTATGTGCATGTCTCTGTCTATTACTGTCTGTGTGTAAATGTCTTTGTCTATTACTGTCTGTGTGTGCATGTCTCTGTCTATTACTGCCTGTGAGTGCATGTCTCTGTCTGTTACTGACTGTGTGTACGTCTCTGTCTATTACTGCCTGTGTGTGCACGTGTCTGTCTATTACTGCCTGTGAGTGCATGTCTCAGTCTATTACTGCCTGTGTGTGCATGTCTGTCTATTACTGCCTGTGAGTGCATGTCTCAGTCTATTACTGCCTGTGTGTGCATGTCTGTCTATTACTGCCTGTGAGTGCATGTCTCTGTCTGTTACTGCCTGTGTGTACGTCTCTGTCTATTACTGCCTGTGTGTGCACGTGTCTGTCTATTACTGCCTGTGAGTGCATGTCTCTGTCTGTTACTGCCTGTGTGTACGTATCTGTCTATTACTGCCTGTGTGTGCACGTGTCTGTCTATTACTGCCTGTGAGTGCATGTCTCTGTCTATTACTGCCTGTGAGTGCATGTCTCTGTCTATTACTGTCTGTGAGTGCATGTCGCTGTCTATTACTGTCTGTGTGTGAATATCTCTGTCTGTTACTGCCTGTGTGTGCATGTCTCTGTCTATTAAGCACACACAGGCAGTAAATTACTGCCTGTGTGTGCATGTCTCTGTCTATTACTGCCTGTGAGTGCATGTCTCAGTCTATTACTGTCTGTGAGTGCATATCTCTGTATATTACTGTCTGTGAGTGCATATATCTGTCTATTACTGCCTGTGTGTGCATGTCTCTGTCTATTACTGCCTGTGAGTGCATGTCTCAGTCTTTTACTTTCTGTGAGTGCATATCTCTGTCTATTACTGCCTGTGTGTGCATGTCTGTCTATTACTGCCTGTGAGTGCATGTCTCAGTCTATTACTGCCTGTGAGTGCATATCTGTCTATTACTGCCTGTGTGTGCATGTCTGTCTATTACTGCCTGTGAGTGCATGTCTCTGTCTGTTACTGCCTGTGTGTACGTCTCTGTCTATTACTGCCTGTGTGTGCACGTGTCTGTCTATTACTGCCTGTGAGTGCATGTCTCAGTCTATTACTGCCTGTGTGTGCATGTCTGTCTATTACTACCTGTGAGTGCATGTCTCAGTCTATTACTGCCTGTGTGTGCATGTCTGTCTATTACTGCCTGTGAGTGCATATCTCTGTCTATTACTGCCTGTGTGTGCATGTCTGTCTATTACTGCCTGTGAGTGCATGTCTCTGTCTGTTACTGCCTGTGTGTACGTCTCTGTCTATTACTGCCTGTGTGTGCACGTGTCTGTCTATTACTGCCTGTGAGTGCATGTCTCAGTCTATTACTGCCTGTGTGTGCAAGTCTGTCTATTACTGCCTGTGAGTGCATGTCTCAGTCTATTACTGCCTGTGTGTGCATGTCTGTCTATTACTGCCTGTGAGTGCATGTCTCTGTCTGTTACTGCCTGTGTGTACGTCTCTGTCTATTACTGCCTGTGTGTGCACGTGTCTGTCTATTACTGCCTGTGAGTGCATGTCTCTGTCTGTTACTGCCTGTGTGTACGTCTCTGTCTATTACTGCCTGTGTGTGCACGTGTCTGTCTATTACTGCCTGTGAGTGCATGTCTCTGTCTATTACTGCCTGTGAGTGCATGTCTCTGTCTATTACTGTCTGTGAGTGCATGTCGCTGTCTATTACTGTCTGTGTGTGAATATCTCTGTCTGTTACTGCCTGTGTGTGCATGTCTCTGTCTATTAAGCACACACAGGCAGTTAATTACTGCCTGTGTGTGCATGTCTCTGTCTATTACTGCCTGTGAGTGCATGTCTCAGTCTATTACTGTCTGTGAGTGCATATCTCTGTATATTACTGTCTGTGAGTGCATATATCTGTCTATTACTGCCTGTGTGTGCATGTCTCTGTCTATTACTGCCTGTGAGTGCATGTCTCAGTCTTTTACTTTCTGTGAGTGCATATCTCTGTCTATTACTGCCTGTGTGTGCATGTCTGTCTATTACTGCCTGTGAGTGCATGTCTCAGTCTATTACTGCCTGTGAGTGCATATCTCTGTCTATTACTGCCTGTGTGTGCATGTCTGTCTATTACTGCCTGTGAGTGCATGTCTCTGTCTGTTACTGCCTGTGTGTACGTCTCTGTCTATTACTGCCTGTGTGTGCACGTGTCTGTCTATTACTGCCTGTGAGTGCATGTCTCTGTCTATTACTGCCTGTGAGTGCATGTCTCTGTCTATTACTGTCTGTGAGTGCATGTCGCTGTCTATTACTGTCTGTGTGTGAATATCTCTGTCTGTTACTGCCTGTGTGTGCATGTCTCTGTCTATTAAGCACACACAGGCAGTAAATTACTGCCTGTGTGTGCATGTCTCTGTCTATTACTGCCTGTGAGTGCATGTCTCAGTCTATTACTGTCTGTGAGTGCATATCTCTGTATATTACTGTCTGTGAGTGCATATATCTGTCTATTACTGCCTGTGTGTGCATGTCTCTGTCTATTACTGCCTGTGAGTGCATGTCTCAGTCTTTTACTTTCTGTGAGTGCATATCTCTGTCTATTACTGCCTGTGTGTGCATGTCTGTCTATTACTGCCTGTGAGTGCATGTCTCAGTCTATTACTGCCTGTGAGTGCATATCTCTGTCTATTACTGCCTGTGTGTGCATGTCTGTCTATTACTGCCTGTGAGTGCATGTCTCTGTCTGTTACTGCCTGTGTGTACGTCTCTGTCTATTACTGCCTGTGTGTGCACGTGTCTGTCTATTACTGCCTGTGAGTGCATGTCTCAGTCTATTACTGCCTGTGTGTGCATGTCTGTCTATTACTACCTGTGAGTGCATGTCTCAGTCTATTACTGCCTGTGTGTGCATGTCTGTCTATTACTGCCTGTGAGTGCATGTCTCTGTCTGTTACTGCCTGTGTGTACGTCTCTGTCTATTACTGTCTGTGAGTGCATATATCTGTCTATTACTGCCTGTGTGTGCATGTCTCTGTCTATTACTACCTGTGAGTGCATGTCTCAGTCTTTTACTTTCTGTGAGTGCATATCTCTGTCTATTACTGCCTGTGTGTGCATGTCTGTCTATTACTGCCTGTGAGTGCATATCTCTGTCTATTACTGCCTGTGTGTGCATGTCTGTCTATTACTGCCTGTGAGTGCATGTCTCAGTCTATTACTCTCTGTGAGTGCATATCTCTGTCTATTACTGCCTGTGTGTGCATGTCTCTGTCTATTACTGCCTGTGAGTGCATGTCGCTGTCTATTACTGTCTGTGTGTGCCTATCTATGTCTGTTACTGCCTGTGTATGCATATATCTGTCTATTACTACCTGTGTGTGCATGTCTGTCTATTACTGCCTGTGTGTGCATGTCTGTCTATTACTGCCTGTGTGTATAATATATTTGAAAAATAAACAGCTATTACAGTTCTTTATCAAATTACTTATGTGCAAAAATCTCATAGACTTTAATAGTGAATTTTGTAAAAAATAAAATGTTATAACTTTTCTAAATAATTGTAATAGACCCAGTGACATATTGCAATCCTTTAGAAAATCTTAGCTGATGACTTTTTTTGCAAAGTTCAACTTTAAAGTCTATTGGACGTAGATACATTTTGGGTAAGAATTTAAAGGGATTGATATGCATTAAACAAATAAATATGCATAGCTATGAGAAAAGTATAAATATAATAGCAATTAGTAAAAGATATTTTTAGATAATATCAATATATTTGGAAAAAAACATAGTAGTAGAAAAAGGACATATTTAAAAGGATAGGAAAGTCAAAATTAAACTTTCATAATTCAGGATACACCAAAAAATGTTAAGACAATTCTATTATTCTTGTTCTCTTTGTATTTTCCTTTTTAATTTCATGTATAAAATTCCAGTTAATTGATAAGTTTTTTTTCACAAGTTTTTTTTCTTACATAACCCAGTTTCTTTATTAACTGAGAAGTAATCAACTCTGGCATGATTGGCGTTAGGCGTATAAAGAGCATAGTCATAGCCCGGGCTCTTGATTAACTGTCAAATACATCACAAGAGCAGTCAGGGCAGAGAGGCGTATGACAAGATAACAAGACGTGAGGAATTGGGGATGTGAGATCTTTTAGTATGCGAAAGAGGATACAGGAACTGTAGGAAATCAGAAGCTGATGTTCTATTGGTCGCTGTCAAGTGATGTCATCTGTATGCGCCGGTAATTGCTGAGGCTAATTCATTGTTGAGGGTAATGCCCCAGAGACCTATACTGACAGGCTTCTGTGGGCAACTTCCTCTGTGCACACCAGTGACAGCTCCCTACAGCTAACCTGCTGGGAGCGGAATCTGACTCAACATAACAATCAGACAGATAGAAGCCTGCGCCTTCATCACACCCACTGGTAGAGGCTGATCCTGTATCATACTAACTAGCCGAAGTGAGAGGTACCTCAGTCCCCTCATCACAGACAAGCACATACAGTGATAGGACACTGTATTACACGCACATAAGGTGAAAACGGATCATGCAGCCCATGCACAGAGGCTGAATACTGATCCCCCTGCAGCCCAAGTACAGAGGGTGAATACTGACCCCCTGCAGCACATGCAGAGGCTGAATACTGAGCACCCTGCAGCACAAGCACAGAGGCTGAATACTGACCCCCTGCAGCACATCCACAGAAGCGGAAGACTGAGGCTGCATCCCATGCACAAGGGGAGTCTGTCTGTGAATATGATACAGTCACAGTATTCAGTCTGAAGGCTGAGTCTGTATCACATCCTTAGAGCCTAAACACAGTGCCTGTGCCACATTTATAAAGATATATTCAACACTGATCCTGTATCACATACTTAGGCAGAAAGTATAGACTGAACCTGTATCACATGCACAAGCAGAGACTGGACACACAGCTTGCATCACACCAAAAGTAATGAAAATATCATAATTTCCCTTAAAAGTAACAGCCCAGCAATCACACCACTTATCAGCTTAGCAAGGGAAATCAACAGCCAGTGACAGAGAAACTTATATATCAATCATACAGGGAAGCAAACACTCAAATACAGGGACAGGATACTAAGTGGCATCACTCGCAACCTGGCATCAGATTCCTTTTTTTTATAAAGCAAACACAAGCAACTAAGAATCTATTTTCCATACTGAAGCTCAAGCCATTATTTATTATAGAGACACACATTCAAGTGACAGAAAATGGCCAGCGCTGATCTACAGGGAAAATACCAGAAGTTGGCACAGGAGTATTCCAAGGTAATGCAATGAAAAATGGGTAATGTTATGTTTTGTAGATAATCTATTGTGTCAATGCTGTAAAAAACCTCAGTATATAAGGGAAGGAGGTGAAGACTATTTAATTCAGTGAATTAGTTATTCTCTTATTTTAATATTAGTTTGTTGAGCTACTTTTTTATTGTAATTTATTTAATGTTTTCTCAGCATATTTTCAATATAACACTGTTTCCTTCTCCTGTGGCAGCAAAGAGCCTAATGTAAACAGAAGCATTGCATTGGGTGTCGGAGCCCTGCATATGATCATTCCTATCCTATTCATGTATGACTTCCACTGCAAAAAGAAAATGCTTTTTAGCAATATATCTATGCATAATTTATCCAAGCCTGCAATTACCCCCTTTCTCAATGTGTTTTCTTCCCTTTATACAACCTTGTTCTGTGCACCCTTTGTGATACTAACACCATGAAAGAATCATTTACAGGCATTTATCATTTTTGTGTATTTCCAAAACGATTTAAGGAACATTTACAGGTGATGTTCAAAAGAGATGGATGTCCTTATATTTTTATTTCTGTTTTAGTGAAATAAATAGAATTTAAAGGGACATGAAAGTCTAAATTAAACATTTCAGTTTGTCTATTATTATATTTACTTTGTTCTCTTGGCATAAATTGTTGAAGAGCACACCTAGATAGGCTCAGGAGCTAGTTTCTGATTGGTAGCTACAGAGATATGCCTTTTGCCCATTAGTTGTGCTCAGCTAGATCCCAGTTGTACACTGCTGCTCTGAAGCTGACTTTAAAGGGATAGTAAAGTCCAAATTAAACTTTCATGATTCAGATAGGGCTTTTAATTTTAAACAACTTTCTTATTTACTTTTATCATCAAATTTGCTATGTTCTCTTGCTATTCTTAGTTGAAAGCTAAACCTAGGTAGGCTCATATGCTAAGTTCTAAACCCTTGAAGGCCGCCTCTGCATTTGACAGTTTTTCACAGCTAGAGGGCATTAGTTTACGTGTTTCATATAGATAACACTGTGCTCATGCACCTGAAGTTATTTAAGAGTCAGCACTAATTGCCTGAAATGCCAGTCTGTCAAAAGATCTGATATAAGGGGGCAGTCAGCAGAAGCTTAGATACAAGGTAATTACAGAGGTAAAAAGTATATTTCTATAACAGCGTTGGTTATGAAAAATTGGGGAATGCTAAATAAAGGGATTATCTATCTTTTGTAAACAATAACATTTTTGGTGTTTACTGTCCTCTTAAAGAAAAACAAATATTTTGGGATTCATGCAGAACATGCCATTTTTTAAAAAAAAGTTTCCAATTTATTTATCAAATTTTTAATTGGTCCAATGATATTCTGTGTTGAAGAGATACCTAGGTAGGCACCTGGAACACTATATTGCAGGAAATAGTGCTGCTATATAGTGCTCTTGCAAATGGATAACATTCTTGCAAAACGGCTGCTATATAGTGCTCCTATGCATATACCCCTGCTTTTCAACCTATGATACCAAGAGAACGAAGAAAAATAATAGAAGTAAATGAAAAACTTGTTTAAAATGTTATGATCTATCTGAATCACGAAAAAGAAAAATGTGGGGTTTCAAATCCCTTTAACTATGAATTTAACTTCTTTGCAGGGGTTAAACACACATTTAGGTAACTGTATTATTGCACTTTTTCTTACATATAACTTAGACTTTTTTTGTTTTGCTATTTTTCTCCATTTAAGTATTAATCAAACTGCAAAAATCTTTTTTTTTTTTTTTTTTTTTTTTTTTAACCCTTTAATGACCAGAGCACTTTTCCATTTTCTGTCCGTTTGGGA
Source organism: Bombina bombina (assembly GCF_027579735.1). NCBI lineage: Eukaryota > Metazoa > Chordata > Amphibia > Anura > Bombinatoridae > Bombina > Bombina bombina. Next base: position 1,070,771,151 of record NC_069502.1, read on the forward strand.
CCAAGGCTATTTTTACATTTCTGCAGTGTTTGTGTTTAGCTGTAATTTTTCTCTTACTCATTTACTGTACCCACACATATTATATACCGTTTTTCTCGCCATTAAATGGACTTTCTAAAGATACCATTATTTTCATCATGTCTTATAATTTACTATAAAAAAATTTATAAAATATGAGGAAAAAATGGAAAAAAACCACACTTTTTCTAACTTTGACCCCCAAAATCTGTTACATATCTACTACCACCAAAAAACACCCATGCTAAAAAGTTTCTAAATTTTGTCCTGAGTTTAGAAATACCCAATGTTTACATCTTCTTTGCTTTTTTTGTAAGTTATAGGGCCATAAATACAAGTAGCACTTTGCTATTTCCAAACCATTATTTTTTCAAAACTAGCGCTAGTTACATTAGAACACTAATATCTTTAGGAATCTCTTAATATCCATTAACATGTAAATATTTTTTTTAGAAGACATCCCAAAGTATTGATCTAGGCCAATTTTGGTAAATTTCATGCCACCATTTCACCGTCAAATGCGATCAAATACAAAAAATCGTTCACTTTTTCACAAATTTTTTAACAAACTTTTGGTTTCTCACTGAAATTATTTACAAACAGCTTGTGCAATTATGCCATAAATGGTTGTAAATTCTTCTCTGGGATCCCCTTTGTTCAGAAATAGCAGACATATATGACTTTGGCGTTGCTTTTTGGTAATTAGAATGCTGCTAAATGGCGCTGCGCATCACACGTGTATTATGGCTAGCAGTGAAGGGGTTAATTAGGTAGCTTGTAGGGAGCTTGCATGGTTAATTTTAGCTTTAGTGTAGTGTAGTAGACAACCCAAAGTATTGATCTAGGCCCATTTTGGTAATATTTCATGCCACCATTTCACCGTAAATGCGATTAAATAAAAAAAAAAACGTTAAATTTTTCACAATTTTAGGTTTCTCACTGAAATCATTTACAAACAACTTGTGCAATTATGGCACAAATGGTTGTAAATGCTTCTCTGGGATCCCCTTTGTTCAGAAATAGCAGACATATATGGCTTTGGCGTTGCTTGTTGTTAATTAGAAGGCCACTAAATGCTGATGCACATCACACGTGTATTATGGCTAGCAGTGAAGGGGTTAATTATGTAGCTTGTAGGGAGCTTGCAGGGTTAATTTTAGCTTTAGTGTAGAGCTCAGCCTCCCACCTGAAACATCAGACCCCCTGATCCCTCCCAAACAGCTCTCTTCCCTCCCCCACCCCACAATTGTCCCCGCCATCTTAAGTACTGGCAGAAACTCTGCCAGTACTAAAATAAAAGGTATATTTGTTTTTTTTTTTTAGGTTTTTTTAGCATATTTACATATGCTGCTTTGTAGCATCCCCCTTAGCCCCCAACCTCACTGATCCCACACCAAACAGCTCTCTAACCCTCCCCCTCTGCCTTAGCGGGCGCCATCTTGGGTACTGGCAGCTGTCTGCCAGTACCCAGTTTAGTAAAAAAAGGAATATTTTTTTCTAAAAAAAAACCCTTTTCTGTAGTGTAGCTTTCCCCCCCCCCCCCCACCAACCTCCCACAAGTTGCAGATCACTTAGAAACTGTATTGAACATTTTTGTTTTCTTATTATTTAGAGCTATTCTCAGATTTTTTTTCTGTAGTGTAGCGGTTCCCTCCCGCTCCCGCCCCGTGCACGCGCCCGCCCGCCGCCCCCCGTGCACGCGCGCGCTCACATGCGCGCCCCCGTCGCTCCCGCCCCGATCCCGCCCCCCTGCACATTACACCACGCATCGATGGCCGCCCACCCGCCTCCCAAGTTCGCTCCCACCCACCAACGATACCGGCCATCGATGTCCGGTGCAGAGAGGGCCACAGAGTGGCTCTCTCTGCATCGGATGGCCATTTAAGGTTATTGCAGGATGCCTCCATATCGAGGCATCACTGCAATAACCGGAAAGCAGCTGGAAGCGATCAGGATCAATCCAGCTGCTTTCCACACCGAGGACGTGCAGGGTACGTCCTCAGGCGTTAACTGCCTTTTTTTTGAGGACGTACCCTGCACGTCCTCGGTCGTTAAGGGGTTAAACTTTGTCCAGACCACATACTACATTTTAATATAATTCAAAGGTATTTAAACAAATCTCATCTCTCACATCACAGCTACTGGAAAACCTGTCTAGAAATGAGAAATGTTATTTATTTAGGAGCACTCCACTCAGACCTCTTTATTTTATCTCTCTATATACAAAAATTAAGTATTTCGTTATTAAAGGGGAAAGCTAAGAGAGAGAGAGCTCATTCCTCAATTCAAGGTAGTATATAACCCCTTGAACCTTTTTGGCGTAGGTACTACATCACACAGTACTTTGTCCAGTGTAGTTTCTACTTCTAGTATAGAGGCGCACATTGTGGTCCTTGCTGTCATCTTTGACAGTGGGAGCCGCATCCCGGGGCGTAGAAGGCATAAGTCTTCTTATGGTAAAGGAGCCCTGATCGTGCACTACACTACAGCAAACAGGGAGAGGGAAGGATGGGTCCCCACACTACAGAAAATCTGCTGGCTAGGAGGGGGAGGTGGGTCCTTGCACTACAGAAAAAAAAGAATTTGCTTGGAGGGGGAAGGGGATTCCAACACTTCAGAAAATAAATCGATAATTAAAATAAAAAAGTGCTCTAACTTGTTACTGGCAGACTGACTGATAGTAACAAAGATAGCGGGGACGGGGGGAGTCGGGAAGTACAAAAAGCTGTTTGGGGGGGGATCAGGGAGGTGGGATGGTAAGGAGGGATACCTACACTACAGAAAATAATAAATTCATATTTATTAAACCAAAAATGCCCTAAAGTGCATATTGGCAGTATAAAATAAGAGAGAAGCTCTCACCCTGGGAACGAACAATAGCATAATAGCGTGTTCTATGACTAGTTACCACTCAAGAAGCAGCCTCTTTTTGCTCAACATGTGCTTTTCACAGAGAATAACTTTCCTGAAGCATATCAGTCTGATCCTGACTTAACAGTACAGTCCAGCCCCAAAATACCAGGGAATCCCTCTCTTAACAAGGGAAACGGAAAAACCACAGACGTACGTTTCGGCCTAGTGTGGGCCTCGTTAGTGAGGTGCAGCCATATCCCTCTAGGCACACTGAGCAACGGGTCCACGTCTGGATTCCCGCATCACACTTAGGGAGACTTCCCTAAGAGTCATAATTTGCATAAAATAAAAGAGAAAAGCGCTCAACCTGGGAACGAACAAAAGCATAATAGCTTGTTCTATGGCTAGTTACCATCCAAGAAGCAGCCTCTTTTTGCCCTTAAAATGATAAAAAAACAAAAAAACATCTTTGGTCTTGGCTGAATCAAACAATGCTAATGAACACATTTTGAGAGTGTGAGAGTGTGTGTGTGTGTATATATGTATGTGTATATGTATGTGTGTATATATATATATATATATATATATATATATAAACACACAGAGAAAACCCAGCACTCACTTACAAGCTCTCAGCTAAGATTTAAAAGCAAAAATGGAAAGGTTAGTTACCGCATCTGGCCAAATGGGACAAGCCCAGGTACCTCGTCAAGGTCCTTTCCAATACCTGGGACCCTAAAACAGCCACACAATGCAAGCTTTCAAATCCAAACAAACTCCGAACAAGGGAAGGGTGCACAGGCATATGTAATCACCCTAGACATATACAAAACACGGAAGGGAACTGGGTACAAATCCCATGACCCTGCAACATGCTCAGTCCTGGGTGCCACTGGCACTCACAGGAAGCTGTGCTGTCCCCAGAGTCGCAAGCAGTTAACCCCAGACAGGTCTTGGTGCAAGAACCATAGGGAAAATTACAAATTAATACAACACACAGAGAAAACCCAGCACTCACTTACAAGCTCTCAGCTAAGATTTAAAAGCAAAAATGGAAAGGTTATGATATGGTTACATATGCCTGTGCACCCTTCCCTTGTTCCCGGATTTGTTTGGATTTGAAATCTTGCATTGTGTGGCTGTTTTAGGGTCCCAGGTATTGGCGATGAGGAAAAAAAAGAGGTGCAGAGTCTTTCAGTAGATCCAAAAGCAGTTTATT